>NC_063344.1:9662219-9685889 GCF_021869965.1 Rhincodon typus | reverse complement strand
AATCCTTTCTGATGAAGGGTCTAGGCCCGAAACGTCAGCCTTTCTGCTCCTATGATGCTGCTTGGCCTGCTGTGTTCATCCAGCTCTGCACCTTGCTGTCTCTTATTTTACACAGTGTGTTGTGACCTGCAGAGCACTGCCCAGAAGAGTGGTGGAAGCAGATTCACTAATAACATTCAAAAGGGAATTTGTTAGGCACTTGAACAGAAAAAAATCAAGGATGTGGGCAAACAGCAGGCAAGTGAGATGAATTAAATAGCTCTACCAAATTTTGTAGATATGATGGGCCAAATAGCCTCCCTTTTGTGCTGTATTATTCTATAAACCTGTTGATTTTTGAACAATGGTGTTACTTAGCAGGGTTCAAAATCTGAGATGTGATGATGAATTGATACAAAACTTTAGCAAGATCACTCTTGCAGTACCCTATAGGAAGAACAATCAGGCAAAATACAAAGATAAACTTGGATAAAATGGGGCTTTTTAATTAGAGCTTTGATGTGGAGGGGTGATTTGTTTGAAGTGTTTAAAATTATGAACAATGCAACAGTGTAGATAGTCTGTTGATTAGCAAGGTTTTTCAATTATTTGAATTATTGAACAATACGGAGTTGCAAGAGGTTGTTATTTTCTGCTTCCTTGTTGTTCCAACTTTAGAGTTTGAGGATCTGGGAGCTTCCTCCAAATGGACAGGGAATCACTGCTCTGTTAGCCTTAAACATGCTGGAGAACTTTAACATCAAAGGTAGGAGATCCTTCTGAGAATGACCGAATGAATTCTTATTCATTAACGTGGCCGACAAAGTAAGTAGTTGAGGAGGTCGTAATAAAGAAGGGATGCGGATTTGGAAGAAGTTACTACCTGAGAATGAAGCTGCAGCTCTTGCCTGATGTTGTGGAGACTGGAAGGTGCTAATTTCCACTTCCTTCCCTTTCTGTCAGAGTGTGAGACGTAAAGCTGAGGGCCCCTCTGCCCTGTATTGTTGACATGAAAGAAACTACCGTGCTAGTGTAAGCAAGGGAGGGGGTTTTCCCTGCTGCCCTCTGAACAACGTGTCCAAACCAGATGATCCACTTGCTGATTGCGGGGCCTTGCTGTGTGTAAATTGCTTGCTGTGTTTCAGAAGCAGCTCATTGGCTCTAAACTGAGTTGGGACACCCAGAAAGCGGGAAAGGCAGAATGTAAATGTCAGTTGGCTATTTTGTCGTTGCATTTCTGAGTTTATAACAATATCACCGCCATTATTGCCTTCATCATTGCGGCAGGTTAAGCTGGGTGGCACAAACGTGCAGAATCCTGCCCTGTCGTCGGGTCCCTCTCCCCATGGTTTGCTCTCACCTGTGTAGTTCCAGGAAAATCCGAACATTGATGTCCAGCTGGCGTTCGGAGCCAGAGATTCTAGACATGAAGGTTCTCTTGAGAAGGAGGCAGGAACTAACAAGCAACTTCATTCACTCCATTTCCAGAAATGGACCACAACAGCGCCGATTACATTCATCTGCTGGCTGAGGCAATGAAGCTCAGCTTCGCTGACAGTTTCTGGTTCTGTGCTGATCCTGCCAGGGTCCAGGTGCCTGTGGAAGAGCTGCTTTCTAAATGTTACAGTAAGCAGCGCTCAGAGCTCATCAACATGCAAAGGTGAGGCTGACAGACCAGTCGTTTTCCACTTGGTCTCCCTCAAAGCAAAACAGGAATCTGCCTGTTCAGCAGTTACACTGTTAGAACTCAATTGGTTAGTAAATACTGATATTATCGTTAAGTGACTTTTTGTTCTTTTGTAGATTAGAAGGGAATATTTGTTTGTTCATTAAACAGTTTGCCGATTGCATTGCCTGTGAAGAGAAGGGCTAGTTTATAAAGGAATTGCTGGTGTTCTAGTTCCACAAGTGGTGACATAGAGATAGACACAGAAAACTTATTTTAGAGTTATAGAGTCGTAGAGCTGTGCAGCATGGAAACAGATCCTTCAGTCCAATTCGTCCATGCCGGCCAGATATCCTAAATCACTCTAGCCCTATTTGCCAGCATTTGGCCCATATTCCTCGAAACCCTTCCTATTTGTATACCCATTCAGATACCTTCTAAATATTGTACCAGCCTCCACCACTTCCTTTGGCAGTTCATTCCATACACACACTTCCCTCTGCATGAAAAAGTAGCCAGTTAGGTCCCGTTAAAATCTTTCCCCTCTCACCTTAAATCTACACCCTCTAATTTTGGACTCCCTTACCCTGGCAAAAAGACATTGGCTATTCACCCTCTCCATGCCCCTCATGATTTTATAAACCTCTATAAGGTCACCCCTCAGCCTCCGGACGCTCCAGGGAAAATAACCCCAGCCTATTCAGCCTCTCCCGATAGCTGAAACTCTCCAACCCTGATAACATCCTTGTATTCTTTTCTGAACCATTTCAAGTTTCACAACTTCCTTCCTATAGCAGGGAGACCAGAACTGAACGCAGTATTCCAAAAATGGCCTAACCAATGTCCTGTACAGCCTCAACATGACCTCCCAACTTCTGTATTCAATGCACTGACTAATAAAGGCAAGTATACTAAATGCCTTCTTCACTATGCTATCGACCTGTGACTCTACTTTCAAGGAACTGTGAAACTGCACTCCAAGGTCTACCACTGTTAATCCATGAGCAGTTTTCCAGATTGAATAGTTTGGGGTAAGACCTTGAGGTGTGGATCTGGCAAGTTAACAATCTCCCAATGTATAGCTTGCCTTCTTTTGGAATATACTTGACTGAGGGCTGAAAACGGTCCCTGAAGATCATCACATGGAAATTCAGAAACTCTGCAACATCACCCTCTCTCCAATGACAAACATTTAACCCTACTCTGCTGACAGGTCTCAGCCTCACGTTATGCATTAAAATAAAAGCAACATGCTGCAAATGCTGGAGATCTGAAATACAAACAGAAAGTGCTGAAGAAACTCAGTAGATTTCTCTCTGAAGAAAGAAATCAAGTTAATGGTTTGAGTCTAATATGACTCTTCCTTGGAACCGGATGCAAACTATACCTGGTATATATTGTTGAGGTTTACAGTTGCTTATCAACGGACTGTCTACACTGTTGCATCCCTTCATAATTTTAAACACGTGAAACAACCACATCTAAGTTCTCATTAAAAGGCCCCATTTTTATCCAGGCCTCTCTTTGCATTTTCTAGTTCAGATGAAAGGTCACTGAATTCGAAATGTTGTCTCTGCTTTTTCTCCACAAATGCTGCCAGACCTGCTGAGTTTCTATAGCAATTTCTGTTTCTGCTTTGCATTTACTCTGTTGCCTGACTGTTCTTCCTATCATGTGTTGCAAGAGTAATCTTGCTAAAATTTAGTTTCAATTCATCATCACATCTCAGTTTTTATGATCTATCCCTCTTGAAATGAATGAAAGCTTTTTGCTGTATTTTATTGTATTCTTACCATAAAATACACATGACAATAAAATTAAAATTAAAAAATCTCTTGTGAGAAAAACCCATATAGATAAGTCCACATTTCCACAGGCAACTTGTTTGTCAAGTTGTTCGTCACCCCCTCAAAAACATGATAAGATTAGTCAGGTACAACCTACCTATCACAACTCAGGTTAAATCACTTTGATCATTCAATAATTCTCAGACACTTTGTCTCCATCAGACAATAAGTTTTAGTCGAAACAAACGTATGTAATAGAAGCAGGAATAGCAATTTTTGTGGCCTCACCCACTTGCGATACCGCTTTGAACATCTCAGCATAAATGGTGTGACATTGTGATGGCTGACTATGAGCTCTATGTATTCTGGCCTGTGAGAAATTTGGTGCCTTTTGAGTGGAAATTACAAGTGCTTCTCCATTACTTAAGTTGAAAGGGATAGAGGAACAGGAAACTTACAGAGCCACCAATTCAATATTAGCCAGAGGGAGTCGAAGGTTATTGGGATGAGCAGGATTGTGAATTTGAGGCGTTAGTCAATGATCTAATTTTTGCTTGTGGGTGGGAGTGGTCCTATTACAGAATTATGGATCTGGAATAGAGAAGCCAGTTGAGTCATTTTCTAAGAAATTAAGTTACCAAACCTCCCAATAGCCAATGGGAAATAGAGAAAAGATATGTAAGCAGATCATGCGAAGATGCAAAATCAACAGGATACATGTACTAGGTGATTTTAACTCTCCCAATATTGTCTGGGACTCCCTTAGTCCAAGGGGCATAGGTGGGGCAGAAATTGGCAGGTGCTTCCAGGAGGGTTTTTTTTTCTATTCATTAACCCAATGAGGACATCACTGGCTAGGCAGCATTTATTGTCCATTCCTAATTGCCCAGAGGGCTGTTCAGAGTCAACCACATTGATGTGGGCCTGGAGTCACATATAGGCCAGACCAGGTAAGGGTGGCAATTTCTTTCCCTGAAGGGCATTAGTGAACCAGATGAATTTTTTTATGACAATCAGCAATGGATTCACGGTCATCATTAGACTCTTAATTCCAGATATTTTTATTGAATTCAGATTCTACCATCTGCCATGGTGGGATTTGAAACTGGGTCCCTGGAACATTATCTGGGTTTCTGGATTAACAGTCCAGCGATAATACCACTAGGCCATTGCCTCCCCCTAAAAACAACATGTAGACAGTTCAGCTAGGGAAGGGGCTGTACCTGACCTTGTACTGGGGAATGGGCCTGGCCAGGTCATTAAAATTTCAACGGGGGAACATTTTGGGAACAGTGATCAGAATTCCGCAAGTTTTAAAAACTGAAAGAACTGCGGATGCTGTAAATCAGGAACAAAAACAAAGTTGCTGGAAAAGCTCAGCAGGTCTGGCAGCATCTGTTGTGGTCCGTAAGTTTTAAGATAGTTATGTATAGACTGGTCGTTGGGTGATAGCGCTAAACTTAAGGAAGGCTAATTCAACAGTATTAGGCAGGAACTGGAGAAATTAGATTGGGAGCAACAGTTTAAGGGTAGATGCACGTCTGACATGTGGGAACCATTTAAAGGCCAATTGATCAGACGTCGGGACTAGCATGTTGCTGTGAGGATGAAAGATTAGGATAGCAATCTGGAACCCTGGATGACAGAAGACTTTGAAAGTTCAGTCAAAAAGAAAAAGGCATATGTAAGGTTTAGGAAAGGGAAAGCAGATAATATAAAAACAATCTAAAAGCAGTAGAAAAGGACTTAAACAGGGAGTAAGAGGTCTGAAGGGGGCCTTGAAATGTCATTGGCAAGTAGAATTAAGCAAAATCCCAAGGCATTTTAGATGTATATTAAGAGGATAGCTAGGGAAACAGTAGCACCACTCAAGGACAAATGAGGGAATTTATGCGTGGAGACAGAGGAAGTTGGTGCGGTCCTTAATGAGTACTTTGCATCGGTATTCACCAAGGGGAAGGGCATGGATGATAGTAAGTTTAGAGAGGGGTTTGTTGATATTCTGGGGCATGTCAATATTAAGAAGGAAGAGGCGTTGGTTGTCTTGAAAAACATTAAGGTAGATAAGTCCCTGGGGCCTGATGAGATCTATTCCAGGATACTGAGGGAGAAAAGGGAGGAGATTGCTGAGGCCTTGACAGAGATCTTTTTATCTTCTTTAGCTACAGGTAAGGTCCCAGAGACTTGAGAATAGCCAATGTTGTTCCTTTGTTTAAGAAGGCCAACAGGGATAATCCAGGAAATTATAGGCTGGTGAGCCTTACTTCAGTGGTAGGGAAATTATTGGAGAACTTTCTTAGGACGGGATTTATTTGCATTTGAAGAAGAATGGACTTATTAGGGGTAGTCAGCATGGCTTTGTGTTGGGGAGGTCTTGTCTCACAAATTTGATTTGAAGTTTTTGAGGAAGTGGTGAAGGTGATTGATGAGGATAGTGTGGTGGATTGTGTCTGCATGGACTTTACCAAAGCTTTTGACAAGGTTCCTCTAGGTAGGTTGGTCCGAAAGATCAAATTGCATGGAACCCATGTTGGATATAAATGAAGCTTAGTAAATTACACAAATGAGAATAGGACAGGGATGACAGGGAAAGGAATATCACTTTGGAGTCAAGAAAGATAAGTTGGAACAGTTTCTAGGAAACCAACATCTGTGGAGAAGCGAATGGATTTGGGTTACCATTTACACAAATGATTAAAAGATGATAACAGCTACATACAATAATCAAAAAGCGTTGAATTATTCAGGCTGGCTGCGTGAACGTATCTAATATTTCTTTGAATTTAGATGGCTCAGGCAAGATCTAACCAAGGTTTTTAAGACTATGAGATCTGATAGTGGTGATACTGAGAAGTTTTGCTTTTGATGTAATTCAGGACTATGGGGGTGTCATCTTAAAATTTCAATAGATAAGAACATATACAATAAGACTTTTATAGCCTCGTCCACTTGAGATTCTGCCTTTAAAGCTCTAGGGCTAAGCCATAATAGCAGGTCGGCACAATTAATGTGACTCTTAGTGTCATCAGTTAAAACCTCACACAAGCTACTGCTACTTTAGTGGATGATGGTAGACCAGTAATCCAGGCTAATGCTCTGGAAATCCTATCAGGGCAGCTGGTAGAATTTAAATTCAAGTGATAGAACATGAGACTGTTGATGTCAGGGTCATGGGTTTGAGGCTTTGTAGGGTGCTGATGCTTTAGAGGACTCCCAGCCTGCAGGAGTAGTGTCTCTACCTCCAGAGAAGAAGGTTTGGATTCAGTCCTATCTTCCACAGAGATATATTGTTGTGAATGGGGTGGAGCATTAAACAACTCACTAGGGGAGGAGTGTCCACAAATATCCACATACTGCACTGTACACTACAAAGGCTATAGGCCCTGGTAGGATTCCAGCAATAGTCTTAAAGATTTGTGCTCCAGAACTTGCCTTAGCCAAGCTGTTCCAGTACAGCTATCTCACTGGCATCTACCTAATAGTGTGGAAAGTGCCCTGTACACAAAAAAACAGCACAAACCCAATCTGGTTAATTATTGCCTCACTACTCTCAATCATCAGTAAAGTGATGGAAGGTGTCACCAACAGTGCTATAAAACTACACCTGCTCAGAAATAACCTGCTCAGTGGCACCCAGTTTGGGTTTTCCAGGGCTACTCAGCTCCTGAGCTTATTATAGCCCACAAAAGAGTTGAATTCCAGAGGTGAGGTGAGAGTGACTGCCCTTGACATCAAGGGTGCGTTGATCAGCTGTTGCATCAAGGAGTCCTAGCAAAACTACAATCAATGGGAATCAGGGTAAACATTGCACTAGAGATAGTAGGAACTGAAGATGCTGAAAACATTGCACTAGTTGGAGTCATACCTGGGACACAGGAAGATGGTTGTGGTTTTTGGAGGTCAGTCATCTCAGCTCCAGGACATCTCTGCAGGAGTTCCTCAGGGTAGTGTCCTAGGCCCAACCATCTTCAGCTGCTTCATCAATGGCCTTCCCTCCATCAAAAGGTCACAAGTGGGGATGTATGCTGATGATTGCACAGTGTTCAGCAACATTCGCAAAACTGAACCAGTCCATGTTCAAATGCAACAAGATCTGAATAATATCCAGGTTTGAGCTGACAAGTAGCAAGTAACATTCATACCACACAAGTGCTAGACAATGACTATCTCCAACAAAAGAAAGCTAACCATTGTCCTTTGATATTCAGTTGCATTACTGTTGTGAAGTTGCATTTGTTACTTGTGGATTGGA
Organism: Rhincodon typus; assembly: GCF_021869965.1. Classification (NCBI taxonomy): domain Eukaryota; kingdom Metazoa; phylum Chordata; class Chondrichthyes; order Orectolobiformes; family Rhincodontidae; genus Rhincodon; species Rhincodon typus. Next base: position 9,678,205 of record NC_063344.1, on the reverse strand, counting down.
AGGTAGGACATTAGAATTTGTTTGTAAAATGACAGGGGGAAGAGTGTGTGGTCCCTTTAAAAGACGGCATTTTTTTCTAGGGCTTGGCAGTTAAAAAGAAATGTCTGCAGGAAGCAGCAAAGCGCAAAGAATTCTTGAAATTGAAACATCAAATCAAAAAGCTATACCATTAGCAACAAAGCAGCATTTTAGCCAATTAACTTAAACCAGACCCTAGATGCCAAAGCCCAATTAAGTCTAAATCTGATAGTTTTGACAACCTTGGATCAATCCTATTGTAAGAAATTAATAGATCATCAAGGGTATAAAAGAAGAGGGCATTTGAAAATCGGTATGACAGTCAGTTGTCATCTGCCATTAGAACATTTCTCAGCTATATAAATAAAGAATCACTAGCTCTCTTAGAATTCTCAAAACTCTCAGAAAGCCATCATCTAAACTAAAGGTACCGCGGCACTTCTGGCTAATATTCCTGACACAAGAATTCAACGGAGAAAGGCTTTCCTGACTGATGATCAGCAGAGAGGGTGCAGAGCATTCTGGAAGACTTATCCTGGCTGTAATTTTGAGAGATTAAGTTTTAATTTTAAAAAATTAATTCATGTATATAAGTGGGACTTCTTTCTATTGGAACAGCATACCCATTAGAATTTTGTTTTATTCGGGAACAGTTAGTAGCTAAGAGGGAATTGTTCAGTTTGTTAGTAGTTCTGTTAATTTGTTAACTGTTAGAGTTAGATAACTAAATTGTTACTTGTTGATTGTAGAGTGATTGTCAGGAGTTCATTTTATTTCACCTCTCCTTTATAACAGATTGGGAGGTGAGAGGCAGGTTATACCACTTCTCACATTTCCTTTAATAGATTACGAGGTGAGGTGAGCTTCTCTGGGGGTTTCGGTTTTAATTATCAGAGGTGTCATACCTTGCTTCATAGCAATTGCCATCACCAAATCCCCCGATGTCAACACCTTATGGGTGACCATTATCCAGAAACCGAACTGAACTAGCCATATAAATACAGTTGATCCAAGAACAGGTCAGAAACTTGGAGTGAGTAGGACTCACCTCCTGACTCCCCAAAGCCGATCCGCCATATATAAGTCAGGAATGTGATAGAGTACTCTCCACTTGGGCTGGACGATTGCAGCTTCAAGAACACTCAAGAAGTTTCACATCATCCAGGACAAAGCAGCCCGCTTGATTGGCACCACATCCACAAACATTCCTTCCCCCCACTACTGACGCAGCTGTGTGTAACATCTACAAGAATGCACTACCGAAATTCACCAAGGCTCCTTGAACAGCCCTTTTCAACCTTGACCACTTCCATCTAGAAGGAAAAGGGCAACAGATACATGGGAATACCACTAGCTGCAACTTCCTTTCCAAGCCACTCACCATCCAGACTTGGAAATATAAGGCCATTCCTTCAATATGTCTGGGTCACAATCCCGGAACTCCCTCCATGTTGTGGGTCTACCTACAACAAGTTGATTGCAGTGGTTTAAGAAGGAAACTCAACACCACTTTCTCAAAAGCAACTAGGGTTGGATAACAAATACTAGCCCACATCCCAGGTGTGGATAAAAAGAAACATCCAAGCAATTTGATTAAAAATAATTTAGTAATATTAGTCACAGTAATGGCTATGACAAGGATAATTGATTATAGTGGAAACCCATCTGGTTCACTAATGTCCTTTAGGGAAGAAAGTCTGCCATTGTTACTCAGTCTGGCTACATATGACTCCAAACTCACTGAAATGTGTTTGATTCTTAACACCCTCTGAAACGGACAATAGGTTTAGGGGCAATTATGGATGAGCAACAAATACTGCCCTTATCAGCTATACCCATCTCCTCTCAAAGAAAAAAAATGAGGAAATCAGGATTTCTTTTCATTGATGTCGATGAATGCATTGGATCAAACTGAAATAGCATTTGAGAGAAAAGAGATGAACTAATAGCATAAATAGAAATGAAAATGTACAAACTGGTAGCTGTTACAGAGATATGGCCAGAGGATGACGTAGACCAGGACGTAAATATTGAAAAGTAGATGACAAACTGGGGAGGATAGGAAGCTAGGAAAACAGAAAGGGATGGCTCAGTTAATTAATTATGGCACTAGCATGATAGAGACGGATGACCTACCTCTAGGGAAAGCAGGAGATAGGAGCAATTTGGCGAGAGGTGAGAAACGATTAAGTCAGGAAATGCACATGTGACTGTGATGTACACATGCCCTAACAGGAACCACATGGTAGGATGGAGCTTGAAGAAAGAAAGATTGGGCGTTTATCAGAAAGCTACAATTATAATCATTGGGAATTTTAATCTATATATCAACTGGAAAAATTAGTTGGACAAGGGTAGCCTAGATGAGGAATTCATAGAATTTTTTTTGGGACAGTTTCTTAGAATAGCATGTTCTGAGGCTAACTAGATAACAGGCTATACCATACCATGTGCTCTGCAATTAGCTAGGAATACTTAATTGGCTCATAGTGAGTGCAGGCCTAGGTAACAATGATCATGATAAGTTAATTTTGAGGGAGAGAAGATTGGGTCCAAGGCTAGTATTTTAAACTTAAATACATACAGTTATGGGGGTATGAAGGCAGAGATGGCTGAAGTGAACTGGCAAATTAGATTTAGGCCAGGTCAGTAGAGATGTAGACACTTAAGAAGGTAATTAGAAAACAGAGAATAGTTACAATCCAATGTGAAAGAAAAATTCCAAGGGGAGGACAGACCAGCTGTGGCTAACTAAAAATGTTCAAAGTAGTATTAGATTTTTTAAAAAAATTATCTAATTGGATGAAGGTGAGTAGAGGTCAGAAATTTGCACAGAATATGAAGAACTAACAGAAAAATGACTAACAGATGAATAAGGAGGGAAAAAATATAGGACAAGCAAAAGCTATTAACATAAAAGCAGCTGAGAAGTGTTTCTATGGATATTTTAAAAATGAAAAGAAAAATTGGGCGTGGCTCCCACAAAGTGAATCTGGTGGATTAACAACGGAAAATGCAGAGAATTAATTTTGCATTGATCTTCACAATTGAGGATATAAACAATATCCCAGAAATAGCTGTAAATCAGGAAAGAAGAAGGAAGAACACAAGAAAAATTGCAATCACCAGGGAAGTGATACTGTGCAAGTTATTGGAGCTGGGGACTGACATGCCTGTTTCTGATGTACTTCATCCTCAAGACTTCTAAGAAGTGGTTGGTAAGACAGTTAATGCATTGCTTTTAATTTTACAAAATTCCTTTAATTCAGGGAAGATTCCATTAGATTGGAAAATAGAAAATGAAACTGCTCCAAAAGGGAGAGGAACAGAAAGCAGGAAACTGTAGACCAGTTAGCTTAGCATCTGTCATAGGGACGACATTAAAAGCTTTTCATAAGGATGCCATAGCAGGGCATTTAGATAAGTTCATGATAATGAGGTAGCGTCAACGTGGTTTTGTGAAAGAGAATTTAGTAAATTTAATCGGTTTGGTGGAACTCTTCGTAGAAATAACATGGAGTATGATTAAAGGGGAACAGGTGGATGCACTGTACTTAGATTTCTAGAAGACATTTGATAAAGTGCCACCTCAAAGTCTATTGTGGAAAATAAAAGCTTCTGTTGTAGGGAGTAACATGTTTGTATGGACAGAAGATTGACTAGCCAACAAGCAACAGAGAGTAAGCATAAATGAGTAGTTTTCTAAAATGTTGGATTCTAGTTGGCAAAATGTAAAGAGTGGTGTGTCCTGGAGACCATTGCTGGAACGTCACCTTTGTGCAATTTATATCAATGATTTGGATAAAAGGATGGAAGATATGGTTGCTCAATTTTTAATGACACAAACATAGACAGGAAAGTAATTGCAGAGAATATATAAAGACACTTCAAAGAAATGTAGAAAGATTATGAGTGTGCCAATATCTGGCAAATAGAATACAATATGGAAAAATATGAAATTTACCATTTTGGCAGGAAGAATAAAAAAGAAGTAGTTTACCTGAATGGTGAAACATTGCAAGCTCTGAGATGCAGAAGAGACTGGGTGACCTAGTACATGAATCTCGAAAAGTCAGTAGGTAGGAACAGCCAATAAAGAAAGCTAATGTCATCATTTAATGGAAAGAGGATTGAAAAAAACTGTAAGGAGTTTATGCTTCAGTTATACAGAACATTGGTGAGTCTACATCTGGTGTACTGTGTACAGTATTGATCTACTTATTTAAGGAATGTTATAAATGCACTGGAGGCAGTTCAGAGAAGGTTTACCAGACTAATCCTTGGAATGGTGGGTGTTTCATGAGGAAAGATCAGACAGTCCATGTTTGTGTCAGCTTACAGTTCAGAAGAGTAAAAGATAACTTGGTTGAAAAATATAGGATCTTGAGGGGTCTTAGAGTCACAGAGTCATACAGCACAGAAACAGACCCTTTGGACCAACCAGTCCATGCCAAACATAAACTAAACTAGTCCCACCTACCTGCTCCTGGCCCATATCCCTTCAAACCTTTCCTATTCGTGTATCCATCCAAATGGCTTTTAAATGTTGTAATTGTACCCACATCCACCACTTCATCAGGATGCTCATTCCACATGAGGACCACCCTCTGTGTAAACAATTTGCCTCTTATGTCTTTTTAAAATCCCTCTCCTCTCACCTTAAACGTGTGTCCCCTAGTCTTGAAACTCCCCATCTTAGGGAAAAGACAACTACCATCAACTCGATCTATACCCCTCATTATTTTATAAACTTCTATAAGGTTGCCTCTGAACTTCCTATGCTCCGGTGAAAATTGTCACAGCCTATCAGTCCTTTCATATTTTAAAGCAGATGTAGATAGATTCTTGGTAAACAAGGGGGTGATACATTATCGGGCTAGTGGGCATTGTGGAATAATTGGGTCAGTCAATGATCTTATTGCATGGCAGAGCAAGCTTGAGGGACTCAGTGGCCTACTTCTGCTCCTAATACATATATAAGAAAGATTCAAGACTGCCATTGAAAGATGCTTGTTAAATGAGGGAGTTGGGGATGTGGAGCAAAGGCAGGCAAATGAAGCTCATACAGAGATCATTGAACATGAAGGGTCTGAATGACCAACCTCCTTTGAGAAGGTGACCAAACAGGTGGATGAGGGTAAAGCGGTTGATGTGGTGTATTTGGATTTCAGTAAAGCGTTTGATAAGGTTCCCCATGGTAGGCTATTGCAGAAAATACGGAGGCATGGGATTGAGGGTGATTTAGTGGTTTGGATCAGAAATTGGCTAGCTGTAAGAAGACAGAGAGTGGTGGTTGATGGGAAATGTTCATCCTGGAGTTCAGTTACTAGTGGTGTACCTCAAGGATCTGTTTTGGGGCCACTGCTGTTTGTCATTTTTATAAATGACCTGGATGAGGGCGTAGAAGAATGGGTTAGTAAATTTGCCGATGACACCAAAGTCGGTGGAGTTGTGGATAGTGCGGTAGGATGTTGCAGGTTACAGAGGGACATAGATAAGCTGCAGAGCTGGGCTGAGAGGTGGCAAATGGAGTTTAATGCGGAAAAGTGTGAGGTGATTCACTTTGGAAGGAGTAACAGGAATACAGTGTACTGGGCTAATGGTAAGATTCTTGGTAGTGTGGATGAGCAGAGAGATCTCGGTGTCCATGTGCATAGATCACTGAAAGTTGCCACCCAGGTTGATAGCATTGTTAAGAAGGCGTACAGTATGTTAGGTTTTATTGGTAGAGGAATTGAGTTTTGGAGCCATGAGGTCATGTTGCAGCTGTACAAAACTCTGGTGCGGCTGCACGTGGAGTATTGCGTACAGTTCTGGTCACCGCATTAAAGGAAGGATGTGGAAGCATTGGAAAGGGTGCAGAGGAGATTTACCAGGATGTTGCCTGGTATGGAGGGAAGGTCTTATGAGGAAAGGCTGAGGGACTTGAGGCTGTTTTTGTTAGAGAGAAGAAGGTTAAGAGGTGACTTAATAGAGACATACAAGATGATCAGAGGATTAGATAGGGTGGACAGTGGGAGCCTTTTTCCTCGGATGGTGATGGCTAGCACGAGGGGACATAGCTTTAAATTGAGGGGTGATAGATATAGGACAGATGTCAGAGGTAGGTTCTTTACTCAGAGAGTAGTAAGGGCGTGGAATGCCCTGCCTGCAAAAGTAGTAGACTTGCCAACTTTAAGGGCATTTAAATGGTCATTGGATAAACATATGGATGATAATAGAATAGTGTAGGTTAGATGGGCTTCAGATTAGTTTCACAGGTCGGTACAACATCGAGGGCCGAAGGGCCTGTACTGCGCTGTAATGTTCTATGTTCTATGTTCCTGTGTATAGCAGTACCTCCAAATCCCTCTACTCTTGCATCTCACACAGCTCTGCCCCCTTCAAAAGACAAGTCATTTATTTTGGGCAAAAATTAAATCGTAACTTAATTTAACATGAGGCTATTTACAGCCAAATTCATGTGCCATTCAGTACTTTATATGGTGACTACCGAATGCTCACTGCTTTCCTTAGTTAAAAGTATAGGACTTAAGTTATTTGGAAGGTTTAATATTTGGAGCTGTACCAGTAATGAAACCATTGCGACGTATGTAGTAGTAATTATGTATTGACCCATTCTGAATATTATACTTTGGATCTGCTAGAGAGCCCAATTAGGTTGCATCTGACTTCAGCCAGCTTCCTCTTAGGTTATGTTCAATTCCCAATGGACTGCATGTGTTCTTATTCTCAGTTTGCTAGTCATAAACTTTAATTGATTTGAAAAAAACGATGATATATTTTCACTTCAGAACTCCTGACATGCGATTTCCTTTATTTTAACCCTTCTGCTCCCCTCTCCCGTTCTGTGATTTGTTAGGGCAAACAGTAAGTCCATCTATGGCAACCCATATGGAGCTGGTGGTGACACTGTTTACTTTACAGCTGTGGACATGGAGGGAAGTGCTTGTTCTTTTATCAACAGCAACTGTGCGAACTTTGGCACTGGACTTGTACCAGAAGGCTGCGGATTTGCCTTACAAGTGAGCAAAACAACAAACAAACAGCAACTACTCTGTACACTGCATTAGTGGGAAGCTGTTTACTATTTGTGGAGTGCTGTGTAGACGACATGCAGAGAGCGTATACAAGCATTATAGTAGCTCAAGAGCATAAATAGCCCGTCCTTTAACAGAGAAGGCCTGAGAACTCTCAGAGCATGTCTGAGATGTAGATGACGATGCTGGAGTATTATACTGAGCGTAACTGAGAGTTTACAGCAGAAAAACAGGCCATCCAACTGAAATGGTCAGTGCTGGTGTTTAATCTCCACACAGTCTATCTCTTATTCTATCGGCATATCTACTGTTCCATAGGCCATTCAACCCCTTCAGCCTGTTCTGTCACTCAGTGAGATTATGATCATGATCTGTGGCCTAACTCTATATTCCTGCCTTTAGCCCAAATCTCCTAATACCTTTGTTTAAGAAAAAGTTATCTGTCTCAGATTTAAAACTAGCAACTGATCCAGCATCCACGGCCATTTGTGGAAGAGAGTTCCAAACTTCTACCACCCTTTGTGTGTAGAAGTGCTTTCTAACATCTTTCTTGAGCAGTCTGGCCCTAATTCTCAGATTATGCCCCCTAGTTCTAAAAGCCTCAACCAGTGGAAATAGTTTATCTTTATCTACTTTGTCCTTCCCTGTTAGTCATGATGTGGAGGTGCTAGTGTTGGGCTTGGTGAAGTCACATGACACCAAGGTATAGTCCAACAGGGTTATTTGAAATGACAAGCTTTTGGAGCGTAGCCCCTTCATCAGGTGAAGTGAGAGAGAAGTGCACAGACACAGAATTCATGGGCAGAGAGATCAAAAGATCATACAGATGGAGTGAGTGGAGTGTCAAATAATAATGCAGAATTGCCGAGCAGAAACTGATAGCCAAGTTCTGTATGTATGAAGATGGTCTCAACCATGATCTTGGGCTCATGTCACGCTACATGTGACTCCACCACACTGTTCTCTATCTGTAAAAACTTCCTTAGTGTCCTGTTTTGACACCATCACCTTGGTAAATTGTTATGATCTCTCTACCTTAATTAGTTTGTACCGTTTTGGATTACTTATTACTTTGGTTAGACTCTCAGCATGCGACTGTTATTACAGCCATTTGGTTTGTCTCCAGCTCCACCTCATTTTTAATTTTTTGTTATTATCTCTCTGCCACATTTAATCGGATTATAGGTCATCCCTTCGCTTGTTATTCAGCTTTTGACACTTTACTCACACCATCTGACACTTTTGATCTCCTGCAGAGACTTATTATTCAACACTCCACTCACACCATCTGTGTGATCTTTTGATCTTTCTGCCCTTGATATCTCTGCCCATCAATTCTGTGTCTGTGCTCTTCTCTCTCACTTCACCTGATGAAGGGGCTAAGCTCCAAAAGCTTGTGATTTCATATAAACCTGTTGGACCATAACCTGGTGTCATGCAACTTCTGACTTCTTCCCTGTTAGTGTCTTGAAGGCTTCAATCAGATCCCCTTTAACTTTCTAAATTCTAGCGAAAACAGGCCTAATTTGTATAATCTCCCCTCATAACGTAACCTCTGAAGCCCAGGTATCATTCTTGTAAACCTACATTGTACTCCCTCCAAGGCCAGTATATCCTTCCTAAGGTGTGGTGCTCATATCTGCTCACAGTACTCCCAGGTGGGGTCTAACCAGGATTTTGTATAACTGCAGCATAACTTCTGTATCCTTGTACCCCAGTCCTCTAGACGTAAAGACTAGCATTCCATTAGCATTCCTCATTATTTTTTGCACCTGTTTGTGGCAATTTAAAGATTGTCCATGTGTTTATCTAGCTTCCTCTTATTATAAGAAAGGGGAGGTGATAGCCTAGTGGTTTTATCACTGGACTGTTAATCCAGAGACCCAGATAACATTCTGGGGACCCAGGTTCAAATCCTGCCATGGCAGATGGTAGAATGTGAATTCAATAAAAGTATCTGGATTTAAGAATCTAATGATGACCATGAATCAATTAGAACATAGCACAGTACAGGCTCTTCGGCCCACAATGTTGTGCTGAACTTTTACCCTAAACCTAAGATCTACCTAACCTCCACCCCGACCTTATACTATCATCCATATGCCTATCTAATAGCCGCTTAAATGCCCCTAATGAGGCCGACTCCACTACCCTCTCCGGCAACGCATTCCTACCACTCTCTGAGTAAAGAACCTACCTCTGACGTCTCCCTGATACCTACCTCCTTTCACTTTAAAACTATATCCCCTCGTAAAAGCTACCTCCACCCTAGGAAAAAGTCTCTGGCTGTCTACTCTATCTATACCTCTCATCATTTTGTACACCTCTATCAAGTCACCTCTCATCCTTTGTCGTTCTAAAGAGAAAAGCCCTCGCTCTCTCAACCTTTCCTCGTAAGACCTTCCCTCCATTCCAGGCAACATCCTGGTAAATTTCCTCTGCACCTTTTCCAACGCTTCCACATCTTTCCTGTAATGAGGTGACCAGAACTGGACACAATACTCCAGATGTGGCCGAACCAGGTTTTTGTATAGCTGGAGCATAACTTCACGGCTCTTGAACTCGATCCCTCTCTTATTGAAAGCTAACACACCATACGCCTTCTTAACAACTCTATCCACCTGGGTGGCAGCTTTCAGGGAACTGTGAACATGAACCCCAAGATCCCTCTGCTCCTCCACACTGCCAAGGATCTTTCCGTTAACCCTGTATTCTGCTTTCAAGTTTGTCCTTCCAAAATGAATCACCTCACACTTTTCAGGGTTAAACTCTATATGCCACTTCTCAGCCCAGCTCTGCGTCCTATCAATGTCCCTTTGTAACCTAGAACAGCCCTCCGCACTGTCCACAACGTGACCCACCTTCGTATCATCCGTGAACTTGCTCATCCACCCTTCCACTCCTTCATCCAAATCATTTACAAAAATCACAAATAGAAGAGGACCCAGAACAGATCCTTGCGGTACACCACTCATAGCTGAGCACCATGTTGAATATTTTCCGTCCACTACCACCCTTTGTCTTTTAAGGGTCAGCCAATTTTGAATCCAATCTGCCTATCCCATGCCTCCTTACTTTCTGCATGAGCCTACCATGGGGAACTTTATCAAACGCCTTACTTAAATCCATGTATACCACATCCACTGCTCCACCTTCATCCACGAGTTTGGTCACCTCTTCAAAGAATTCAGTAAGGTTTGTGAGGCATGATCTACCCCTCGCAAATCCATGCTGACTATCACGAATCAAACTGTGCCTATCCAAGTGATCATTAATCCTATCTAGCCCTTTCCAATAATTTGCCCACTACTGACGTAAGTCTAATTGGCCTGTAATTTCCGGGGTTATCCCTATTCCGTTTTTTGAACAAGGGAATGACATTTGCCTCTCTCCAATCTTCTGGCATTGTACCCGAGGACAGTGAGGACGAAAAGATCATCGCCAAAGGCCCTGCGATCTTTTCCCTCGCTTCCCATAGAATCCTTGGGTAAATCCCATCAGGCCCGGGTGACTTATCTATCTTCAAGTTCCTCAAAATTCCTAGTACATCTTCCTTACAAACATCCACCTCCTCTAGCCTACCAGTCTGTTTCACACTGTCCTCCCCTACAACTAGGTCCCTCTCAGTTGTGAATACCGAAGAAAAGTATTCATTAAGGACCTCTCCTATCTTTTTAGGCTCCGTGCACAAATTCCCTTTACAATCCTTGATTGGCCCTACCCTTTCTCTGGTCATTCTCTTATTCCTGACGTACGTGTAAAAAGCCTTGGAGTTTTCCTTGATCCTATCTGCCAAGGTTTTCTCATGCCCCCTTATAGCTCTCCTAAGTCCTTTCTTCAGCTCCTTCCTGGCTAACTTGTATCCCTCTAGAGCCTTTTCCAATCCTTGTTTCCTAAACCTTATATAAGCATCCTTCTTCCTCTTAACAAGTCGTTCGGCCTCTCTTGAGAACCAAGGCTCCCTCACTCGACCACATCTTCCATGCCTGCTAGGGACAAACATATCGAGCACACGCAGTATGCATTCCTTAAACAATCTCCACATTTCTATAGTGCTCTTCCCTGACAGCATCTGTTCCCATTTTATGTTACCCAGTGCTTGCCTAACAGAATTATAATTACCCTTCCCCCAATTATAAACCTTACCCTGCTGTATGTACCTATGCTTTTCCATGTCTATTGTAAAAGTAACAGAGTTATGATCGCTACCGCCAAGATGTTGTCCTACCAACAGGTCTAGCACTTGGCCCGGTTCATTGCCAAGCACCAAATCCAAAGTGGCCTCTCCTCGTGTTGGTCTATCTACATACTGTGTCAGGAATCCTTCCTGAACGCACTGGACAAAATCCGCTCCATCTAAACTATTACAACTAAAAAGTTTCCAATCAATATTTGGAAAGTTGAAGTCACCCATGACTACAACCCTGTGACTTCTGCACCTTTCCAGTATCTGCCTCCCAATCCGCTCCTCCACTTCTCTGCAACTATTAGGGGGTCTGTAAAAGACCCTCAACAAAGTGACTGCTCCTTTCTTGTTCCAGACCTCAACCCAAACTGACTCTGTGGACATATCATTCTCGAACTGCCTTTCAGTAGCTGCTATACTCGCCCTGACTAGCAATGCCATTCCCCCACCTCTTTTACCACCCTCCCTATTTCTTTTAAAGCGTCTAAATCCCGGAACTTCCTGTCCCTGAGTTACCGAAGTTTCTATAATGGCCACAAATTGTTGGAAAACCCCATTTGGTTCACGAATATCCTTTAGGAAAGGAAACTGCCATCCTTACCTGGTCTGACCTACATGCAACTCCAGACCCACAGCAATGTGATTGACTCTCAACCAGCCCTTTGGGCAATTAGGGATGGGCAATAAATGCTGGCCTGGCTAGTGATACCCTCAACCCATGAATGAATAAAGGGGAAAAAAATTCAGCTCAGTTGAATCATCTGATAGCAAGTTCTACGCACACAGTTTTTCATGAATTCCTTGTGGATTTATTTGTCTATTTTGTGTTTAAGTCGCCCAGTTTTAGCTAGAAGAAATAGCAGTTTGATGTTTGATGTGTGTCCTAAAGGTTCACCTAAATCCATGACCTTCATTTTTTCCTCATTCTAACCTGTTCAGATACACTTCTGAGGGGATGGAATTAGAACCCAGGTCTCCTGACCCTGATATAGGGACACTACTACCATGTCACAGGAGCCCCAAACAGGGAGCCAGTTTGCACGGTGGCTCACTACTGCCTCACAGCACCAGGGGTCCAGGCTCAATTCCAGCCTCAGGCAACTGTCTATGTGGAGTTTGCACGTTCTTCCTGTGTCTGCGTGGGTTTCCTCCCTGAATCGATAGATGTGCAGGTTGGGTAGATTAGCCATGGGAAATGGGTTACAGGGATGGGGTGGGATGCTCTTCAGAGGGTTGGTATGGACTCGATGGGCTGAATGGCCTTTTTCCACGCTGTAGGAATTCTATGATAATTATCCCTCAAGCATCATCAGCAAAACAGATTATCTGCTCAATATCGCATCACTGTTTGTGGAGCTTGCTGTGAGCAAAATGGCTGCCACATTTCCCTCACTTACTGACTTTCCTTCATTTCAAAAATGACCTTTTTGACTGTAAGATGCTTTGAGAACCCAGTGGTAATGAGAAACCATATATAATTGCAATTTTTCTGTTGCTTGTTTCATTTTTAATGTTCTTATCATTCCTAGGACCATAAAGCGATGATCTTCATTATTGAATTTTCCTTCCTGTACTACCTAACAGTTGTTCATGAATTAACCCTGTTTCTAAATAATTCTTCTGAATCTTTGCAGTACAACTGCAGTTTCTGAGCAGGCTTTGGAAGAATCCCAGGCTTATTTTGAGCAAGGCAGGGTCACTTCCCTCATCAATGGCAAATGTTCTCGTTGCTAGGTTATTGTTTTCAATCGTGCATCTATTCTTCATTTTAACACAGTATTTAAAGCCTTGCAAACAGATCAGTCGCTCCATTCTGTCTGTGCAGGCTTATTTCTAGAACTACCCAAGCCTCCATATCTCCCTCCACTTCAAATATTCATCCAGAAGAGGGGACCCCTCTCTCAAGCTTACACCGGACAAAACTAGCACCAGTGAATGAGATAACAAGGTGTAGAGCTGGATGAACACAGCAGGCCAAGCAGCATCAGAGGAACAGAAAAGCTGACTTTTCAGGTCCGGACCCTTCTTCAGAAATATCAGAAGAAGGGTCCAGACCCCAAATGTCGGCTTTCCTGCTCTTCTGATGCCGCTTGGCCTGCTGTGTTCATCCAGCTCTACACCTTGTTATCTCAGATTCTCCAGCATCGGCAGTTCCTACTATCTCTAGCACCAGTGAATGTTGTTACTGCCGTCAGAACTGTGTATCATTACTGCCAGGGTCAAATCTCACATGGCACCACTTGGATAAAGTACCTCCATGGATTTCGGAATGGGAGAAGGTTTACAACATAGGTACATAGAAAATAGGTGCAGGAGTAGGCCATTCGGCCATTCGAGCCTGCACCACAATTCAATATGACCATTGCTGATCATGCAATCTCAGTGTCCCATTCCTGCTTTCTCTCCATATCCCTTGATCCCTTTAGCTGCAAGTGCCACGTTCAGCTCCCTCTTCAATATGTCTAATGAATTGGCCCCAACAACTTCCTGTAGGAGAGAATTCCACAGGTTCACAACTCTCTGAGAGGAGAGATCCTTCCTCTTCTCAGTCCTGAATGGCTTACCCCTTATTCTTAGATTGTGACCCCTAGTTCTGGACTTCCCCAACATCAGGAATATCCTTCCTGCATCTAGCATGTCCAGTCCCATCAAGATGTTATAGGTTTCTATGAGATCCGCCCATGCTCTTCTAAATTCCAGTGAGTACAAGCCCAGTCAATCCAGTCTTTCCTCATATGTCAGTCCTGCCATCCCGGGAATCAGTCTGGTGAACCTTCGCTGGACTCCCTCAATAACAAGGAGACTAAAACAACACACAATACTCAATGTGTGGCCTTACCAAGACCCTGTATAACTGCAGCAAGGCATCCTTACTCCGATACTCAAATCCTCTTGCTACGAAGGCCAGCATGCCATTAGCTTTCCTCACTGCCTGCATTGCCAACCTTCAGCGACTGTTCCACCATGACACCCTGGTCTTGTTGGGGGAAGAGAGTGAAATACATTTGAACAAATGTGGCATCTGTCCAGTGTCTGTGACCAAGGATCTATGTTGGGAGTTGAGTTTACATAAAACGGTATCACCATTATTGTGACACTTTGGAATTGCATAGATTACTTTTTTTTTCAACTTCTTGAACTTCTGTATTCCTGTGGAAACTAAAATGGATTGATTAGAGGTCCTGACTTCCATTCTATTATGCTGAAGCATACTCAGAATACACGCCTAATAGGCTGTTCTCTTAGCCAGAAGCCATAGAATTCCCACACTGCAGGAAGAGGCCATTAGCCCCATCAGGTCTGCACTGACCCTGCAAAGAGCATCCCACCCTATCCCTGTAATCACATTTCCCATGGCTAATCCACCTAACCTGCACATTGCCAGATGGGGCAATTTAGCACAGCCAGTCCACCTCACCTGCACATCTTTAGACGGTGGGAGGAAACCAGAGCACCCAGAGCAAATGCACACAGACATAGCAAGAGCATGCAAACTCCACACAGACAGTCACCCAGCCCTGGAATAGAACATAGAACATAGAACATTACAGCGCAGTACAGGCCCTTCGGCCCTCGATGTTGCGCCGACCTGTGAAACCAATCTGAAGCCCATCTGACCTAAACTATTCCATTATCATCCATATATTTATCCAATGACCATTTAAATGCCCTTAAAGTTGGCGAGTCTACTATTTTTGCAGGCAGGGCATTCCACGCCCTTACTACTCTCTGAGTAAAGAGATTTGAACCCTGGTACCTGGTACTGTGAGGTAGCAGTGCTGATCACTGAGCCATCGTACTACACATGACTCATAGCTCATAAAATTTGAAATGTCATTGTAAAGTAAGAGCCCCGCAAAAGGCAGGACTTTTCAGAGACCGGTGCCAGAGTGTGTGGGACAGCAGTTACAGTGTCACTCGTTGGCACAGTAGGAATTTGGCACAAAGCTATCATCATCACGCTATCAGAAGATGGTGGAATTTGAAAAAGGGACTTCCCTGTAACTGAGAACAGGAACCAGGCTTGTAACTCAGACAAAAGCATGGTTGCTGCCCACAGTTGGGTATTCCAAGATTCAGGTGATTGCAATGAATGGAACTGGATATGAGGCAAAGAGTTTCACAGGCAAATGGTACCAAATCAGTTGTAGCCCTACACATGCTCAGTTTCATGGGACGAGGGTGTCGCCAACTAGGCCAGCGTTCATTGCCCATGCTGGCCAGTTAAAAGTCAATCACATTGCTGTGGGTCTGGAGTCACATGTAAACCAAACCAGGAAATTATGGCAGTTTCCTGAACTAGATGGGTATTTCTGCAATCAACAATGGATCATCATTAGACTCTTAATTCCAGATTTTTTAAAAACTGAATTCAGGTTCCTCCATCTGCCATGGCAGGGTTCAAACCTGGGTCCCCAGATTACTACCTGGGTCTCTGGATCCAGCGATACTACCACTAGGCCATCACCTCTCCACTGAAGGGTCAATAATGAAAGAAATTAATGTTAAGGTGAAGGGCAGCAGGTTTCGAGAGGATTTGAGGAGAACATTTTTCCCCCAGAGGGTGGTAAGAATCTGGAATGCACTGTTCCTCTGATGCTGCCTGGCCTGCTGTGTTCCTCCAGCTCCACACTGTATTATCTCTATTATTTATTGGACCATTTTGATAGCTCATTTAGAACCAGCATAATAATATTCAAATATTGCTTATTGTATCCACTATGCAAAAAATATTCTCTGGC
>NC_063344.1:9632716-9647219 GCF_021869965.1 Rhincodon typus | reverse complement strand
GTCCCACCCACTCCTCGCCCTGATACGCTGCTGCCTGGCGAAGGGCCACTCTGTATGGCTGAGAGCCGTGTCAATCAGCAAGAACCGCGCAAGCAGGAACAGCAACTCATATTCCGCTTGGGAACCCTGCAGCCCAATGGTATCAATGTGGATTTCACAAGCTTCAAAATCTCCCCTCCCCCTACCGCATCCCAAAACCAGTCCAGTTCGTCCCTGCCTCCCTAACCTGTTCTTCCTCCCACCTATCCCCTCCTCCCACCTCATCTCCTACCGACTAACCTCATCCCGCCCCCTTGACCTGTCCGTGCTCCCTGGACTGACCTATCCCCTTCCTAACTCCCCACCTACACTCACCTTTACTGACTCCATCCCCGCCTCTTTGACCTGTCTGTCTCCTCTCCACCTATCTTCTCCTCTATCCATCTTCTATCCACCTCCCCCTCTCTCCCTATTTATTTCAGAATCCCCTTCCCCTCCCCCATTTCTGAAGAAGGGTCTCAACCCGAAACGTCAGCCTTCCTGCTCCTCTGATGCTGTTTGACCTGCTGTGTTCATCCAGCTCTACACCTTGTTTTCTCAGATTCTCCAGCATCTGCAGTTCCTACTATCTCTGTAACAATTTTAACCCCAGTGCGAAGCCTCTTCTAAGGATGCCTACCTTAAAGAAGTTACCCTCCTCCCTCCGGAAAAACCTCAGTGTATCCCTCTCCCACTGCAACCCACTTGTAATCTCTTCGGCCCTGAAACTGCTCGACCACGTCCTAAAGCAAACCAGGTACTACAGCCACATTGCCTTTCTGAGTACCTGCCTACGGCACCAGATCATCCCCAACGGACTACTTTCTATATTTAAGCCTTCCCAATTTGGCCCCAACCGCAACGACCGCTACATTCAGAACATTGATCTCCTACAGAAGCGTTTCTCCCTGTGACTCCTGAAAGACACACTCGCTGCAATGTGCTGGCATCTCCAGATACTACAATCAAGCCTACCCCAGCTCAGAGCCTCCCTCTCCCAGACCTGCAAAGGACCTCTCCTGTTTTTTATTCTTCGTAGGATCCACAACCTGAACTCACAATTCTACTCGGCTTTATTAGACACTAAAAACCGAAAGTACTTTAAACATACCGGTGCCTGCCACCCTACCCAGGACCTTCCCCACCACATGCCCGCCGCCATTGGCCAGGTGGCCACCTTCGGAGCACCAACGGTTTCCATGGATGACGTCACATCCTCCTCCACCGGGTACACCACTTCCGGTACAGCCAACGCCATCGACACCGCTGCTGATGCTGCTGCCTCCGTTTCCGAGGCCAACACAGACATCGAGGACACCGCTGCCACCAACATCCAAGATTTACCGGCCGACGTCGCTCCGCCCACCACTGATGTCGCTCCGCCCACTGCCGATGTCACTCCGCCCACTGCTGACGTTGCTCCTCCCACTGCCGACGTCGCTCTGCCCACCGCCTCCACAGCCAGCATCTCCAGAGGAGACTGTGGCACCCAGCCCTGCCGGGTCTTCACCATCCCCCCAGACCTCCCCCTTACTGAGGACGAACGGTAAAGGGCTCACCTTTGTCCCCCTCCACCCACACATCAACGAATACCGCTCACGTTTGGACATAGAGCAGTTTTTCTGCCGACTCCGCCTCCACGCTTACTTCTTTAACCGTGAGCCTAACCCTCCCTCTACTGACCGCTTCTCCCGCTTCCAACACACCCCCTCCTCCTGGACACCACCCCAAGGCCTCCTACCCTCCCTGGACCTCTTCATCTCTAACTGCCATCGAGACCTCAACCTCTCCACCCCTCTCACCCACTCCAACCTCTACCCCGCAGAACGTGCAGCCCTCCGCTCCCTCTGCTCCAATCCCAACCTCACCACAAAACCCGTGGACAAGGGGGGTCACAGTTGTAGTATGGCGCACTGACCTCTACATCGCCGAGGCCAGACGCCAACTCTCCGACACCACCTCCTATCGCCCCCTTGATCATGATCCAACCCCTGACCACCAAACCATCATCTCCAAAACCATCCACAACCTCACCACTTCAGGTGACCTCCCACCCACAGCCTCCAACCTCATCGTTCCCCAACCCCGCACCACCCGCTTCTATCGCCTCCCCAAAATCCACAAAACTGACTGCCCTGGTCAACCTATTGTCTCCGCCTGCTCCTGCCCCACCAAACTTATCTCCACCTATCTTGACTCCATTTTCCCTTGGACCAGGAACTCCCTACCTACGTCCGTGACACCACCCATGCTCTCCACCTCCTCCAAAACTTCCAATTCCCTGGTCCCCAACACCTCAATTTTACCATGGACCTCCAATCCCTATACACCTGCATTCCCCATGCAGATGGCCTAAAGGCCCTCCGCTTCTTCCTGTCCCGCAGGCCCGACCAGTCCCCCTCCACTGACACCCTCATCTGCTTAGCCGAACTCGTCCTCACCCTCAACAACTTCTCTTTTAATTCCTCCCACTTCCTACAGACAAAGGGGGTGGCCATAAGTACCTGCATGGGCCCAAGCTATGCCTGCCTCTTTGTAGGATACGTGGAACAATCCCTCTTCCAAAGCTACACCGGCCCTATCCCCCACCACTTCCTCCGTTTCATCGATGACTGTATCGGCGCCGCCTCGTGCTCCCACAAGGAGCTCGAACAGTTCATCCACTTCACTAACACCTTCCACCCCAACCTTAAGTTCACCTGGACCATCTCTAATACCTCTCTCTCCTTCCTGGACCTCTCTGTCTCCATCTCTGGCATCCACCTGGAAACTGATATCCATTTCAAGCCTACCGACTCCCACAGCTACCTAGAATACACCTCCTCTCACCCACCTTCCTGCAAAAAGGCCATCCCCTATTCCCAATTCCTTCGCCTCCGCCGCATCTGCTCCCGAGATGAGGCATTCCACTCCCGGACATCCCAGATGTCCTCGTTTTTCAAGGACCGCCACTTTCCCTCCACAGTGGTCGAAAATGCCCTCCACCGTGTCTCTCGCATTTCCCACAACTTATCCCTCACACCCCGTCCACGCAATAACAACCAAAACAGAATCCCCCTCATCATCACGTACCACCCCACCAACCTCCGGATCCAATGCATCATCCTCCGACACTTCCGCCATCTGCAATCTGACCCCACTACCAAAGACATTTTTCCCTCCCCACCCTTATCTGCTTTCCGGAGGGACCACTCTCTCCGTGACTCCCTTGTCCGCTCCACACTCCCCTCCAGCCCCGCCACGTCCGCCACTTTTCCCTGTAACCGGACCAAGTGCTACACCTGCCCCTACACCTCCCCCCTCACCCCCATCCCAGACCCTAAGAAGACCTTGCACATCAAACAGATGTTCACCTGCACATCTGCTAATGTGGTATACTGTATCCGCTGTTCCCGTTGTGGCCTCCTCTACATCGGGGAAACCAAGTGGAGGCTTGGGGACTGCTTCGCGGAACACCTTCGCTCAGTTCGCAACAAACAACTACACTTCCCAGTCGCGAACCATTTCAACTCCCCCTCCCACTCCTTGGACGACATGTCCATTCTGGGCCTCCTGCGGTGCCACAACGATGCCACCTGAAGGTTGCAGGAACAGCATCTCATATTTCGCTTGGGAACCCTGCAGCCCAATGGTATCAATGTGGACTTCACAAGCTTCAAAATCTCCCCTCCCCCGACTGCATCCCAAAACCAGCCCAGCTCGTCCCCACCTCCCTAACGATTCCTCCCACCTCAAGCCACACGCCCATCTCCTACCCACTAACCTCATCCCGCCTCCTTGACCTGTCCGTCCTTCCTGGACTGACTTATCCCCTCCCCAACTCCCCACCTACATTCACATTTACTGGCTCCAACCCCACTCTTTGACCTGTCTGCCTTCTCTCCACCTATCTTCTCCTTTATCCATCTTCTATCTGCTTTCCCCTCTCTCCCTATTTATATCAGAATCCCCTTCCCCTCCCCCATTTCTGAAGAAGGGTCTCGACCCGAAACGTCAGCCTTCCTGCTCCTCTGATGCTGCTTGGCCTGCTGTGTTCATCCAGCTCTACACCGTGTTATCTCAGATTCTCCAGCATCTGCAGTTCCTACTGTCTCTGTTTTCTATACTGTTGACCATAAAAATCCTGGACAATGTTTACTTTGCTGACTGGTAAACATTGCTTTGACACAAGCTAATCTATTAAGATATTACAACATTTCCTGATGCACATATTTTTGGGATTTTTCAGAAAAACCTAAGCCTTTTCCCCAGTTTTCAGCTCTTGTTAAAAAGCCAGTCACTCTTGAATCTACTCCATATGCAATTTAATAAACGTTTCCTTTCTTCATTGTGACCATTCCTTTACAATTTAATGCAGCATTGATAATGTTAGACATTATGATGGTAATTATTAGCAAAGATTTTGCAGCCTTTTTAGAGTGTTGGCAAGTAAATGATGTGGAAGGAGGAGATCAATTTATCCTCAATAAATCGTGTTGTTTTACAATTCATTCTCCACTAAATGAATGTTTTGAATTCTTGGTTTAAAACTCAATTTTTTTCAGTGTCTGTTTACAATTCCTCAGTTCTTTTTACATTGCACATCCTGCAACAGTCAGCTTAAATGGTATTTTCTGATGAGGCACTGACTCACTGTTGTTCTACTGTAGACAGCAAGCTGGTGCTGCTAATCTGTCCTCATGTTAATATTTGTTTACAGGGGTTATATATTGCAAACTTGCACCTTCTAACCCAGCCGTCAAAGTTTAAGTCTGTGTCTCCCACGATCATGGTCAGAAGTCACATGACACCAGGCTATATTCCAACAGGTTTGTTTGAAATCACAAGCTTTTGGTGCACTGCCCCTTCATCAGGTGAAGTGACTGTTTGGTTTCTTTTCACAAAGACTCCACGGCAAAATCCAAGCCTTGCTGAAAGCCCTACAAAGAAAACATTCGAGTGTGCTGAAAGAAAAATGAAACTCTCACACTTTGTACAATTAGAAGGCTATCACACAGCACAGAGGCAATTTGGGATTTTGCCCATAGGTTAATTGATATGGACTGTATTTTACCAGAGTCTGGAATTAATTCTTTGTATGAATCACCCATGCCAAGATAGTCGACAACTTAATCGGATGGCTTAATCCAATAAAATTTTATGGAGTATTTCATTGATCACCACATGTTTCCTTTCACAGAGCTCAATGTCGAAAGGACTGTCAGCTTGATGTTTATGTTTTTGCACATATCTCTGAACTCATCACTGGCAAATTAACCTTAATCGTCAGTCAGAAATTGTCCCATGTCCATTCCTGATCTGTTTCTATTAATAACAACTCTTCTGTTCTTTTGTTATTAAAAGACTAAATCTGGTTACCAGATCTACAAAATGTAGAATGTTTGTATTTCCTTCTTTTTCCCATACTTGGCAACTCAATTGTTAACACCAGGTGCCATTGGCTTACAATGGTAGAGTTCCCTGACACGTTTCCAGGATTTTGTATCTGACATTATCTGTTTGTTTAGCCTTGTGTACTCTTTATCAACCAGACGTGCATCTTTTTAGTTGGATTTTTAGCTTTTGACATGTAGGCTGAGCAAATTGTCTATGCAACTTTAAGACGATGAAGACCAGGTGAGACGGATTGATTGATGGAGCAGAGTCAATTGGCCAAATACATTCATGTGCCTTGTGATCTTCCAATTCATGTTTTATCACCTGTTCTTATCATCATTCAATGGTATTAATGCTTGTCAACACTCTGATGAGAAACGTCAGATTTTTAAAGGCATAAAATAATATCTTGATAGGCTGAACTGCAAATCCACCAAATTTCCAAGCCTGATCATGTTTACCAGACTGATTCACGGGATGTCAGGACTGACATATGAAGAAAGACTGGATCGACTGGGCTTGTACTCACTAGTACAATGAGAGGGGATCTCAGAGAAACATATAAAATCTTGATGGGACTGGTCAGGTCAGATGTGGGAAGAATGTTCCCAATGTTAGTCCAGAACTAGGGGTCACAATCTAAGAATAAGGGCTAAGCCATTCAGGACTGAGATGAGGAAGAATCTCTTCACTCAGAGAGTTGTGAACCTGTGAAACTCCCCCACAGGAAGTTATTGGGGCCAGTGTGTTATGCGTATTCAAGATGCAGCTGGACGTGGCCCTTGTGGCTAAGGGGATCAAGGGATATGGAGAGAAAGTGGGAATGAGATACTGAGATTGCATGATCAGCCATGATCATATTGAATGGTAGTATAGGCTCGAAGAGTTGAATGGCCTACTCCTGCACCTATTTTCTATGTTTCTGTGTTTCAAGTCAAGTTTCGTTTGTGTCTTTCCCATAAGTTTATTCAACAGCCTCTCTCACGAGACTACATCAGTATTTACAGAATAGCTTAAGTCAGCTATTTTACATGGAATTACAACTCTCTTTAGCAACCTCAATACCATCACCAAATAGTACTTCAATATTCCTTAATCTTTCAGGTTTCCTCACTACTTTGTGATTTACAGTAATATTCAACCACGTCCTATTGAAGAGAAAATGCTATTTAGTATTGCAGATAAATGGGTCAGCAACCAGCATATCTATCACAGGACTGAAACAATTCTCTCTTCCTATGTCATAACCAGGTGCTTTCATTCTGTTTCCTTTGAATTCTTCCGTTGTGTTGATGCGTGTGTCAAACACTTGGACCGTTGGAAATCTTTTTGATTCCTCCATCCTTTGTGCCATTATGGAATGTCCCATTTATTCCACAAAAGCTGAAGGACAGTTTCTCCAGGAATTCTTTTAAGGCAGCAGACATCTGATCTGAAAGGATCTGCCTTTCCAAGAACCAAACGCAAGTTAGAACTGGAGTCTGTTCAGAGGTGACACCTTAGCACGACTCAGGAGCTCCAATGCTGCACTAAACTAGGGAAGCTAGGTCGAATGTTATCAGTCTTTTACTCCCTGAAATAATAAAACATAAGAGCAGAATTAGGTCATTGAGCCCATCAAAGTCTCCTCACCATTCAGTGATTTGATCATGGCTGATCTGATCATTCTCGGCTCCACTTCTGCGTTTTCTCATAATTCTTGATTCCCTTAATGACTAAAAATCTGTCTATCTCAGCATCGAGTGCACTTGATGACCCAGCCTCAACAACCCTCTGGGACAAAGGATTCCACAGATCCACTCCACTCAGAGAAGAAATTCCTCCTCATCTCTTGTCTTACTCAGCAAGCTCCTCCCCATCATTCTGCCTTTCAAGGAGACCTTTGGAGTGTCTGCTGCGTTTTTTTTGCCCTCTTCTGGAACACTGACCATTTGGGACTTGAGAAAACAGGTCCTGGTCGGGGAGTCAAGTTATCCACTGTCGTTGATTTTGCAAGAGTTGTGACTGAATGCTTGTGCAGCTGCCTTCAAGAAGGACACTATAACCTCTTAAGCCAACGACCACAGCTTTAGAGTTCTGAGGAAGGGTCACCGGACCCGAAACGTTAACTCTGTGTTTTCCTTCACAGATGCTGCCAGACCTGCTGAGGTTTTCCAGCAAATTTGTTTTTGTTGTTGTGACCACAGCATTAGTCTTGATTTATATGAAGCTGATGTGAACAGCCAGCTCTTGCCCACTGTCTGCACACCGTTAGTAAATGAATAAACCAAGTCAACATGGTGGCCTTGCAGTTGGCGATTGTCAAAACCAGGCATCTACCCTAATGTTTACTATGATAGAAGATTGTTGATTGCACAATGTTCAGCACCATTCACAACTCCTCAACATGAAGCCTTCCATGTTCAAATGCAACAAAGTCTGGACAACATCCAGGTTTGGGCTGACAAATGACAAATAATATTCAGGCCACAGACAACTGTTAGACAATGGCTATCTCCAATAAGGGACAATCTTATCACTGCACCTCGCTATTCAATGGTGTTACCATCACTGTCAATATCCTTAGCATTACCATTCACCAGAGACTCAACTGGGCTCGCCACGTAAACGTAATGGTTACAAGAGCAGGCCAGAGACTAGGAATACTGCAGTGAGTACTGTACCTCCTGACTGTCCAACACCTGTCCATCATCCACATGGCACAAGTCAGGAATGTGATAGTTTACTCCCCAAATGCTTGGATGCAGCTCCAACAACACCATCCAGGACAAAGCAGCCCAATTGATTGGCACCACATCCACAAGCATCCACTCCCTCCACCAACAATAGCAGCAATGTGTACTGTCTACAAGATGCACTGCAGACATTCATAGAATCTCCTCAGTGTGAAAACAGGCCATTCAGCCCAATAGTCCACACAGACCTTCTGAACAGCATCCCATTCAGACCCTGTCCCTGCATTTCCCATAGCTAACATACCTAACCTGCACAAACCTGAACACTATGGGCAATTTAGCATGGCCATTCCAGCTAACCTGCACACCTTTGGACTGTGGGAGGAAACTGGAGCACCCGGAGGAAACCCATGTAGACACAGGGAGAATGTGCAAACTCCACACAGACAGTCACTCGAGGTTGGAATTGAACCCAAGTCCCTGGCGCTGTAAGCCAACATGCCACCCATCAAGGTTCCTTAGTCAGTACCTTCCAAACCTGTGACCACTTAAATCTAGAAGGACAAGGGCAGCAAATACATGGGAACGCCACCTGCAAGTTTCCCTCCAAGCCACTCACCATCCTGATTAGGAAATATACCACTGTTCCTTCACTGTCACTGGGTCAAAACTATGGAATTCCCTCCCTAAGGGCATCATGGGTCAAAACACAGCAGGAGGACTGCAGTGGCTCAAGAAGGCAGCTCACCACCACCTTCTCAAGGGCAATAAATTCTGGTCGGCCAGCAATGTCCATGTTCCACAAATGTATATAAAAAGAATGTGAATCTGGAGGCTGCTGTGTGTGAGTATTTTGCCTTTTCACAGCTGAGAGATACTGGAGGCCGTTACACATGCACTTGAAGTTGGAAGGGATTTTTACCTGACCCAGTCTGAAATTATCAGGACTCAATCTGCACAGAGAGGGAGGTGGAACAGGGGTTCTGCCCAGTGTGGCTCAGGACCCTGTGAAACAATGGATTTATCCATCAAATGATTCGGGAAGACTGAGCCTTTTGCTCAGGACCTTAAAGACAGATTAGACCTCAAGGATAGCCTTCAGTGGTACAGTTCACACTGTGTTTCACTCAACTATATTTTCAGCAGGTCACTATCATGAACGGAACATAAAGCCATGAAGAGAACACAAAACCCTGATTGTTTGTCTTCGGTTAGAGGGTGGCACAGTGGCTCAGTGGTTAGCACTGCTGCCTCACAGTGCCAGGGACCCAGTTTTGATTCCACCCTCGGGTGACCGTCTGTGGGGAGCTTGCACATTCTTCCTGTGTCTGCGTGGGTTTCCTCCAGGTGCTCCGGTTTCCACCCACAGTCCAAAGATGTGCAGGTTAGGTGGATTGGCAATGCTAAATTACCCATAGTGTTCAGGAGTGTGTAGATTAGATGGGTATATAGGGGAATGGGTCTGGGTGGGATGCTCTGTGGGTCGGTGTGGACTTGTTGGGCCGAAGGGCCTGTTTCCACACTGTAGGGGTTCTATGTTTCAATGATTCAAAATCCCACATGCCTGCCCCTGAAAGCCATTAGGTGGAACCTCTAATGGCTGCAGTACAGACCAAGATTAGTGAATAAAAGGAACTACGCAGTGATTATTATCCACTAACTATTTGCCTATAAACCACTTATGTGGCTTTTCTTAAAGAAAACTCATACAAATATTATCTCTGAGATAATTTGACACAGTAAGCTTGGAATGGTGTTTAGATCACAAATCAAATTCTCTGATAGTAACAAACCCACGAAAGCTGTGAGATTAAATAATTGTTTAGTGAAGCTAAAATACATACACAGAAATCCGAAGCTTCTGTTTGCTGGAAATCAAACAGAACTTTTGAGTGCGAAGAACTATTTTTAATCTCGTCTGTTTTTGGTTGCAGTGGTTAATTTCACAGATAAAGAATTACACAATACATACAACACACCCACTTATACAAATATAGACACAGAGAGGCACACAAAAACATGATAAAATATATTGTAAAATATAGGCTTCTGTCCAATCTGTTTAACATGCTGTAACGAATATGAGATTTCATAAGACTGTCAGATTTTAAACAGTTTCTTCTAATTTAAGGTAAAACATACAGGTAAAGCAAGCAAATAGGAAGGCAAATGATGTAAATTTGTCTTAATTGCAAGAGGATTTGAGCACAGGAATAAAGAAACCTGGTTGCATTTGTACATATTCTTGATGAGATCACACTTGGAGTGTTGTGGACAGTTTGGGTCTCCTTACAAAGGGAGCATGTACTTGTCATATAAGGAATGCAGCAAAGGTTTACCAGATTCTTCCCTCGGATGGTAGGATTTTCCTTCAAGGAGAAAGTGAGGAGACTGAGCCTATATTCTCTAGAGTTTAGAAGAATTGGAAGTGATCGCACTGAGGCATACAGGTATTGAAGGGTAGATGCTAGAAGAATGTCCCTAGGTTGTGAGGTCAAGAACCAGGGGACATAGTCTCAGAAGAGGCAGTCAGTTGAGGTCTGAGATGAGCAAGGATTTCCTCAGTAAGAAGGTGGTAAATGTTTGGAATCCTCTACCTTAGAGGGCTATGGAGACCCGCTGTTGAATATACCCAAGACAAAAATGGATGTGATATCAGGGGATATGAAGATCATGCAGGGAAACAACATTGAGGTAGAATATCAGTCATAATCTAGATGAATAACACAGCTGAATGACCTAATCCTGTTATTTCTTTATAGAATCATAGAATCCCTACAGTGTGAAAACAGGCCCTTCGGCCCAACAAGTCCACACTGAACCTCAGAGCACCCACCCAGACCCATCCCCTTATAACCCACCTAATCTACACCTCCCTGAACACTACAGGCAATTTAGCAAGGCCAATCCACCTTACCTGCACAACTTTGGACTGTGGGAGGAAACTGGAGCACCTGGAGGAAACCCACGCAGACACGGGGAGAATGAGGAAACGCACGCAGACATGGGGAGAATGTGCAAACTCCACACAGGCGGTCGCCCCAGAGTGGAATGGAATCCGGGTCCCTGTGCTGTGAGGCAGCAGTGCTAACCACTGAGCCACAGTGCTGCCCCCAATATTTCTTGTATTCTCCCTTAGAACGTTCTGAATGGAGGATGGTGTGAAAGTAACAGCTCTGCCTAGAAACAAGTCCACATGATTTGGTTGTCAGGGGAAAGAGGCCCAGACCATACCCAATAGAAAATCAACTGCCAATTTTCATAGCTGGATGCAAAAAATATCAGCTTGCCTTTCTGGACATAGACTCAGATTCAAAACCTGAGAGAAAGAGACCAAAAACAGCTGTTAATGAGCAAAAGAGACCCTAAGACTGTTCATCGTTCACTTTTGAGCAATTTGTCGAGGGAAACTGATTCTCTGAATAGTCTGAATAACTCTGAAAGGATGCAGGAAGATTGGCGTAGCTGTGACAGGGAGAATGGAGCCTGTTGAAAATTGGTGAGGAGTTTGGGATTGAATCTGCTGGACTACATATCTGCTGACAGTGAATTGTGAGGTACAAATGGGTCATGAAGTATTTGGTTGAGTGAATTAATTACTAGGATAGGATAGGATATTAGTGGTTTAGGATATTAGTGCCTATTAAGGAATATTTAATCTATTATCATGGGATTCATTCCATTGATTGCTAGGGAACTCATGTCTCTTAAAAGTTTTTTGTCCCTACAGGGCTCTTACCAATGCTCACAAGATATTTACAGATGTGGAAATCCATACAACCTATTTTAATCCATCCACTGGAACAATCTTCTCTCTCATGAAGCGGGGGTACCCAGGGCAACATTTCCTACAGTCTTGTATTTGAAAGCTTACTCGGCATGTTAAAGTAATTTTGCATCAAGAAAAAATATTTCTACCACTCAAACATTTTGTATTTCCTGAAACAGAATGGATCAGTTTTACTGTTTTGTACTACTCTCAGAATTTCAATCAATTAAAAATGACAAAGACACATAATGCAATCATTCTTTTGCATCACAGGTTTAAATAAAACTCCATTCATGGGATGTGGGCATCGCTGGCTGGGTCAACATTTATTGCCCATCCCTAGTTGCCCTTGAGAAGGCGGAGGTGAGCTGCTTTCTTGAACCGCTGCAGCCCACGTTCTATAGGGAGAGAATTCCAGGATTTTGACCCAGCGACAGTGAGGGATATATTTCCAAGTCAGGATGGATGAGTGGCTTGGAGGAGAACTTGCAGGGGGTGGTGTTCCCATGTATCTGCTGCCCTTGGCCTTCAAGATGGAAGTGATTGTGGGTTTGGACGGTGCTGTCTAAGGAAGGCTTGGTGACCATCTGCAGTGCATCTTGTAAATGATGTAAGTTGATGCTTATGGGTGCTGATCAAATTGGTTTGTCCTGGATTGTGTCAAGCTTTTTGAGTGTTGTTGGAGTTGTAGGCATCTAGTCAAATGGAGAACATTCCATCACACTCCTAACTTGTGCCTTATAGATGGTGGAGTGGCTTTGGGGAGTCAGGAGATGAATTACTTGCTGCTGTATTCCTAGCCTCTCATTTGCTCTTGTAGTCAAACATTTACGTGAATAGACCAATTGAGTTTCTGGTCAATGGTAACCACCAGAATGTTGATAATGGAGAAACCAGTGATGGTAACACCATGAAATATCATAGGATGATGGTTAGATTCTCTCTTGTTGTGATGTTACTTGGCAGCCCAAGCTTGGATGTGCTCTAGGTTTCGCTGCATTTGGACATTGTAAAGATCGTATCTTGCTGTTTTTCTCTGTTTCTGATTGTGGACTGTAATGGGAAAAGGACTGTTTTGGATCTGAAGGACTGTTGAAGGGATCACTGCATTTTTAAAAGTAATGCTGAATAGGCTGGGCTATTTTCCCTGAAGGATCGGAGGAAGAGGGATGCCCTTATCGAAGTTTATAAAATCATGAGGAGCATGGATAGGGTGAATGGGCAAGGCCTTTTCTCCCAGGGTAGGGAGTCCAAATCTAGACGGCATAGGTTTAAGGTGAGAGGGGAAGGATTTAAAAGGGACCTGAAGGGCAACATTTTCACGCAGTGGGTGGTGTGTGTATGGTATGAGCTGCCAGAGGAAGTGATGGAGGCTGGTACAATTACAACATTTAAAAGGCACCTGGTTGGGTATATGAATAGGAAGGGCTTTTTTTTTCCCTTTATTCATTCACAAGATGAGGGCATCGCTGGCTAGGCAGCATTTATTGCCCATCCCTAATTGCCCAGAGGGCAGTTAAGAGTCTGTGGATCTGGAGTCTCATGTAGGCCAAACCAGGTAAGGATGGCAGTTTCCTTCCCTAAAGGACATTAGTGAATCAGATGGGTTTTTCCTGACAATCAACAACGGATTCATGGTCATCATTAGATTCTTAATTCCAGATATTTTATTGAATTCATATTCCCCCATCTGCCATGGCAGGATTTGAACCCAGGTCCCCAGAACATTATCTGGGTCTCTGGGTTAACAGTCTAGCGATAATACCACTCGGCCATCGCCTCCCCTGTTTAAAGGGATATGGGCCAAATGCTGGCAAATGGGACTAGATTAATTTAGGATATCTGGTCAGTATGGGTATGTTTCTATGCTGTACAGCTCTATGACTCCATGACTGTAAGTTACCTGACTGTCTTTGTAAGTTATGTTTACACAGCTGCTTGTTCAAGCAGTGGGGAAAGGAGCACAAATGTCTTGGAGCCAGTGAGTGTGGACAAAGAGAGATTAAGCCGGTGACATCTCACTGATTGGTTTTTGGAATGATGACCAGTTATTGATAACAAAGATGTTCTGCCTGCCAGCAACTATATGATTGGCTTCCAGCTTGAGGGGTGTGAATGTTTGGCCTGAAGCCATTGGGTCTCCAGAAAGGAAGGTGCTGCCCTGCTCTCTGCAGTAAAAAAGAAACACCCAATCTGCATAAAGTCTGTTTATTTCTCTTCATCAGTTATTGCAAACCATGACTTTAAGCAGTAAGTTAGAGACTTAAGACTTAAAGATTTAAATGTGAACCAGTCACTCCGTGTGTCTTGCAAACAAGTGGAAGTATCTAGAGAAGGAAGATTGAGGAGTAGCTGGTTCTGACAAACCAAAAGGAACATGTGAACCCTGTGGATAGGGACCATTGAACTACTGTTCCAGTTTTTCCTGCCACCCGTAACACCCATATCTTTTTTTGTGTCTGTATGTATGTGTGCATTGGAGAGTTTTATGAGTGTGCTAGTGTTTTAACTCATAGTTATGTATTAACAGTTCATAATTGTTGACCTGCAGCTATAATCTACTTATTTGTGATAAATAGTAAACCTTGGTAAATACAGAAGACCGTAGCGACCTCCCATCGTGGTGTGGTGACCTCCTGACCCGGTGCAGCGGTCTCCCGTAGCG
>NC_063344.1:9621630-9632706 GCF_021869965.1 Rhincodon typus | reverse complement strand
GTGGTGACCTCCTGAGCCGGTGCAGCGGTCTCCCGTAGCGAGCTCCCATCGTGCTGCGGTGACCTCCTGACCCGGTGCAGCGGTCTCCCGTAGCGACCTCCCATCGTGGTGCGGTGACCTCCTGACCCGGTGTAGCGGTCTCCTGTAACGACCTACCGGCCTGACATGACAGCCTCCCTGCCTATTGTTGCAGCCTCCCAGCATGCCATCCTCTCGGCCCAGCATGGCGGTCTGAAGCGATCTCCTAGCCTCATGATTCTCAATGTGAAACCTGGCACGGTCTGGATCCAGGGCCTGGTGCAGATTGGAGGCCAGGTGGCAGACTGGCGTGTTGTTCTGAACTTTTATTTCTGCAATACTGGACACTTTATTTCTCTATTGTCTAAGATCTTGTAACTAAAGAAGCTGTGCATAGGTACCTTCGTACTTATGTCGATGCTGTAAATGGAGACGTATAAAGTCTTCGCTGTACCCATTGAGTATATGTGACAATAAAGGCTAATTCTATTTCTCATTCTAATAAGATAATAATCATAGAGGCAGCACGATGGCTCAGTGGTTAGCACTGCAGCCTCACAGCACCAGGGACCCGGGTTCGATTCACAGCCTTGGGTGACTGTCTGTGTGAAGTTTGCACATTCTCCCCTCGTGTCTCTGTGGGTTTCCTCCGGGTGCTCCGGTTTCCTCCCACAATGCAAAGATGTGCAGGTCAGGTGGATTGGCCATGTTAAACTGCCTGTAGGGATGTGTAGATTAGGTGGGTTATGGGAGGATGAGTCTGGGTGGGATGCTCCGAGGGTCGGTGTGGACTTGTTGGGCCAAAGGGTCTGTTTCCACACTGTAGGGATTCTATGATAAGCAAATGGGAGAATTTTGCTTATTTTTATAACGTGCTTGCAGTGACTTCAGGAATAATGGGGCTTTATTTCCAAAGTGCCATCCCAGTGAGATGTAGCAACGTGGACTGCATCACTGGCAATGGAACAAATATCCCCACTTCTGACCTTCTGATGGAGGGAAGGCCATTGATGAAGGAGCTGAAGATGATTGGGCCTGGGTCACTACCCTGGGGAACTGAGACCCTGGAGCTGAGATGACTGAGCTTCAACAACCAAGAGATCAAAGGAAATAAGGGAGAAAGCAGGAACAGGGGACTGATTTGCATGATCAGCCATGATCATACTGAATGACAGTGTAGGCTTGAAGGGCTGAATGGCCTATTCCTGCTCCTATATCCTATGTTTCCAGCCACAACCATGTTCCTTTGTACTATGTATGTTAGGTATGTATCTTTCATGGTTTATATGGTGTAAATATTAAATTATTTCCATGACTATTATGGGGGGGGCAAGTTGTTGGACAGCTGTTAAATGACTGAATTCAGGCTGAAAAGTGACTCCAATAAAACTCCAATAAAACTTGACCACTGACAGGAGCATATAGCGTGTGAATGATAGTTGATAAGTCTTCACTTTCATTCTGCCACGAAACACTAGTACTTTTGCAGAGTCCTGGGACCTAGCAACACACAAATTATCAGCACCCTTGTAAATATGTGACACACTGCAATCTTTCAGTCACTATAAGTCATTCTGTATGCATGTTTCAGGAAAGAAATTAATTGGATTATATCATGTGACAGGCAACATGAGTCTGATTATGAGCTCCTAAATTTGTTTGGTGGTGTTGGTGATTTGAAATTACTTGAGATTGCTTTGATCTAATTTTTGCTGTAAGTTGCTATCACTTTGCACACAGTGGAGAGTGCTCTCAGAACGGAGTTACCCAAATACACAGCAGTGATTGTATGATTTGAGTTGGCCCACATTAAACCAATTTCAACAAAGTAAATTAAAAGGAGAAAAAAACACGCTGCCAACAATCTGACTAGGATTTGTTTAATCATTAAACTCTAGCCCTTTCAGAGATCACAAAATTGATGGTAACACAAGATTATTTGCTGTATCTCCACAGTTTTATTGTCCCATGGTTTAACATAGCGTATTACAGAGATTACAAAATGGTAACAGGCTCTTCAGGCTAAACAGTCTATAAATATTTATTTTTCACGTACATAGAACATAGAACATTACAGCGCAGTACAGGCCCTTCGGCCCTTGATGTTGCGCCGACCTGTGAAACCAATCTGAAGCCCATCTAACCTAAACTATTCCATTATCATCCATATGTTTATCCAATGACCATTTAAATGCCCTTAAAGTTGGCAAGTCAACTACTGTTGCAGGCCGAGCATTCCATGCCCTTACTACTCTAAGCAGGAATGCTAACCCAGTATATCTATCCTGTTGACATTTCCTTTCACTCCCATTTCACCAAGTTATATTTTCTGATTTGCAGCCCTAAAACTATGCCCCCTTGTGATTGACCCTTCAGCCAAAGGGAACAGCTGCTCTCTATTCACCCTGTCCATACCCCTCATAATCTTGTATGCCTCAATCATGTCCCCCCTCAGTCTTCGCTGCTCTAAAGAAAACAATCTAAGCCTAACCAGTATCTCCTTATAGCTCAATTTCCCCATCCCAAGCAACATCCTGGTGAACTAAACAGGTGATTTGGCATGGGGATGGAAGGGAAAATGCCAGTCCATATGAGTTGGTGCTGAGTTAGTATAGGGGCTGTAATGAGTCATGTGATTATTAGAGGTATATGGGGCATTAGGAGCATTGGAAGATGGGTAGATTGGCATAAGATGTATAAGGAGCTAAAGATGTATTAGGTTGGGTTTGGGTACAGGAGCATTGGCTGGAATGGATGGGCTTAGGGAGTGAAGTGATGAGAACAGGAGTGTAATTTTCTGTTTTGATCTCTGTTTTTAAACAGGATGCCAAGTGCCCAGGCAATCTTTCTGCTCAGCCAGCTCTGGGAATTGGCAAGCCCTTAGACTCTTCTTGGGATGTCTAGACTGACTACCATTCACGGCCATCAGCTCAGATTGAAAATCCAAAGTGCCATAGCTATTCTTAAAGGTCGAGAATTTCAGAATTTCTCCCGACTCTGTTGCTGCTGACCCGGAAATGAAAGTAAAGGCTATAGTGTTCCGTCGGCTATGTTTAACCCCCAACCTACTTGTGCTGTTTTTAGTATCCAGTAAACTAGAGCCCAGCATTACATGGCAGTCTTTCATTCAAAGTATTCTGCTAATTTCCATTTTTATGAACAAAATCTACCACCTCACACTTGTTAAGGGAGTGATAGCAGCACATTTGGAAAATTATTATCTAATCAAGCAGTCAGCATGCGTTCATGAAAGAGAAATCGTGCTGACTAATTTCTTCGAGTTTTTTGAGGAAGTCTCAACCACAGTGGATAGAGGTGAACCAGTAGATGTGTTGCATTTGGACTTCCAAAAGACATTCGACAAGGTACCCCACAAAAGGTTAAACCGTAAGACCCCATGTGTTGGAGGTAGTTTATTGGCATGGACAGAGAATTGACTAATGCATTGGTTAATTGATGAATGACTTGGGTGAAGAAAGGTGAAAGTACTGCAGCCAAACTTGCAGACGCCACAAAAATAGGTGGAAATGTAAGTTGCAAGAGGGATGCAAACTGTTTACAGAGTGATGTTGATAGGTTAAGCGAGTGGGCAAAACGTTGGCAAATGGGAGTACAAATGTGGGAATGTGTGAAGGTGTTCATTTTGGAAGGGAGAACAAAAGAATGGAATATTATTTAAATGGAGAAAAACTGCAGAAATTTGCAACACAAAGGAACTTGGGGGCAAACTTGTGTACAAAACACAGAAAGCTAGCACACAGGGGCCAGCAGGTAATCAGGAAGTCTAATGGAATGTTGGGCCTTATTTCAAAGTAGGTTGGAGCAGGGAAGTCTTACTACAACTGGTGCGGGTCAGACCACATCTGGAGTACTGTGAGCAGTTTTAGCCCCCCTTTTTTTTAAGGAAAGATGTCATTTCATTGGAGGCGGTTCTGATAAGGTTCACTTGGATAATCCCTGGTATGGAGGGATTGTCTTATGAGTAAAGGCTAAGTAGGTTGGGACTCAACTTACTGGTGTATAAAAGAATGAGAGATGACCTTATTGAAACATATAAGATTCTTAAGGGGCTTGACAGGGCAAATGCTGAAAGGTGATTCCCCTCCTGGAAGAGTCTAGACCTGCTGAGTCTTTCCAGCAATTTGTGTTTTTGCTTCTGATTTCCAGCAGCCGCTGTTCTTTTGGTTTTTATATGAAAATGTAATTCTAAATAACATCAGTTCACATCATGGAGAACTCAGCTCCTGCTTTAAGTCTCTGAGGCACAGTTAACAATTGTGTCGTACAGAATAATAAACTAAGGAGGCATCAGATGTGGCAGATAGAGAAAAGGCAGTGAAAATGGCAAACGCTACTGACAAGCAGAACCAGAGGGCACAGTCTCAGAATTAAGAGATGCCAATTTAAGACAGAGATGAGGAGGAATTTATTCTGCCAGAGGGTTGTGAGTCTTTGAAACTCCTTGCTATTGTGGGGGTAGAATCCTTGGATATATTTAAGGCTGAGGTAGATAGATTCTTGATGAGTAGGGGATCAAGGGTTATGGGGAAAAGGCAGGAAAGTGGACATGAGGAATGTTGGATCAGCCATGATCCTATTGAGTGGTGGAGCAGGGTGGAGGGGCTGAATGGCCTACTCCTGTTCCTATTTTTTTTAAGGTCTATTGGCATTAACTTCCATCTACATTGTTTTGTTTTGCCTATTTCACCATTAGGATTACATCCTGCCTTCCTTTGGAGTTCGTTTATGTAATTTAGCTATTTTAGTTCCCACTCCAAATTTGAAATAACTCCTTCCAGCATTATATCCAAATTGATTTTCCTCCCTGTGCACAATACAGCCCAGGATTGGGCCTACAGGACACTGCTAGGCACTCCTGGTCACACTGAAAAGCTACAAGTGCATTTGACTTTTTCTTTCCCTCCAACCAAACTGCAATTACCTTCTTCCTAAACCTATACACTCCACTGCTTCGGGATAGCAGCCAACATCATCCCATCATCAGTCTCCTCCCATGCTGATTATACCCTTTTCCACCCTCTTCCGTTGGGCAGAAGATACAAAAATTTGAAAACGCATATCAACAGATTCAAGAACACCTTCTTACTCACTGTAATCAAACTTACGAACAGACCTCTCACATATCAGAATCAATCTCTCTCTCCATCATCTCTGTAGATGTAACACTATGTTCTGCATTCTGTTCTACTACCTTCATGTCCTTATGTAAAGAAATGATTTGTCTGGTTGGCACGCAAAACAATACTTTTCACTGTATCTCGGTACATGTGACAATAATAAATCAAATCAAATCAAATAAAAGTAGTCAGTGATGTCCTGTCAGTACTGTATGCTATTTTCACTGCCTTTTCTCTATCCACTACATCTGATACCTTCTCAGTTTATTATTCTGTGTGATACAATTGTATTCATTGATAACTGGGCCTCAGAGACTCAAAGGAGAAGCGGAGTTCTCCATGCTGTGAAGTGATGCTATTTAGAATGATATTTTCGTTATAAAAACTGGATACTGGAAATCAGAAACAAAAACAGAAATTGCTGGAAAGGCTCAGCAGGTCTGGCAACATCCGTGCAGAGAAATCAGAGTTAACATTTCGGGTTCAGTGACCCTTCCTTAGAAGTCACATTTTCATATAGCCCGCTGCAGGCACATCACAGTTCTACACATCTATTACATCTCTGGATTTAGTAAAATGGCTTCAAACCTATTCATTCAAGAGATGGTTGCAGATTGAAGCATAGACATGGAAACCGAGAAAATAGAGTAACAAGAGTAGGCCATTTGATCCAACAAATTTTCTCTGCCATTCTATGTGACCGTGGTGCATTATCCAACTCAGTATACCCTGTTGCAGCTTTTGCCCCATGCCCTTTGTTTCTTTTAGCCCTAAGACCTTCATCTATCTCCTTCTTCAAAACATTCAGTGTCTTGATCTCAACTGTTTTCTGTAGTAGAGAATTCCATTGGCTTATCGCTCTCTGAGAGAAGGAATTTCTCCTCATCTCAGTCCTAAATGGTAGACCCAATATCTTCTACCTTGATATAAACATGAGACATGTTTTCTTTTGCGACCTCCAGGGTTTGGGCTTTTTCCTTGAATCATTGAATGTTTTTAAGGCAAAGATAGATAGATTTTTGAACAGTAAAGGAATTCAGGGTTTTGGTGAGTCGGTAGGTAAGTGGAGCTAAGTCCGTGAAAAAATCAGCCATGATTTTATTGAATGGATCAGGTTCGATGGACCCCTGCTCCTTCTTCTTACGTTCTTATGTTCCTGAATTCAAACCGTATAACAACTTCATAAGAAGTAAAAACCGAAAGAACTGCAGATGCCATGAATCAGGAACAAAGACAAAGTTGCTGGAAAAACTCAGCAGGTCGGGCAGCATCTGTGAAGGAAAAACAGAGTTAACGTTTCGGGTCCAGTGACCCTTCCTCAGGACTGGTTCTGAGGAAGGGTCACAGGTTCTGAGGAAGAGTCACCGGACCTGAAACGTTAACTCTGTTTTTCCTTCACAGATGCTACCAGTCCTGCTGAGCTTTTCCAGTAACTTTGTTTTTGTTCATAAGAATTAAACTGGGAATGCTATACAATTAGGATCGAGAGTTTTTGGGAGTGATTTTTTTTTATGCTTAGTCAGTTTCAAGCCTTTTAAATTTGCAGATTAGAAACATGGACTGTGATATCCTATGCATTACTGGGGTCACTGTTTTCAATGGCATACCTGGAAAGTTTATTCTAACAGAGACACGCCCGAGTAATTGAGCACCTACAAGTATTTATTTCCCCGCAAGCTAACTACAAACGCAATTCCTCATTTGCAGGAAGATTGCCAATCAACTCCAGTTAACCACTCAAGGGTTAAACACCAAAGCAGGTGTTTTAAAAGAACAACATGTATTGTGGAAATTATGCACGGTGCATTGGCATCACTCTGATACCTCTTGCTGTTTCATGTTTTGTGGCTGATATTTTGCTCTATTTCCCAAATGGGGAAACAAAGTATGCAGAGAGAGACCAACTCACCTTCGTGGTATGGTTTTTTGAAGGAATCGGTGGAGGTGGAATATTGGTAGGTATCTTTTGCAGGGAGCCTTTGACTGAAGCCAAAGACAGGTAAGCAGAGTTACGTTTCAAGCCTGGTGACTCTTGATCAGAACTGTTAGCAGCTAGGGAAAAGTGGGGTTTACACTGATGAAGTTGGGTGGGAGAAGGGGGGAGGTGATGGATAGATGGAGATCAAGGCGAGAGAGAGAGCGAGAGAGAGCTATTGGGGCGGCATGGTGGCTCAGTGGTTAGCACTGCTGCCTGACCATGCCAGGGACCCGGGTTCGATTCCAACCTGGAGTTTGCACATTCTCCCTATGTCTGCGTGGGTTTCCTCCCACGGTCCAAAGATGTGCAGGCTAGGTGGATTAGCCATGCTAAATGTGGGGTTACAGGAAAATGGTAGAGGGGTGGGTGTGGGTTGGATGCTCTTTGGAATGGACCTGATGGGCTGAATGGCTTGCTTCCACATGACAGGGATTTTATGATTAAATGATATGAAAGGGGAGGTAAACAAGGAGATTAAGGGTACCAGGTCAGGACAGAAGAAAAGTGGAATCGTTGATAACAAGAACTAAGAGGAGGAGAAAATGAGTGAGAATGTAATGTAATGTGAGAATGGGTGATTGTTCTAAAGGCAGCTTATGTAATAACAAATTGTCCTGAAACTCTCGATCCCAATTGTATGGCATTCCCATCTTAATTCTTATTAACAAAAACAAAGTTGCTGGAAAAGCTCAGCAGGCCTGGTGGCAACTGTGAAGGAAAAAACAGAGTTAATGTTTCGGGTCCTGAAAAAGGGTGATACCCAAAATGTTGACTGCTCCTCTCCTCCTGATGCTGCCTGTCTTGCTGTGTTCTTTTAGCCTCCTGTTTGTCTACCTAGTCACAACACGACTGGGTCTGGCAGTGGGTAAAATCATGGAAGGATGGGATCAGGCTCTAAAGTTATTGAACTCAATGTTGAGTCTCAAAGGCTGCAGGGTTCCCAAATGGCAAATGAGGTGTTTTTCTTCCAGCTTGTCCTGGCTTCACTGGAACACTGTAGCCAGCCTGAAACAGAGATGTTGGCCAGGGAACAGGGTGGTGTGTTAAAGTGGCAGGCAACTGGAAGCTCGGGGTCATTTTAGCAGACAGAACACAGGTATTCTGCAAAGCGGTAACCTGGTCTGTTTCATTTCCCCACAGGAGACCACATTGTGAGCAGCAAACACAGTAGACTGGATTGAGTGAACAAAGACCAAAGAACAATACAGCAATGAAACAGGCCCTTCAGTTCCCCCCCGCCCCAAGTCTGTGCCATCACAATTTGCCCTTCCATATTAAAACTGTCAGAGCAGGTGAATCACTGCTTCACCTGGAAGATGTGTCTGGGGCCTTGGATAGTGAGGAGGGAGGAAGTAAATGGGGAGGTGTTACACCTGGGAAGGCACCCATGGGGATGTTT
This sequence comes from Rhincodon typus, assembly GCF_021869965.1. Classification (NCBI taxonomy): domain Eukaryota; kingdom Metazoa; phylum Chordata; class Chondrichthyes; order Orectolobiformes; family Rhincodontidae; genus Rhincodon; species Rhincodon typus. The sequence goes on along the minus strand of NC_063344.1, from coordinate 9,624,173 downwards.
TGGGAGTAGAGGAGGGTTGGACCAGGGAGCCAGAGGGAAAGATCCCTGTGGAAGGCTGACAAAGGAGGGGCGGGGAATATGTGGCTAGCGGTGGCATCCCAACTGGAGGTGACAGAAATGATGGCTTATGACCCTTGTCTTTAGCATAAATACCACATTTTCCTAACTGTTAACAGTTCTGACAAACAGTCACCGGACTCAAAATATTAACTCCGCTTTCTTCCCACAGAGACTGCCAGGCCTACTGAGTTTTTCCAGCAATTTCTGTTTTTGTTCCAGATCTCCAGCAACAGCATTTCTTTGTTTAATTTTAGAAAATTAGAAGGTTTATGCTTCAAATGGAAACATTGATTCTGAGGGTCCTAAGTTAATAAATCATCTACCCTTCTCATTCAGGTACTGTTAGACTTACTCTGCATTTCTTTTGGAATGTGTTATCTGAAAGAGTGTCACAATAGTAAGTTTTAGCTGGGAATTGAAAATATGCTGGGAAAGGAGACAGAAATGACAGGGGTTTGAAGAAGCAGCGGTAGAGAAAATGCGACTAATTGGATAGCTCTTTCAACATGCTCGCATGTGATCACAATGGGCTGAACGATCTCCTTCTCTGCTGCATGATTCAATAATTTGCTTACTCCTGTCTTTGCCATGCTGGATTCACTAAACCAAGTGGGTACTGTTTGGAACACAGGGCTATCCTGGTTTGGCTATTTTGTTTGACCAATTTTGCTGCACCCAGTTAATAGATTAAATCCAGGAGGGGAAAACAAGGATTAGAAGTAAACATTCTTGTGGAAATTTATTTTAAACGTATTGCTTGATGCAGTTTACTTAAAATGGAAATATTGAAGAAAGGAAATAAGTAAGTTGCTACCTTGTAAGCACAGTGGTTAATAGCAGTCTGGTACAGGATTAGAATGGTAGTAGAGATGCCTCATTCAAAACCTTGCTGTTTTGCTGCACCTTCTTTGCAGAGCAGTTAGCAAGATATGCTCCGTGTGTAATGATGGAACCCAAAACCACAATCAGTTTCTGAGAATTAGTCAATGTTAAGCTGCTGACTAATGCTTTCTCATTGCCTGACTCCCCTCCTCTCCTGAAGGTGAAAACTCATCATGGGGTTACAGTTTCTATGGCAATATTTAACCCATGCCTAATCTGCTCAGATGATCACGTCACTCAGACACAATACTAGATGGAACGTCTGTTTTGTTCATGTGGCTGACTTTCAAGTGTATTCAGTTAAGTGATGGGGTTCTCCCTCGGATGAACTGTTTTGATACTGAACATCTGCTGCCTGTTTTCATAGAATCTCTACAGTTCAGAAAGAGGCCAGTTGGCCCATTGAGTTCACACCGACCTTCCAAAGACCATCCCAGCCAAACCCACCCCCTACCCTATCCTATCCCTCTCCCTCTCCCTCTCCCTCTAATCCTGCATTTCCCATGGCTAATCCACCCAATCTGCACATCTCTGGACATGATGGACAATTTAAGAATTGAGAATCCACCCTAACTGGCACATCTTTGGACTGTGGGAGGAAAGCCCCACAGACAAGGGGAGAATGTGCAAACTCCACACAGATGATCACCTGAGATGGAATCGAACCCAGGTCCCTGGTGCTGTGAGGTAGTAGTGCTAACCACTGAGCCACCATGTTGCCCTTCTTTTTCCAGAGAACAACGTGCTCTGTTTATTCTCTGAAGGTATTTCCCATGTGATTTTATTCCAAGGATGATTATATCGATGTTTCTTTCGTTGACAGATACAAAATTTTGATTCGATAAGTGTGAAGCTATCTGTGATGGACCACTGGGTGATTGGTTAGTGGAATAGCAGAGTTAGAGAGTGAGGCGGTAAGAGGAATGAGGGGTAATTGGGTTAGAGAAGTGGGGGGGCACTAACTTGTTTGGAGAAATGAGGGCTGACTGGGTTAGAGAAATGGGGGTAACTGGGTTAGAGGAATGTGGGGTAATTAGGTTAGAGGGGTACGGGCTAAGTGGGTAAGAGGAATGAGAGGTAACTGGGTTAGAGAAGTGAGGGGTAACTGGGTCAGAGGAGTGAGGAGCTAACCGGCTTAGAGAAGTGGGAGCGGTTAACTGGGTCAGAGGAATGGGGGCGGTTATCTAGGCTAGAGGAAGGGTGGCAGTTAGCTGGGTTAGAGGAAACTGGATTGTTAAGTGTGTTAAAGGAATGAGGAAGGGGTAGCTGGGTTGGAAGAATGAGGAAGAGGGTAGCTGGGTTAGGGGAATGAGGAATGGGTTAGCTGGGTAAGAAAAATGAGGAAGGGAGTAGCTGGGTCAGGGGAATGAGGAAGGGGGCAGCTGGGTTAGGTGAATGAGGAAAGGGGCAGCTGGGTCAGGGGAATGAGGAAGGGGGCAGCTGGGTCAGGGGAATGAGGAAGGTGGTGGCTGGGTCAGGGGAATGAGGAAAGGGGCAGCTGGATTAGGGGAATGAGGAAAGGGGTAGCTGGGTAAGAAAAATGAGGAAGGGGGCAGCTGGGTTAGGGGAATGAGGAAGGGGGTAGCTGGGTTAGGGGAATG
>NC_063344.1:9615795-9621620 GCF_021869965.1 Rhincodon typus | reverse complement strand
GGGGAAGGGGGTAGCTGGGTTAGGGGAATGAGGAAGGGGGTAGCTGGAGTAGGGGAATGCTGCCGGGCTCTGTTGGAGCTCACAAGGCATGATGTAATGCACTTGTGCCTCTAGGCTGTATATTTAGTAACTCATGGCCACTAACTCCATGATCTAGCAACAGATAGCAATCTCCTTCATAGAGAGCCCAGAGTGACTAGCTTTAGGGAACGTAAACATCACCTTGTCCAATTGGAGAGGGCTGCTGATCCAATCAATAGCGTTGAATGTATTGTTCTGTTTCTATTTTGCAGATGATTTTTCCTATAGTGGTGTTCATTGGCCTTGGAAATGAAAACATCTATGGTCACTGTAGGTCGAAAATTTGTGGCAAAAACCGTGCGGTAAGAATTCTATTGGTTTAGCCTGCCTTCTTTGACAGAATGACAGATTGCTTTGGATGAGTGTTTTTGTTGAATGACTGCCTTTTCTCTTTCAACCAGATGGTGACCACGGTTATGGTGTCTCTGATTGGCATGGCTGGCGGTGGATACTGTTTCAATGTTTCACTTTTGGGTTTATTAAAAGGCCCATACTGCCTCACGGAGCTGGGATGGAACTATCCCTTCAACAACACCAATGGCAGGTGAAAAAAAACTCCAAATAATCTAATTTTAACATTCCTCCATTCAAAAGGAAGACGGGTGATAATATTTTGGGAGCAAGGATAAGGTGAGGCAATATAAAGTAAACTGTACGAGTATAAAAGAGAGGCGGGGATTGGGTAGGGTGCGAAGCGCAACATTTTTGAAAACGAATGGGCAAATTGATATGACTACTTTAAGAAAAAAGTCAGGATTCTTGTAAGATGGCCAACTTTCTTCTGAGGTTTTACAGCTAATGCACCCCTGCCCTATGATCCTGTTGATAGATTAACATGTCCCGTCCTTGTGACAAGCCAACCTCCTGCACCAACCAAAATGTGAACAACCTCTTGGTGACTCAATTGCATGATTCTTGACTCAATTTCTGATAGCTGTAGGAGATTCTGAAAGATTGTCAACACTGGGCTCTGTAATAATGAGGAGGCACAAAAGCAGGCAAGTTGTGTTGAACTAAACTCGCTAGTCAGGCCTTACATGGATTAACGTAGAGTCATGGAGGTTTACAGCATGGAAACAGGCCCTTTGGCCCAACCTGTCCATGCTGCCCAGTTTTCACAATTAATCTAGTCCCATTTGCCTGCATTTGGTTCACATCCCTCCATACCTCTCCCATCCATGTACTTGTCCAATCATGACTAATTCTAAGAATGTTGTCCTTGAAGAAGATGCAGAGGAAAATTAATAGAATTTTCTGTGCCATGCCAATGCCTTGTACATACTATCAGTGTGTTTTTGATAGATGAGGTTTTACTTTAAGTAAGAGAACTAGGTGTATTTACAAGGCTCATTTCTGAAGAAGGGTTATTGGATTTGAAACGTTAACTCTGCTTTCCCTCCACTATTGTGGAGATTGGGCTTGGGACTCTGAGATCTGGACTATTCTTTTCCTCTTGGTTACCTTTTGGCTCTGTTAAATCTTTTAATTCTGGTTTTTGTAACCAAGTGGATGCCAGTGAATGGTGACTTTGTGCATTTCTCGCTGTATTTATGTCTTCCTACACTCAGTACGTGAGACAAATAAATAAATCTAAAATCTAAATCTAAAGATGCTGCCAGACCTGCTGAGTTTCTCCAGCAATTTCTATTTCTAGGCAGAGTTGCAGTGCGTACTAGGAGGCAACCTCGAAACAATGAAAAATAATTAGATAAACTTAATAGCAGCGGGTCATTATCACCAAGCGTAGGTGTCAAAGATTATAGATTGTAAAATGGTGGGACGATGGGGAGAGGTGATGTGACATTAGCAGTAGAACGTTTGAACAGAATGTTTTGCATTGAGCAGATGCAGAATATGCGTTTGTGAGCTGTGTAGTAGTTAAAACAGCCTAATAATTCTCCTCATGAGGCATCGTTAGCTCACTTCCTCAGACGTGTGACAACTTTGTTAGAGCGGATGTCGGACAAGTGAGTTTTCTTCAACAGAAATTGCTGGAGAAAGCCAGCAGGACAGGCAGCATCTCTGGAGAGAGAGCAGAGTTAGCAGTTCAAAACACAGGGACCGTTCTTCAGAAGTTGAAACATTAACTCAGCTGTCTCTTCGCTGTTGCGTTTCTCCAGCATTTCCTGCTTTTTGTGTATTTCTGTTGTCCAGCAACAGCAATTCTTTGTTTTTTTTTAATATAAGTGAGATTTCATGCTGTTTTCTCTGAGCCCCCAGTCTAATTGGGTACAAAAAGATTCACCTCTGCGATCAACTCCATTGACTTATGACCATCCATCTGCTCCTATTTATAGGGACAACGCATGGGGACACTGAATAGGTTTGTAAAGCCATGGTGGGTTGCGTGATGAGGGAATAAAAGCATAACTTTTACAAACATTTCTCACATAAAGACTGCTAGTTAATTTCTGGAATACATTGGACTGTCATTGAGCTTGTAACTTGAACATCTAATAAGGACCTGATGGTACAAACTACACTCATACAACTCCTACTCCAACTCCCTCCCCAAAGCTCTTCATTTAAGGTGGATTCTAGGGGAAGGTGAGGCAAATTCTTTTCACCTAAGGCTAGAGGGAATCTGGAACTCACTACCCAAAAAGGTGGTAGAGGCAGAAACCTTCATACTATCTAAAAGAAGACATGTGTTAGAAATGCTGCAACTTACTGAACTGCAGACCAAAGGTGGGGAAGTGGGATTCATTGAATTTAATTCACTCATTTGATGAGGGTGTCACTGGCTAGGCCAACATTTATTGCCCATCCCTAATTGCCCTGAGGGCAGTGAAGTGTCAACCATATTGCTGTGGGTCTGGAGTCACATGTAGTCCAGACCAGGTAAGGATGGCAGTTTCCTTCCCTAAAGGACATTAGTGAACCAGACGAGTTTTTCTGACAATGGGCAATGGATTCATGGTCATAATTAGACTCTTAATTCCAGATTTTTATTGAATTCAAATTCTACCATCTGCCATGGCAGGATTTGAACCCTGTCCCCAAAACATTACCCAGATGTCTAGATTAACAGCCCGGCGATAATACCACAATTGTCCAGAAACATATAGTGGGCTGAATGGCCTCCTTTAGTGTTATAAACTTTCTCTCTTAACTCTTTCTGTCTCTGACTTTACCTTCTCAAAGCCTACTTTTACTAATTCCTCCTTCAGTTAATTCTCCTACTAACTCTACCCTCTACCACAATTGTTTGGTATAAAGCCCCTTTGGACATTAAGTTAATGTGGGTGCTTGGCGCTACATGGCGTGTTTGAAGTAAATAGCATGAGTGTGCTGAAGGGGACGATAAGTTTGAGGGAGAAAGGAGCATTGAAACGTGAGATGATACAGGCAGGAGCTCCTGCTAAGCATGACCACCAGCATATCTCCGCTCAGCAAAATGCCTGATTATGTGCTGTGCAATTTGGTGTCAATCTTTATAAATACAGTGCCTAGGGTTGAAGTACAATTTGCCTGAAAGGCGTTCAAATGTTGATCTTTTAGTGTTGGCTTGGTGAGACATTTACAGAGCATAATTTTTTTTCCTTACCAGATATCTCACCAATCTCACCATCTGGAATGAGTGCAGTGAACCGAGCCACATCGTGGCATGGAATGTCACACTGTTTTCCATTCTGCTAGCGTTTAGCGGGGTTGAAATAGTCTTGATTATCGTTCACGTCATTATCGGCTTAGCTGAAGGAGCCTTTGGAAACTGTTGCCGCAGTCATGAGGTAATAATGCATTTTAGTTTCCTTTTGGATCTCTTGGGGGTAGAACTTCCACCTAGTCGTGCTGGTTTTTGTGCCTGAGTTCTGTGTAACCCATGTAAAAATGATGATGGGGTTTTAAGCGCATGAAGAATTTCCATGGCTTTGTGCGCCGTTGCCTGGACAAGCCATTAGGCTGCATGAGGCTGTTGCCGATGATGAAGGTTGCCATCATCATCTTCCTTAAGTGGAGGAAACTCCAGGGCCGAGTGTCTAGTGTGGTAGAGGAAAGCCACTTCCTGGTCTAACTAGAAGAGCCTCCAGTGGTTAATAAGAAAAAGATTGTCACCAAATAGTTTTAGGTTACCTTGATATAATGAACAATGTTATGGAGCCAAGGAAGAGGCCCAGAAGTTAGGGCCCACTCCTTCAACTGCTCTGCTCATGACCATAGGGTATCATCATAGTGGGTGGTGCTTAAGGCACATCTCAATATTAAACATAGAAACATAGGAGATAGGAGCTGGAGGAGGCCATTCGGCCCTTCAAGCCTGCTCCGCCATTCTTCTCAATCATGGCTGATCGTCCAACTCAATAGCCTAATCCTGCTTTCTCCCCATAACCTTTGATCCCATTCGTACCAAGTGCTATATCTAGTCGCCTCTTGAATATATTCAATATTTTGGCATCGGCTACTTCCTGTGTTAATGAATTCCACAGGTTCCCTCTCTTCGGGGGCAGAAATGTCGCCTCATCTCCGTCCTAAATCTTCTCCCCCAAATCCTCTACCGTGACCCCTGGTTCTGGACACACCCACCTTCAGGGACATACTCCCTGCATCGACCCTGTCCAGTCCAGTTAGAATTTTATAAGTCCCTATGAGATCCCCTCTCATTCGTCTGAACTGTAGCAAAAGCAATCCCCAGCCCTTTCAGACACTCATGAAACAGGACTTGGCTCTTGTGATGCAATTGTAGTGTCCATACCTCTGAACTAGAAAGACCAGTTTCAAATCTCACCTGCTCCAGTGATGTGTCATGACACCTTTGACTGCGTCAGTTGAAAATACCTACAACATGCATCAATTTTTAAACAAATGCCAAAAGGAGGTTCCATTCTTGAAACCTGCTATGGTCCTAGCTTAATTAATCACTATTGGGAAGATTCTGCTCATGCATTCATTTAAAATTAAATTTCTTAAATTAAACTAGTCCTTTTGGGTATAGTGACACTAAGAGGCAGGTTTTAAAAACTTTTGAATATAATTCTTTGAAATTTGTTTCATGGCATTCATGGATGTGGGTATTACTGGCAAGTCCAGAACCTGTTGCCCATCCTTCCCTAATCGACACTTATGAGTGAACAATAGGGTGGGTCTGAAGTCGCACATTTGTCAGATCCAGGTAAGCCTGGCAGATTGCCTTACCTGTGGTGTAACGTTAATGTCACTGGGTTAATAGCCCAGCAATCCCAGACTAACACGCTAGGTTCATGGATTCTAATTCAATCACTGCAAATAGTGAAATTTAAACTCAATAAGTCTTGGAAGTTATAAAGGTGGCCATACCCTTGTTTGTTGTAAAATTTCATCTGTATCAGTGATGTCCTTTTGGGGAATGAAATCTGGCTGTACATGTAACTCCAGCCCCACAACAATAGGGTCGACTCTTAACTGCCTTCTGGGCAGATATGGATGGGCAATAAATGTTGGCCTGGCTACTGATGGCCACATTCCATGAATGAATAAAATAAGATTGTGAGCCAGATAGAGCTTTACGATTGTCATTGGTAGTTTCATGGTTACCATCTTTCAGATTAGCTTTCAGTTTCATTCTACACCTTTTAAAAAGTTGAATTAAAGTCTGTAAGTTATCCATAGGATTTGAACCATTGTTCCTAAAGCATTAGCTTCAGCTTCACCAGCACTACACCACTGAACCCAAGATTCAAGCTACTGTGTCCCAATCTAATGAATGTGTAAATTTTCACAAATTTAAAATCAGGTTAAGATAACATGGTATGGAGCTGGATGAACAC
>NC_063344.1:9607505-9615395 GCF_021869965.1 Rhincodon typus | reverse complement strand
AGGGTCCCGACCGGAAACGTCAACTTTCCTGCTCCTCTGATGCTGCCTGGCCTGCAGTGTTCATCCAGCTCCACACTGTGATATCTCTAACTCTAGCATCGGCAGTTCTTACTATCTCTGACATTGTGTTTAAAATGCTTTTTTTTTTGATAAACTTGTTTTAAGCTGTATTAATCAAATCTTAACAATTCATTGCTCTGATGGTCAAAAAATGTTGTGCTCTCTTCTATCTAATTCACTTGCTTCTTCTCAACTTTTTAATTCATCCTGCACATTTACTTCTGTCTTTAGGCTTTTCTTGAACTTGTTTGCGCTCTCTCTTTCTGTTAGTCACACTCCCCTCAAACGCTGTACAGCAAAACTCTAACCCTTTCTTTTTCTTTTAAGAACAAGTCCAAGGAGTGCATTGAGATTGATGTCAATGTCGAAACGGTGTATCAGGTCAGTGCTATGCATCGAGATTGGCAAGGACAGACTGAGAGTAAAGAGGTGAACTTGGCAGAGGAGGGAGGAGGTTAATGGGGTGGTGTTGGATGGTGGGGACTGGGAGTTGAGGAACATTGAGAGGGAGGGTGAGATTGGGAGCATATCGATAGGAAGGGATATAGGGGCTGGCTGGTTAAGATGAAACGGTTGTATCTGGGAACTAGATGCACTCCAGGGATTTTGGAACCTGGTGGCGAATGATGTGTTCTGGGATCTGAAACCCCTCAGTTGGAATGCTGGTTGGAATCCATGTTAGTAGGAGATCTAATAATGCCTGAAATGTACCATGCAATCTTGCAGCTTCTAGTTTTAGAGTCAACAAGGTGCAGAGCTGGATAAACACAGCAGGCCAAGCAACATCATAGGAGCAGAAAGGCTGACGTTTCAGGCCTAGACCCTTTCTGATGAAGGGTCTAGGCCCAAAACGTCAGCCTTTCTGCTCCTATGATGCTGCTTGGCCTGCTGTGTTCATCCAGTTCTGCACCTTGTTGTCTCGGATTCTCCAGCATCTGCAGTTCCTACTATCTCTGATTCAGTTTTAGAGTCAGACTAGTTGTAAGCAGCACTGAGAGATGTTTAGCTGAGATCACAAAGCATTGATAGAGGTTTGTCTGTGCTAGAACTCCTAGGTAGGAATATGGCTTGAAGATCAAGTTGTAATGCTGCAGGACCAACAACATTACGTGCACCTCCTTCTAGTGAGGATGTGCAATGGGGGTCTCATCTGGCTAAATACACCCACTTACATATGGCCACAAGGGGGAACTAAAGGATTTTACACTATTTAGCAATGGATTGACAACTATGGGGGAGGCAATGGCCCAGTGGTATTATTGCTGGACTGTTAATCCAGAGACCCAGATAATGTTCTGGGGACCTATGTTCAAATCCCATCATGGCAGATGGTGGAATTTGAAATCAATAAAATACCTGGAATTAAGGATCTAAGGATCTAAGGATGACCATGAATCCATTGTCAATTGTCTTGAAAAACCCATCTGGTTCACTAATGTCCTTTAGGGAAGGAAACTGCCATCCTACATGTGACTTCAGACCCACAGCAATGTGGTTGACACTCAACTGCCCTCTGAGCAATTAGGGATGGGTAATAAATGCTGCCTGGCCAGCAACACACTCATCCCGTGAATGAATAAAGAAAAAAAATCTGTTCCAAAGAGCATGGCACTGATTAATTTAGTCTAGTTACAAGGATTTTACTTGTGTTTTACTCATCTTTTGCCAGCACTGATCTCCTCGCTCTTTACAGAACCATGGAGCAGTATAAGACACAACTGACCTGTGCCAATTGGAAGAGAGTGGATGCCTCGTTGGTAGACCTCGTTGCTTTGTTCATTGTCTGGAATTTCCTCAAACTTTTCTCCTGTCAGGCTTCCAAAGCTTGGATGCAAATTGGGTTCCTCATAGCTTTCCATCAAAGTTCAGAGCCTGTGTAATACTTTGATTAGTTCTTATTCTTGTCCCAGTGCTGGGTGTTAAATGTATAGGTGATGTATGCACTCTGTTAATGGAGTAATGATGCATATTGGTAAAAAATACAATCATGGATTCTCACCAACGGTCAGGATCGGTTAAGAAATAGAACCCTAAAATGGATTAGCATATTTAATTGGAACTGTAAATTGAGGTGAAAATTTTATAGCTACTTCCTAGTATTTTCCTAAGTGCCACCCACCTAAGGTTTGGTTTATTCTATTTAGGTTGCCTTTTTATTTGCATGCTGCCATTGGTTGCCATGGTGGAAGCTGATGGACAGTGCCATCCATGCTATTGTTGCTTAGTGATAGAGCTGGTCACTGGGGAACTCTGCACGGTGAGATTATCCCGGTTATAACATCCTTCGGTAACTCAGTGACATTGGAACAGGTGTTCCATCATTCATTTGATCATGTCTGATTTGTGTCTTAAATCGTGTTTACCCAAAATCGTGTTTTTTCTATATCCCTTGACAACCTAGCAAATCACTTTGAAATTTTCAGTTTATCGCTAACTTCAACAGGGTTTTGAGGAAATGGCTAATTTGCTGCAGTTTCTCATCTCTTAAATTGCACTCAATCAACTGTAATCATTTCCCACCCACACCCTTATTCACCCACCCAAACCCATGATTGCTCACACCACCCACAAACCCATTCACTTGTTGAAATACCCATTTATGAATACACACACACACACACACTCTCTCTTCCTCACACCCTCATTCACGCACTTAACACATCCATTTACTCATACTCATTCACATCTGGCTCGTTCTTGTTATATTCAGTTCCTTCTCCCATGTAGTATTGCCCAAGGATCCATCCTTGACCCCCACTCCACCCATTTCCATTTAGATGTTACTCCTCAGCGACATTACCAGTAATTACATGTCAGATTCCTCATGGTGACACCCAGCTCCTACTGACCCATCACCGCTGACCCCTCCACTACCTCTGTGTTGTCACGATTGTCATGATGCTTACCCAATATCTGGGATTGGATGGGCGGAAATGTCTTCCTACCAAATACTGTCAAGATTAGTGCCATTAGTTTTGGTTGCGGCTCCCCATTCGTTTTCCTGATCATGGCCTGAAGCTTAGTCTGACTGTTTGCAATCTTGGCATCCCACTTGAATTTGATCCAGTATCCTCTCCATCGCCAAGTGCATCTCTGCGCTATCCTCAGCCCATTTGTTGCTAGAACTCTTTTGTGTTTCACTTAGATCCAGACTTGACTATTCTGAGGATCTCCAATCCCAGGGCACCGATAGAACATAGGAAATACAACGTCCTGTCCTATATTTATCCTTTAAGTGACACCATCGAAAATGGATGGTTTGGTCAGTTATTTTATTGATTTTTCTGGGACCTTGTCATGCACAAATTACTGGCCAGTTTGCTAAATTACACACACATACAGTGAGGGTACACTCTCTCAAAGCCAACTGTTTAAGAACTGGAGTTGATGGACAAAAGCAACCATTTTCAGAATGGGCCACGAATTTCAAAAAAGCATTTACTCGATTAAAATGAACTTATTTGGATAGTTCAGCTGCACACCACTAGACTTGTTATCTGTTTTCAAGTTCGGAAGAAGAATCCTACCAGACTCAAAACGTTAAACTGTCTTTCTCGCTCCAGCCAGATGTGCTGAGTTTCTCCAGCAATTTGTGTGTTTTCTTCCGATTCCCAGCATCCGCAAGAATTTGGCTTTCTTGTTATCTGTTTTGTTGCTTGTCATCTCTGCCAGCCCTCCAAGGAGACCTTAACCCCCCCTCCTGACCTGGATTGGCCTGAACATGCCCTCACACACAACATGGAGTAGGAGCAAATTACTACAGATGCTGGAATCTGTAATGAAAACACCAAATACTGGAAATCACAGCAGGTCAGGAAGCATCCATGGAGAGAGAGAGCAAGCTAATTTTTCGAGTCTTGATGACTCTTCATCAGAGCTGACCCCCACTCACAACACCCTTGGTCTGGAGATTGCTGCCAGTTTTGAGAGAGAAGTACCTGTACTTTGTATCTTTGTAAAAGTTCTTTGAGAAGTCCTGAGATTATTAAATGTCTTTAATAAAATGTAAGTATTCTAATTTGCACAAAATCTTGAAGCTCTGGCGATCATTTTTCATTACACACGTTCACTTCCACAAGGAGAAGATGCAGATGGAAATTTCTTTACAGCTGCCACCTCTGACCTTATAGCACTGAATTTGATGTGTTTCTGCTTTGTGGGAAACAGAAAGTATTTGAACAGACCACAGATGTTGATGCCATGTGTGTCTGGGACATTATCTTTGAATTCCCAGTCACTCCACTTCTCGGCATTGGAATGAAGAGTGATGCTTGCTATTTTTCATTTGGATAATCTTAGTTTGACGAATATCACAATAAAATTGACCAATCTTAGGAATTACATCATCATTGACTTAAGTGTTGTTAATGCCATCATTTCTCAAAAATTGAACATTTTAATATAATTTTTAAAAAATTTATTCATGGAATGAACTTGTCACTGTCTAGGCCAGCATTTATTGCGCATCCCTAATTGCCCAGAGGGCTGTTAAGTGTCAACCACATTGCTGTGGGTCTGGAGTCACATGTAGGCCAGACCAGGTAAGGACAACAGTTTCCTTCTCTAAAGGTCAATAGTGAACTAGATGGGTTTTTCCCTGATAATCAACATTGGATTCATGGTCGTCATTAGATCTTCAATTCCAGATGTTTATTGAATTCAAACTTTACCATCCACCAAGGTGAGATTTCAGCCCAGGTCCCCAGTACATTAACTGGGTCTTTGGATTAACAGCCCATCAATAATACCACTAAGCCATCACCTCCTTTCTTTAAAATCATTTATATTCATGTGAAGTATCTTTACCCACTGAGGAGCTTGATTGTGGATTATACCATCAAACGGAGTAGTTAAGGCGAACAGGAACATAGGAATAGAAGTAGGCCATTCAATCCCTTGAGCCTGTGCTGCCCCCCAATGAGATCATGACCAATATCTGTGGCCTAACTCAGTATACCTGCCTTTGACCCATATCCCTTAGCACCTTTGCTTAACGAAGATATTGTAGAAGACAGTTCCGAACATCTACCACCCTTTGGATGTAGAACTGCTTCTTAATCTCTGTCCTGAATGGCCTGGCCCTGATTCTCAGACTATGCCCCCCCACCTACCCCCCACCACCCTCAACATCTAGTTCTAGAATTCCCAACTAGTTGAAATTGTTTAACTTTTCTATCTTGTCTTTTCCTGTTCATATCTTGAAGATTTCAATCAGATCACTCTTAACATGCTAAATTCTAGAGAAAACAGGCCTAATTTGTATAATTTCTTCTCATATCTCAGTCCCTGGAGTCCAGGTATCATTCTTGTAAGCCTACATTTTATTCTCTTCAATGCCAATATATCGTTGAGGTTGGTTGGCTCGCTGAGCTGGTTTGTTGTTCCGCAGACGTTTCGTTACCGTGCTTGGTAACATCCTCAGTGCAGCCTTTGATGAAGTGTCGGTGTGTTTTCCCGCCTGGCTTTTAAACTCTGGGGTCCGTTGTGATGGATTGTCTCACTTCCGGGTTTCCTCCATAGTGGAATGTAAATGGGGTCGAGTTCAATGTGTTTATTAATAGCATGCTTCATAGAGTGCCATGCTTCCAGGAATTCTCGTGCTTGTCTCTGCCTAGCCTGTCCCAGGATCTTGGTGTTGTCCCAGTCGAAGTCGTGGTTCTCCTTGTCCATGTGGATTGAGATGAGTGAGTATTGGTCGTGCCTTTTTGTAGCCAGTTGGTGTTCATGTACTCTTGTTGTTAGTTTCCTTCCTGTTTGTCTGATGTAGTGTTTCTCGCAGTCTCTGCAGGGGATCTTGTAGATGACATTGGTCCTGTCCATGGCGGGGAGTGGGTCTTTAGTTCGGGTGAGCACTTGTCGTAGGGTTGATGCGGGTTTGTGTGCCACTCTGATGCCCAGCAGTCGTAGAAGTCTTGTGCTGAGCTCTGACGTGTTCCTGATGTAGGGTAGTGTGATGAGTGTGTCGGGGCGTGTAGGATCTTTCTGATGCTGTTCCTGTAGGCATCTCCTGACCCAGTTCTTTGGATATCCACTATCCTTGAACACTTGGAAGAGGTATTCCTCCTCCTCTTGGTGTAGTTCCATGTTGCTGCAGTGTGTTGTTGCCCTTTTAAATAGTGTTCGCACGCAGCTTCGTTTGTGTGTGCTGGGATGGTTATTATTGAAGTTCAGTACCTGGTCTGTGTGTGTAGCTTTTCGGTGTACTTTCGTTTGCAGTTCTCCATTTGTCATGTGCTCTACCATGACGTCCAGGAATGGGAGTTGTTTGTTCTTCTTCTCCTCTCTGGTGAATTTTATTCCGTTGAGGGTGTTGTTTATGAGTTTGTGTGTCTCTTCTAATTTGGTCCTTTTAATGATGACAAAGGTGTTGTCTACGTAGCGTATCCATAGTTTAGGTTGGATTTGCGGAAGGGCAGCCCTTTCCAGTCTTTGCATCTCTGCTTCTGCTATAAGTCCGGAGATAGGCGATCACACGGGTGTCCCGTTGATTTGCTCATAATTCACCAAGCAACTGGTCATAGTGTGATTGGCAACAGTACACAGACAGGGATTCATAGAGAGTGACCACTTTTTAAAAAACTTCATTCATTGGGATCTGGGAATCACAGGCTGAGTCAACATTTATTACCTTGAGAAGGTGGTAGTGAGCTGCCTTCTTGAACCACTGAGTCAAGTGCTCAGGTAGACCCACAATGCCCTGAGGGAGAGAATTCCAGGATTTTAAACCAGCAACAGTGAAGGAACGGTGATATATTTTCAAGTTGGGTTGGTGAGTGGCTTGGAGAGGAACTCACAGGTGGTGATGTTCCCATATATCTGCTGCCCTTGTCCTTCCAGATGGAAGCATTTGTGAGTGTGGAAGGTGTTGTCTAAGAGTCTTTGGTGAATGTTTGCTGTGCATCTTGTAGATAATAGACACTGCTGCAACTGAGTGTAGGTGGTGGGGCGGTGGATGGAATGGATGCTTGTGGATGCAATGCCAATAAAGCGGGCTGCTTTGTCCTGGATGGTGTCAAGCTTCTTTAGTGTTGTTGGAGCTGCACTCATCCAGGTAAATGGGGAGTATTCCATCACGCTCCTGACTAGTGCCTTGTAGATGGTGGACAGGAGTCAGTTGGTGAGTTATTTGTTTGCAGGGTTCCTAAGCTCTGACCTGCTGATAAGGCTTGTCTGATCAGTGGTAACCCCCCAGGAGGTTGATATCGAGGGGTTTCAATGATGGTAACTTCATTGAAAGTCACAGAACAAAGAGTGGAATCTCTCTTTTTGGAGATGGTTGTTGCCACGTTTTTGCATCAAAAGTGGCAACTGTCACTTGTCAGCCCAAGTCTGGATATTGCTCAGATTTTACTGCATTTGAACATGGACTGCTTCAGTATCTGAGGTGCTGTGAATGATGCTGAACATTGTGCAATAATCGGCGAATATGCTGACCTTCAGATGGAGGTAAGGTAATTGGTAAAGCAGCTGAAGTTGGATAGGCCTAGGACACTACCCGAAGGAACTCCTGCAGAGATGTCCTGGAGCTGAGGTGACTGACCTCCAGTGACTAAAACCATCATCCTTTGTGCCAGGAATGACTCCGATTACCAGAAAGGATTCACCATGTTTCCTATTCATTCCAGTTTTGCTAGGGCTCCTTGATGCCACACTCGGTCAAATGCAGCCTTGATATCAAGGGCAGAGATAGTAGGAACTGCAGATGCTGGAGAATCTGAGATAACAAGGTGTAGAGCTGGATGAACACAGCAGGCCAAGCAGCATCATAGGAGCAAGAAGGCTGACGTTTCGGGAAGGGTCTAGGCCTGAAACGTCAGCCTTCCTGCTCCT
>NC_063344.1:9597457-9607405 GCF_021869965.1 Rhincodon typus | reverse complement strand
GTGTTCATCCAGCTCTACACCTTGTTATCCCTTGATATCAAGGGCTGTTACTCTCACCTTACGTCTGGAATTCAGCTCTTTTGTCCATGTGTGAGCCAAGGCTGTAGTGAGGTCAGGAGCTGAGTGGCCCTGGCAGAAGCCAAACTGGGCGTCACTGAGCAGGTTATTGCTGAGCAGGCGCTGTTTGATAGCGCTGTTACTGACACCTTCCATCACTTTACTGATGATTGAGGGGAGATTGATGGCGCGGTAATTGGCCGGATTAGATTTGTCCTGCTCTTTGGGCACAGGACATAACTGGGTGATTTTCCACTTTATTCAATAGATACCAGGTTATGGCTGCACTGGAACAGCTTGACTAGTGGAGCGGCAAGTTCTGGAGCACATATCTTCAGGACTATTGTTGGAGCTATTATCTTTGTAATTTCCAGTCATTTCTTGATATCACATGGAGTGAATCGATTTGGCGGTAGACAGGTATCTGTGATGCTGGGAACCTGTGGAGGAGGCCAAGATGGATCATGCACTTAACACTTCCAGCTGAAGATTGCTGTGAACGCTTCAGTCTTATGGTTTGCACTGATGTGCTGGGTTCTTCCATCATTGAGGATAGAGACATTTGTGGAGCCTTTTCTTCCAGTGAGTTGTTTAATTGTCCAGCACCATTCATGACTGGATGTGGCAGGACCTGCAAAGTTTAGATCTGATCCGTTAATTGTGGAATCACTTAGCTCTGTCTATCACTTCGTGTTTGTACTGTTTGACACACAAATAGTGCTGTTTTGTAGCGAGACCAGGTTGACACTTCATTGTTAGGTATGCTTGGTACTGCTCCTGACATGTTCTCCTACACTCTCCATTGAACCAGGGCTGATCCCCTGGCTTGATGGTAATGGTTGAGTGGGGGATATGCCGGGCCATGAGGTTACAGATTGTGCTGGAGCACTGTTGATGGCTCACAGTGCATCATGGATGTGAATGAAGATGGCTCCTTACACATTGAGATATCATTCCTCTGACCAGCCCATATAACTGAAATGCATTAGATAATGCATGTTGTACTCATGGCTAATACATATAGGCAGCACTTTTTTTAATAACTTTATTCTATTCCCATCTGTTTGAAACTGATCCTGCTGCACATGATTCCTTTCATAGACAAGTTGCCAGTGACATGTGGCAACAAAGCTGCATTTCTCAATGCTAGTTAAAATGGCTAAAATACTCTATCTTCTGTTGCCGGTAATTTAAAGTTATACTTTAACAGAAACTAAGCCTGTGAACTGAAATACATTGTGTCCTTTGATTGCGCATGATGATTTCTACGGTTGCACAATGAAAATGGGATCTGCAGTATTTGTTAAGGATACACTGCAAACCCAAAAGCAAATTCCAATGGCCTGAACTGGCTAAAGATTACAGATGTGTGTGTAAACAGTTGCACAGAGCACCAATGAAACCGAAATACACGCATTTTTGGCTCCATTATTGGCACAGGGTGAAATGAGGAGGGAATGAGATATAGTCTAATATAGAATGCAGGGCAAAAGATGCATTCAACATTTTCCTAAATGACCACCCTTGTTATCTTGCGGTGATTTGCCATCTCTACCAGTTTGTGATACTGGGTAAGGGTTATTTCAAGTAGTTTACTGCCTCCTTTGTCTTGGACCTTTCTGGTGATTAGTGGTAGATAATACACAGAAGAGACACTGTTCTTAGATAACAAGAAGGGTTATTCCACAATTGCAATAAATAACCTACATTTAGTTACATACAATTACTAGGACTTCAAGGAGCTGGTGCTGATATATCTGTTGCCCCTGAAATATTCAGTAAAATGCGTCCCTAACCATGGACTGTGTGAGGCAGCACCAGGATGGGTGGAGCCTGTGTAACATGAGCATTAATCTGTTTGGAACCAACACCTCAAAGAAAAGACCCAATTCAACCATAGAGATAGCAAGAACTGAAGATGCTGATTCTTCCAGCTCCATACTCCATTAACCCAACCATGTTGATGTGCTATGTCACTCAGCCTCTCTAATGACCCCATCCCAACGTATTCTGTATATGCTTCTCTCATATCAAATCCTATTCAACACAGGATTCTAAGACCGATGGAGAGCCCTTCCAATGTCACAATGTTAAAGGACAAGGTGGCAGAAGAGGACAAGGCAAACGATTGTGGGTAGAGCCCAAGGCTAGATCCCTGGATGATCCAGATGACACAACAAGCCGACAGGAAGAGTAGCCATTTGGTTAAGACTAATCAGAGGGTGATGATGGAAACCTGATTAGAACGGCATCCAAAATGGACTTGGATTTGGAGATGACATTACATTGAATCACTTTAGAGAGAAAATAGAGATGGGAGATGGGATGGTAGCTTGAAAGGATATAAATTTTGAAGTTTTTTTTTTGAGGTTGGTGTGTGAGCATGCAATAATAAAGTGGGGTGGGGGTGCAGTGAAACAGCAATGGGTAACCATTTACAAAGTCAGCGAATGTGATGGGCAGGGAAAGGAGTTTGTCAGGTCAGCAGTAGTTTAATGGGACAGGTTCATTTGAACAACTGAGTCAACAGATGGGAGGAATCTACAAACAGCATGACGTGAGCTGGTTGTGAAACTAGAGAAAGATGTGGGCTCATGATTAATGTGAGACAAAGGCTACTTAGTAGAGAGAAAGGGGAAAGCAGCTGAACAAATGATCCAAATCACAATAACAAAGAAATCCTTGATCCCCTTGCACGTACAAGCAAGAAGACAGGGCTAAGGAAATGGTTGGTAGTGGAACGCAGAAGCAAGGATTAGCTTTGCATTCAAAGATACTGCTGGAGAAGTGAATACTTCTGGCTGAAAATGGAGACCCAACAGCATAATGTGGATCAGCAAGTTATGGGACAGGAATCTGCATCAGTAAAGTCTTGAGGGACCACAGACGGGATCCACATTGGGGAAATAGCAATCTAAGAAAGACTAAAGATTTTAATAGGAGTAATCTAACAGAAAGGTGGGTTGGCATGGCCTAGTGACATTATCACTAGACTTTTAATCCAGAGGCTCAGATAATGTTCTGGGACCCACGTTCAAATCCCACCGTAACAGATTTTGGAGCTTGAATTCAGTAAAAATCTGGAATTGAGTCTAATGATAGCCATAGAATAACTGACAGGGGGAAAAACTGATCTAGTTCATTAACATCCTTCAGGGAAGGAAATGCACGCCTACGTATGACTCCAGACTCACAACAATATGGTTGACTCTTAATTCTTCTCTGGAGAATTAGGGATGAGCAATGAAAGTTGGCCTGAATAGCAATGCTCATATTTTTTTTCAAAAAAATCCCAGATCAGCCATAATTTTATTAAACTGCAAAGCAGGCTAAACCAGTATGTTAATGTAAGAATAAGATGGTGTAAATATGTGGTTTACAAGAACAGCATACTACATACAACTAATTTAATATTGTAGATAAACAGCTTCACTTGTAGAATTAGAAAATCAACATTTGCCCAGTGAGTTGAATGATCCATTTCTGTACATTTAATTTCCCTGATTCTGTATGGGCGGAACATCTCAAAGCCTGAACTTCTGAAAAACTGAAGCATTTAAAACATGTAGTCTCTCATCTTTCTCCTATTGTAGCTTCTTCAGGAACTTTATCTTGTCCTCACTCTTGCTGTCAACTGTACTTTGCAATCCTTGCTGTGTAGATTTCCAAAGCCCCCATGGGGCTCTCATCAACATCACCTCATTCTTTTCCTCCCTCACATTCTACACTGAGAAATTTCTCATTCTGACTGATCTCAACCTAGTCTTACCACTAAACAAACTGTCCTTTTGTCATCCCTACATCCTTTCCCCAGATAAATTTTCCTAATCAACGCCTTTGAACTTGCTATCTACAGTCAGTCAAAAACAAGGCTCAGTCTGATCATGCATTTTTGTTTCTCAAAAATCGTTGTACAAACGCTTCTGGTTCACTCATGTCCTTTAGAGAAATGAAACTTGTCTAACCTACGTCTGACTCCAGACCCACAGTAATGTGAATAGAATAGAATAGAATAGAATTTATTGTCACGTGTACATTTACTTGAAAATACTGTGAAAGTTTTATAAGTTGCTGCACTATAGCAGCTACATCAATGACAGAAATTGCACATAATAATAAAAAAATTAAGAAAATCCATCAATTGGTCTCAAGAATAATAAAACAAAAATGTATGAGCTTAACGGTGACATCTATATCCTTAAAAGAGTAAAGAGAATCACTTTCTACATGACTCCCTAGAAAACATTTCATTGGAATGTAGGGGGCTGAGGGGTGACCTTTTAGAGTTTCATAAAATCATGAGGGACATAGATAAAGTGAATAGCAACGGTGTTTTTCTCAGGGTTGGAGAATACAAAACACAAGGGCATAGGTTTAAGGTGAGAGGGGAAAGATTTAAAAGGGACCTGAGGGGCAACTTTTTCACACAGCGGGTGGTGCGAATATAGAATATAGAATATAGAATGAGGTGCCAGAGGAAGTGATAGAGACGGGTACAATTACAACATTTTAAAGACATTTGGACAGGTACAGGGATAGAAAATGTTTAGAGGGATATGGGCCAAATGCAGGCAAGTGGGACTAGTTCTGTTTAGCAAACCTGGCATGGACGAGTTAGACTGAAAGGCCTGTTTCCATGCTACATGACTCCATGACTCTAATTCTTTATTTAGTCACGTAGAAGTAACCAACTGCGTTGTCTCGGTTCCTCCATTTACACTGAATCTTCTGCAAAGATGATCTGCTCAACCATTTTTGTTATTTGTTCACGGGTGTGGGTATCATTGGCTACGCCAGCATTAATTGCCCATGAGAGTCAACCACATTGCTGTGTGTCTGGAGTCACATGTAGTTCAGACCAAGTAAGGATAGCAGTTATGTTCCCTAAAGGACATTAATAAACCAGGTTGTTTTTCCCAACAATGATTTCATAGTCATCATTAGACCCTTAATTCATGATTTCTTTTACAAGCTGGAATTCAAATGCCACCATCTACCATGGAATGATTCAAACCCAGGTCCCCAGAATCTGAGATAACAAGGTGTAGAGCTGGATGAACACAGCAGGCCAAGCAGCATCAGAGGAGCAGGAAAGCTGACGTTTCGGGTCTGGACCCTTCTTCAGAAAATTACCCAGAACATTACCTCCCTTATAACCTCAAGGTCATATTCCTGCCTATTCTTAAAAAAGCCTTGCACCACCTCGTTTAACACAAGCTATATGTCTCTGCCTTAAAAATGTTCAATGACTGCTGCCGCCAGCTTTTCAAGAAAAGAGTTGTAAAGAAGTAGGACCCTCACAATTGAAAAGTCAAGTTGCAGACACAAACAGAAATTGCTGGAGCAACTCAGCAGGTCTGGCAGCATGAGTGCAGAGAGAAAGCAGAGTCAATGTTTTGAATCCAGAGATCCTGTTCTGAAGACAATGGTCACAGTAACAACAAGGAGCCATAAGACCGTGAAATGTAGGAGCAGAAGTAGGCCATTCGGCCCATTGAATCTATTGCAACATTCAGTGACACCATGGATGCTTTGATAATCCTCAACTCCACTTTTCTGCCTTTCCCCATAAGCCTTAATTCCTTTACTGATTAAAAATGTGTCTCAGCTTGGAATGTACATTCTACTGAATGTGACTATTCCAAAGATTATACTCATTGACTGTTCACATTACCCCAGCTTTCTAATGGTATTGTCTTCTCTGGTTTGTCTAACACTCCTTTAAATGCAGCTACACTGTTCACCTCAACTGATCTGTACGGCAGCAACTTTCCAGCCAAACTCTGAGAAAAGAAGTTCCTCCTACAATTTCTGGATTAATTTGTCAGTATCTTGTATTTCTGGCCTCAGGTTCTGAATTCTCCCATAAGCAGAAACATCCTCTCACCAGGTCAAACTACGACTGATAACCGAACCTGCTGAGCAGCCCCAGCGCTCACATTATTACTTCCATTGAGCCCCTTGCACAATTTTCAAAAGCAGGCTGTCCCTCAAACCTCACTTTTCTTCACAAGAACAGAAATTGCTGGAGAAACTCAACAAGTCTGGCAGTATCAGTGTTCTGGAGAAAGGTCGCTGGACTCATAACATTAACTGTGCTTTCTCTCTACACAGATGCTGTCAAACCTGCTGAGTTTCTCTGGCAATTTCTGTTTTTGCTTCAGATTTCCAGCACCTGCAGTTCGTTGTTTTAATTTAGTGTCAAATTGCAGATTTATAGGTACAATGTTTTAAGAGATCTGTATTGCAAACTGATCTCTAAAGAGTTTAACTGTATTATCTAGACCCCTCTGCCTCTTCTTTTTACCATCCAGATGTCTGCCAGTGAACCAGGTTTCAGTACATGACCCTCATATTGCTGCATCCTCATTGGCTTTAAAAGGAATTTTGCAGCTCCAGCCTGGGTTAGCTGAACCCACCTGAAACTGAATGTACCTGTAAAAGAACCTTAATTGGACACTAACATTCTGGGCTCTGACGATCATGTGAATTAATATCAGTGTTTTTTAAAGTTAATCTGTGTATATGTTTGTACAGACACACGCACACACGGTCACTTCAGAACCATAGTCAATGCATGATGGTTATTAAATGTCTCATTGTGAATTATTGACTCAACTGCTGCTGCATTTATTCTAAGTTCCCACAGAACTCATATGCCCCTACCTCGACTCAGTCTTTTCTCCCCGGTCCAGTCCCTGCCCTCATACATCCATGATTCCTTGGATGCTTTATACCAGTTTGCAGGCTCCAGCCACCTCCTCTTTACCATGAAAATCAGCCATTATCTTATTGAATGGCCAAGCAAGCATGAAGGGTTAAACCCTACTCAAGCTCCTATTGCTAACGTTCTCAGAGACAGGACCTCAGAGCCTTTTACATGCCTAAAATAACAAGAGGCTTCCTCTGCGTGTTCCATGTACCATTTCCCTCATGAGCAGCAATTGAGAGCTAAATTCCTGTGATTCCTAAGTGGTGGAAGCAGCTACAATTACAACTGGATGGGTACACGATTAGGAAGGATTTAGAGGGTTATGGGTCAAATGCTGGCAAAGGGGATTAGGTCAGGTTGGGATATCTGGTCAGCATGGACGAGTTGGACTGAAGTGTCTGTGTCTCAGTGCTGTACGACTCTATGACCCTGCTTACAGACATAAAAGGCAAAGGGAGTAGAAAAAGTTCAATCTACATCTCTCCCCATCTGTGGCATTCTGCATTCTTCCTTTCCTCTCAGGACTTACAAACTTTTCTGCCAAAGGTTTGTTCAAATTCTTTCAAAAGATTTGAACTGCATTGGCTTATTGCTAAAAGGATAGCTTCTCTGGTGCAAAATGTCAAAAAGAGAACTTTGTATTAAGCGCCACTCCTATGAGAACATTTATATCTACCTACTGTTCTATTTATTTCCCTTAGTGCATTTTCATTTATTACGATTCCAGATGTTACAAGGCAGGTATGGGAAAATTACATTCTGTGTTGGAAGATTCAGGAACAACAGGGCATAATTTTCTGAAGAAGGGTCTCGACCCGAAACATCAGCTTTCCTGCTCCTCTGATGCTGCTTTGCCTGCTGTGTTCATCCAGCTCTACACCTTGTTATCTCAGGACATAATGTTCCCTGCTTTGGGGAGGTATAACCAACAGTAATTGATTCACAGAAGGTGTAATTGATATTTGGTGCAACCAGCCCTGAAAGCCTCCAGACACTAAGACAATAGAAGGATTCAGATGTGAGTGGGAGTTCAGACTGATTTCTGCTCTAATCGAATGATAAAGCCAGCCGCAGAGAATGATTTCTCACTGTTCTGGGTAGTCCTGTGAAGGTAAACGAATGAAGCTAAATATTGGAAAAGAGATTTACTTTGTCAGTGAGGGACAGTTTGGCAGGTAGAAACAACACTCGTGACCTACTGTTGACCTGAAACAGAAAATCATTAGTGAACCTTTGGAATTTACGGGAATGGTTGTAGATTGGAGGAACAGTGACTGCTTATCTAAATTACAAAACTGATGTTCTTTTGCAATTCTCTCTTTTCTCATTGGCCAAGGAAACCAAGCACTGTAGATGATTCCTCACACCAGCTTTTAAATATGGGAACTCCAGCGAATTTAAGCAATGGTCCTTGTTTGTCTCTACTTCAGATGAAGAATCCTGTGGTATTTCAAACAAGATGAAGACAGTGGCAACTGTTTGTTTCTTATTGTTCCATTGCAGTACTGTTTCCAGGGCTTTAACCCGGGAGTATTATTTCGGTATTAGGGAAATCAATTGGAATTATGCTCCAAGTGGCAAAAATATAATTGCTGGCATAACAATCGACAAGGATGAGTGAGTATATATGAATCTCAAGTAAACTCGGAGTTGTGCGAAATCTGATTTACAAAGGCCAAAGACGGTGGAACATTTGAACGAGGAAGATAAACTAACAATTTTACATTTGACAAGACTGGGCAAATAAGTTCTATTGTATGCATGAATCCTTTACTTGAAATCAGGAGTTTAGAACTGTCAGGGATGATCTTGTTGAAACATTAAAACTTTAGAGGCCTTGACGGGATATTTTTGAGAGACAGTTTCCTGTGTTTGGACAGTCACAGTCACAGGACAAAGGACTTGTTCATTTTAAACTGAGATTAAGATTTCTTCACGCAGGGGAATTGGAATCATTTGGAATTTTCCACCTCGGAGAGATTGGATGTGACATCTTTCAGTATATTCAAGTCAGATTTTTAAGTATTAAGGGAATCACGAGATACAGGGAAAAGTCAGGAAAGTGGAAAATCAGCCATTATCTTACTGAACGGCCAAGCTAGCATAAAGGGTTAAACCCTATTTAAGCTCCTATCGCTTATGCTCTCAGGGACAGGACCTCAGAGACTTTTACATGCCTAAAATAATAAAAGTCTTCCTCTGCATGTTCCATGCACCATCTCCCTCATGAGCAAAAATCGAGGAGCTAATTTCCTGTGATTTTTCCTGCTTGAGGAAATAGTAATTGCAAGGATTTGCTTTCCACTATCTGCTCGTTTTGGAGTGTGTAATTTGGTGTACAGGTCAGGCAGTTTGTTCTGTCCAGCTCAGGTCAGCAAAAATCTGTAGTAATAACTATCAGTGACTGAAAGCTGGTGACTCAAAGTGCTTTAGTTACACTAGGGCCTGCTCTTTGAACCAACTCTGAATTTAGCCTTGTGCCTAATGCTCTCTGTGCCAAGAATTAAAGCCAGTGCAATGATCAGTATTTTAAAAAAAATTAACCTATTTTTCTAATCAACCTGTTCAGAGACATTATTATACACCTCTGGAGTAGGTGGGACTTGAACTTGGGCCTCCTGGTCTGGGGTAGGGACACTGCCACTGTACCACAAGGGCAACTTTGTTTTTAATTCTAAAAATATACTTCATTCATATACATACATAATCACTAAAGCAGTTCGGTTCTGCACAGTAGCATATAAAGAAACAAACAAACACTGGAGTTTGGCTACATCCAACAAGCAAATCCGAGACATTAGTTACTTGTACAAAGCTATATTTACATATTTTTGAGGCATCAATGATGACTAATGATCAATACCAGGAATGAGGTGCCACATTGTTAAAATGTACTGAGCAACACCAATAGGATGGCTTAGATGATAGGTTTATTGTATGCTCAATGGCTTAAGTGTGGCTGTACAATAGAGGCCAGGAGCTTATATTTTATCAGAGAGAGTAGGAACTGCAGATGCTGGAGAATCCGAGACAACAAGCTGGATGAACACAGCAGGCCAAGCAGCATCATAGGAGCAGAGAGGCTGACGTTTCGGGCCTAGACCCTTCATCAGAAAAGGGGGAGGGGAAGGGGGTTTTGAAATAAATAGGGAGAGAGTGGGAGGCGGATAGAAGAGGGA
>NC_063344.1:9576318-9592457 GCF_021869965.1 Rhincodon typus | reverse complement strand
CCTAGACCCTTCTTCAGAATTTCTGAAGAAGGGTCTAGGCCCGAAACGTCAGCTTTCCTGCTGCTCTGACGCTGCTTGGCCTGCTGTGTTCATCCAGCTCTACACCTTGTTATCTCAGATCCTCCAGCATCTGCAGTTCCTACTATCCCTAAATCTGCTCCCCTTTATTTTGAGGCTATGCCCCCTAACTCTAGCTTCACCTGCCAGTGGAAACAACCTCCCTGCTTCTATCTTATCGATTCCCTTCATTTCTATCAGATCCCCCCTCTCATTCTCCTAAATTACAATGAGGATAGTCCCACTCTACTCAATCTCTCCTCATAAGCCAACCCTCTCAACTCCAGAATCAACCTAGTGAACCTCCTCTGCATGCCCTCCAGTGCCAGTACATCCTTTCTCAAGTGAGGAAACCAAAACTGTACACAGTACTCCAGGTGTGGCCTCACCAGCACCTTGTACAGCTGCAGCATAACCTCCCTACTTTTAAACTCCAAGCCTCTAGCAAGTTGACTTAGCTTTCTCTCCCCAGTTGCTGCCAGACCTGCTGAAGTTCTCTTGCAACTTCTGTTTTTGTCAGCTCCTAACTTTGTTTTATCCATGGAGGTCAGTTACTGAACTCACTCATTGGGGGCTGCCAAAATATTTTTAAGACAAAGAATAAAATAGGTAGTAAGGGCGTGGAATGCCCTGCCTGCAAAAATAGTAGACTCGCCCACTTTAAGGGCATTTAAATGGTCATTGGATAAACATATGGATGATAATGGAATAGTTTAGGTTAGATGGGCTTCAGATTGGTTTCACAGGTCGGCGCAACATCGAGGGCCGAAGGGCCTGTACTGCGCTGTAATGTTCTATGTTCTATGTTCTAAAATGTTTATTTAACAAGGAAACATAAAACATGAACTATACTACACTAGACAAAAAGTTAGACACATTTCATTACAGACATTAATAAAGGATTCAAAAATAGTAAGAATTGCCAATGCTGGAGTCAGAGATAGCACGGTGTAGAGCTGGAGGAACACAGCAGGCCAGGCAGCATCAGAGGAGCAGGAAAGTTGACGTTTTGGGTTGGGACCCTAAAGGATTCAAGCTCACCTCCAACCCAGCAATAGCCTCAGAAACAACAGCCAGCCTCAGTGCAGAGTTATCACTACCTCCACATGACAGCTCCTTGCTGAGGCTCAAGCTTCCAATGGTTTCCTCTCATCAAATTTCTGTGCAGTCACTCGATGCTTTTTCCCTTCATCGAGAGCCCGAAAATCCTTATCTCATTGTTTTGCAATCTGTCCACATAATATAGGATGAGAAATTCCATAGGGGTGATCGGTTTGGCTATGCCTTCCTGCAATTCACAGTGCAAACTTTTTATCAAATTGCAAATCCTGCGAACAATAGCAGCGACTCTAGAAATCTAGCAAAGTCCATTTTAAATTAAATAAAAGGAAAGTACAATTTATAGTATCCATTAAGTCTGAAAGGCTTAACAGTGTGATTCTGCATGACCACACGTTGAGGAATGGTACTACAGTGCTTCATGCAACAGGAGAATCTTAAATAGGCTTTAGTAGCACAGATGTAAATGCAGCTATGCAAAGAAATTTTGTTCTTTTAGTTGAGATGATTATTACACAATTAATCAGACAAATAAAAGATCTAAAATCACCCATGGCCACTTTTGAAAAATAGCAAATGCATTCTCTTAGTCTCTTTACAAATAGGTATTTCTTAAACAAGGACATCAAAAAAAAACTTCTTGTTTTTTTATGGGACATTGGCTTAGAATCAGAGACATACAGCATGGAAACAAACTCTTTGAATCATAGAACCCCTACAGTGTGGAAACAGACTATTCGGCCCAACAAGTCCATACCACCCCTCCAAAGAGTATTCCACCCAGATCTATTCCCCTACCCCTGATTTCCCATGTCTAACCCAAACATCCCTGAGCACTAAGAGCAATTTAGCATGGCCAATCCACCTACCCTGCACATCTTTGGACTGTGGGAGGAAACCGGAGCACCCGGAGGAAACTCACACAGGCTCAGGGAGAACGTGCAAACTCCACACAGACAGTCGCCCAAGGGTGGAATCGAAACTGGGTCCCTGGTGCTGCAAGGCGGTAGTGCTAACCACTGAGCCACTGTGCTGCCTAACTCATCTATGCCGACCAGATATGCTAAATTAATCTAGTCCCATTTGCCAGCACGTGACCCATATCCCTCTAAATCCTTCTTTTTCATATAGCCATCCAGATGCCTTTTATATATTGCAATTGTACCAACTTCCACCAATTCCTCTGGCAGCTCGTTCCATACATGCACCACCCTCTGTGTGAAAAAATTGCCCTTAGGTCCCTTTTATAGTTTTCCCCTCTCACTTTAAGCCTTTGCCCTCTAGTTTTGGACTTCCTACCCTGGGAGAAAAGACCTTGGCTATTCACCCTTTTCCATGCCCCTCATGACCTTATAAGCCTCTACAAGCCCTTCATGATTTTATAAACCTCTGTAAGGTCACCCCTCAGTCTCCAATGCTCCAGGGAAAATATCCCCAGCCTATTCAGCCCCTCCTTCTATTGGCCTTCCTTAAGTTGCACAAATTAACTTCATTAGCTGTGAACTGCTTTGGAAAACCTTGAGCCAATGAGAGGCACTTTTTAAGTTACAAGTCCTTTTTTTTCCCTTTGTATTCTGATACCAGTTGTATTTTACAATATACAGGCACGCATCTGTATTCCTGAAACGAAGTCCGACCAGAATAGGAAGTGTGTATAAGAAAGCTGTGTATATGGAGTATACAGATGGCAATTATAGCAAGGAGATTCCTAAACCTGAATGGTTGGGATTTCTAGGACCAATTATAAAGGCTGAACAAGGTGATGTCGTCATGGTTCACCTGAAGAATTTCGCTTCTCGACCTTACACACTTCATTCACACGGTTTCACCTACACTAAAGAAAATGAAGGTAACAATTTTCCCAGCTGATGTTTATTATTTTCATTCTTTGTTCTTATTTGGGTAACTGAGCAATGCAATTCTAGACTATCAGTAGCTACTGGAAAGTGACACATGATTTACTCACTCCTTCACAAATTGTCTTGCCTTTCCTTAATTGATTGATTGATTTATTGTCATGTGTACCGGAGTACAGTGAAAAGCTTGGTTTATGTGCAGTACAGGCATTTCATAGAAAGCAAGGATGTACAGTTCAGAGGTTGTACAAAGACTTAGACAGAGGTGTACAGGTTATATTGCACAGGGAGTGCACTAGGCAAAATCAACGTTAGCAAGGTCAGCATTATTTGAGGGTAGAGAATCCATTCATCAGTCTGAAACAGCCGGGAAGAAGCTGTTCCTGAACTTGCTTGTGCCTGTGTTCAGGCTTCTGTATCTTCTGCCAGATGGAAGAGGTTGTAGGAGAGCATTACCGGGGTCTGATGGGTCTCTGATGATGTTGGCCGCCTTTCCACAGCAGCGAGCCATGTAAATGGAGTCCATGGATGGAAGGTTGGCTTCCGTGATGGTCTGGGTTGTGCACACCACCTTCTTTGGTTTCTTACAGTTCTGGGCAGAGCAGTTGCCATACCAGACCATGATACACCCGGACAGTATGCTTTCAATAACGAGGAGTAACTCAAGGTTCAGACTGTTTTCTCAAGAGCAGAGAAGGCTGTGGGGAGACCTGATGGAGGTGTATAAGATTATGAGGGTTATGGACAGGGTGGATAGAGAGCAGCATAATTTAAATGGTGAGAGGCAGCAGGTTTAGAGGATGTGTGAGGAAAATCTTTTTCACCCAGAGGGTAGTGGAGGTCTGGAATACACTGCCTGGGAAGGTGGTTGGGGCAGGAAGCCTTACAAACATTAAAAAATACTTGGATGAGCACTTGAAATATTATAACATTCAAGGCTCTGAGCCAAGTAAGGGAAGGTAGGATTAGTGTAGATAGGTCAACACTGACTTGATTGGCTAAAGGGCCTCTTCTGGGTTGTGTGACTCCAAACAGAATCACTTTCTATGAAAACAAGTAGGGGTTAACCCATAAGCTGCCACAATCCTTTGTACAGTGCACCACAATATCACGTGCACCTTCAGAATGTCATTTCCAATTTCCACAAAGATACAGAAGATCCATCCCATAACTTAATTTCAATCTGTCCCATTACCTTTAAGCCTCTTTCACAGCGCCAAGTGGCCTTAACCAAAACCTATCACAAGATTCTCTCAGACTGTAACTGTGTTGCATTATCCATCATTATTCCCTCTGGTTAACTCACTGGATCCCACTGACTTGAGCATTTGCACCAATCCCCTATTCTCTTTTCTGTTTTTTAACATACCCAGTCATCCTACCTGGTGTGAACCACCTTCTCCTCAAAACTGCCTCCCCTCGAGGAAGAATCATACAATTGCCCAATTGCCAGTAATTCCCCTATTGCACACTGACTTTCAGAGGTGCAACCGAAACCAAGGCCCAGCTCTCTAAACTATACATTTAAAACATCCAGTGGCACTGTTGTGAAGAGCAGGAGAGATTTCTTCAGTGTTCTGGTCAACATTTATTCGACCATGATCATATTGAATGGTGGAGCAGCCTTGAAGGGCTGATTGGCCTACCCCTGCTCCTAATTTCTATATTTTTATGGTATACCTCAACCATTACCACTGAAACAGTTTGAGTGATCATTTATCTCTTTGCTGTTTGTGAGCATTATGTTGTACACAAATTGGCTGGTGCACGTCCTATATTATAACAGTGGCTATAGTTCAAATATAACTTCCATATCACTGGGAGATAGCAAGAACTGCAGATGCTAGAGTCTGAGACAACACGGGTGTAGAGCTGGATGAACACAGCAGGCCAGGCAGCATCAGAGGAGTGGGAAAGTTGACATTTCGGGTCGGGGCCTTTCAGCTCCACATTTCCATATCATTGGCCTCTCCTCGATCTAGACCCCGCTCTCCTACCCCTTTCCCTTTTATAGGGTCATTTGGCTGGATGGTTTGCAATGCAGAATGAAACTACTAATGAGAGTTCAATTCCCATTCTGGCTGAGGTTACCATGAAGGTTCTATCTTCTCAAACTCCCCCCTTGCCTGACACATGGTTAAAAGCATCACCAGGTGTCTACCCCAATGAGAGGGCAGTCCTTGGGGACTATGGTATCTTTACTTAGTAATGTCAAACACTACAGCTGTCTCAGAGTTTCTTCATGCTGTGTGACCTCTTCCAATTCTAGATCCCTAGCTAGTTCATTCAAGCTCAAAAAATCAACATGAAGCTAAATACACTCTTAATAGTAATTTTGAAAAAAGCAACAGTTACTGTTTTCAAACATTGTAGTGTTCTGTATTGTAGGCTTTGGCTTTCAAATGAAGTTTCTTGAAACTTAAAAAGTCATAAATGAAACTTTCAATTTCGTACTGATTTGCAAACATGAGCAGAATATTATTGTGACAGAGCAATGCAATTTATCTTGTCCTTTGCTTTCCGAGGTGCACTTTATCCTG
The DNA here is from genome assembly GCF_021869965.1 of Rhincodon typus. Lineage (NCBI taxonomy): Eukaryota > Metazoa > Chordata > Chondrichthyes > Orectolobiformes > Rhincodontidae > Rhincodon > Rhincodon typus. The sequence goes on along the minus strand of NC_063344.1, from coordinate 9,586,945 downwards.
ACAACTCCACCGTCAGAGAGAAACTGGATGACCATGTAAATCCAGGAACAAACTACACTTACAAGTGGGATTTAACAGAAGATCAAAGCCCAACTGAGAATGATGTAGACTGTTTGACAAGGATTTATCACTCGCATATTGACACACCCAGAGATGTTTCAGCTGGACTTATTGGACCCTTGATTATTTGCAAAAAAGGTAATGATTGACAAAATTGTGATGATGTCAACATGCACAGCATATGCTGGTGGTAACACATTGCACTGGTGAACCTTATAGTTTGACGTGAAGGAAGAGGTGAAGTCTAACATGTAAAAGTTGGATGTTTGCCACTGCCCACTTTGTACAGGAGTTATCTTTACTGCAATTGTTTGTTCCAACATTTCCAGAACATTACATTAGACATTATTTAATGGACAGGAATAAAAGCAAGAAATGCTCGAAGTACTAGCAAGTCAGGCTGTTTCGGTGGAGTGAAGCAAAGTTAATAGGTGGAACATTGTAGGGGCCTGAATGATGAGGGCTATGGCGGGAAATCTGGGATAAGTCCAGCAAGGCCTTTCTTGACGTTAGAAGCAGTTACCTGCATTGTCAAACGCATCCTCATTAACTTTACACCTCATCCTAATAGTACGCAGCTTCCTACCCTACCACCTGCTGCAAAGAAACGGGACACTGAGAATTCCCGACATGGAACTCCAAGCAGGTACTTGGAGGCTCCAGCTCACTGTTTCCACCATCAAACCACCATCTTGGGTGTCAGTCAACAACAACCGCAGGGGCAGCAAGCACACCAGCCCCAGATGGAAGATGGTGGCACATGCCCTGGCAAAGTGGGGAAGGTCATTGACTTTTTTCCTTCACTGCCGGCCATTCCTCCAGGTGGCTGAGGCTGCAATGACCCAGATGATGATGCTTGGGCCAGCCTGGCACAATCTGATGGTGTGGCCTCCTCTGCTGGTCCTGGGGGTTAGGGGACATCTTCCTCTGCTGGGCACTCCAGGTGCCTGTCCACAAAACAGGATGCTAACCTTCTCCTATCTGCCACCTCCTGGGAAAACATCACGAAGAGTGCAGGGAAGCTCCAGACTGACAGTGCTTTTCCAGGTACACAGCAGCCTTTTGAAGCCGGTGTGGGTGCCAGAGTTGCTGGTCTATTCTGAGATATCCTGTCAGCGCTGAGCTCTGTGGTGAGCTGTAGAATCGAACTGGCATGAATTAAGACGGGCACCGCAGGATCAGGGTGGGCAGTTAATGAGGCAAATCTGGGACTACAGTATGGGAAAACTTGTAGCTTCGTAGCAGGAACCCCTCCAGGAAACTCAATAAAATTCAAACTTGGCCAAAAAGTGCAAGATTGCAGCCCAATGTTTCAGTTTGAGGGCAATTTTCATCAGAATTGCCAGAGGTGTTATCTCCCAGGTGAGACAATAAAATTAAATCCTATTTTCCTGTTCCAGCAGAAGTAGGCTACTTAGTTCTCAGAAGGCATTTAATAAGGTACCGCATTAAAGGCTATTGCGCAATTAGGAGCTCATTGTATTAGGGGGTTTATTAGCATGGATTGAGGATCGGTTAACACACAGTACACAGAGTCAGGATTAATAAAGAACAAAGAGCAAAGATAAGTACAGCACAGGAACTGGCCCTTCAGCCAACCAAACTGTGATGAAGGGTCTAGGCCCGAAACGTCAGCCTCTCTGCTCCTATGATGCTGCTTGGCCTGCTGTGTTCATCCAGCCCTGCACGTTGTGCTGACACATATCACCTTTCTAAACTAAAAACCTTTTGTCTCTATGCATCTACTCCCTGCATATTCATATATCTGTCAAGATGCCTCTTAAACGTTGTTCTTGTATTTGCCCCCACCATCTCCTTTGGGAGCATATTTCAGGCACTTACCACCCTCTGTGTAAAAAAAAAACTTGCCTCTCGCATCTTTTTTTAAACATTTTCCCCTTTACCTTGAACCTATGACCGCTACTAATTGACATCTCTACCCCGTGAAAAAAAATCCGGCTATCCATTTTATCCATGCCTTTCAACATTTTGTTAAACGTCTGTCAGGTCATCCCTCGTCATTCGTCATTCAAGTGAAAACAAACCAAGGGTGTTCAATCTCTCCATGCAGCTAAATGTAACCAAAAGAGAAATTGCTGGAAAAACTCAGCCGGTCTGGTAGCATCTGCGCAGAGAAAGCAGAGTTAATGTTTCGAGTCCAGTGACCCTTCTTCAGAACTTATGGTAGTTAGGGGAAGGATGGTATGTAAGCTGAAGACAGGGAGTGTGGGGGAGTGGGTGGTAGTGGGGTGAGTGAAGGAATGAGTGGATAAATGGAGATGGAGCCCAGACAGAGAGAGAGAGAGAGCGACAGAGGCAGAGACAGAACAACAATTAGGCAAAGGGATGGATGATTGTATGCTTGGGAGAAAAAGGAGCTGACATTGAGGACCATGAGTAGGAGAAGATGGGTTTGGCTGTGCTGAAAGCAGCCCATGTGATGATAGGGCCTTGGGTCTGGGAGTGGGTAAAGGACACAGAGAAGGTGTTCAGGTTATAAAATGAATGACCTCAATATTGAGTACAGAAGGCTGCAGGGTCCCCAAGCAGAAAATAAGATGTTGTTCTTCCAGCTTGTGCTGGAGCACTACAGGAAGCCTGAAACAGAGATGTTGGCCAGGGATCACAATGATGTGTTGACGTGGCAGGCAACAGGAAGCTAAGGGTCATTTTTATGGGCAGAATGTTCTGCAAAGTGATCAGCCAGTCTGCGCTTCGTCTCCCCAGTGTAGAAGACACCACATTGTGAGAAACGAGTACAGTAGACTAGATTGTGTGCAGTGCAGGTAAAGTTTTGCTTCACCTGGAAGATGTGTCTGGAGCCTTGGATAGTGAGGAGGGAGGGAGGGAGGAGGTAAATGGGCAGGTGTTACATCATCAGTGGTTGCGGGGGAAGGTGCTGTGAGGCTGTGTGGGAGTGAAGGAGGAGTGCACCTGAGGTTTCTGAAAAATGAAACAAGGGAGGAGAGGGGAATATGTATCTGATGGTGGCATTCCGCTGAACGCTTAAGCAGCTGTAAGTGAGGACCGGGGGACCACAAAACTATTGTGGGAGAGAAGAGAAAGGGTAAGGGCAGAAGGGTGGGAGATGGGTTGAACTTGGCTGAGGGCCCTGTTAATCACTGTGGCAGCAATCTTGGGCCGAGGAAAATAGTGGACATTTCTGAGGCCCTTCCGCAGAAAGTAGCATCATCAGAACAGATGAGAGGGAGACAGAGAAACTGGGAGAATAGAGTCAGAGATAGTAGGAACTGCAGATGCTGGAGAATCCGAGACAACAAGGTGCAGAGCTGGATGAACACAGCAGGCCAAGCAGCATCATAGGAGCAGAAAGGCTGACGTTTCGGGCCTAGACCCTTCTTCAGAAAAGCTTTTCTGATGCACCTTGTTGTCTGGGAGAATAGAGTGGAGTCTTTACAAGAAGCAGGGCATGAAGATGTATTGTCCAGATAATTGTGGGAGTCATAGGGTTTGTATTGGATGTTGATGGCCATCCTATCCTCTGAAATGGAAACAGTTCTGAAGAAGGGTCATTGGACTCTAAACATTCTCCCTCTCCACAAATGATAACAGACCTGTTATATTTCTCCAGCAATTTCAGCTTTCCAGTATCCACAGTTCTTCATTTTATATTAGTTCGGATTAACAGGTCTCTTTCAGATCGGAAAGACGTAACTAGTGGAGTTCCACAAGGATCAGTCTTAGGACTTCAATTATTTACTATCTATCTGGATGACTTGGAGGAGGGGGCCACAGAGTATCCAAATTTACTGATAATGCAATAATAGATGAGAGGGCATGTTGTGATAAGGAGATAAGGATTCTGCAAGGAGATATAGACAGTTTGTGTGAGTGTGCCAAAACTTAGCAGGTAGAGTTTAATGTGAGAAAGTGTGAGGTCATGCATTTGGTCGGAAGAATCAAAAGGCAGACTGTTAATTAAATGGAGAGTGACGCCTAACAAAGTTCAACACAGAGGGACCTGTGTGTTCTTGTGCACGAAACTGAAAAAGTTAGCATGCAGGTGCAGCAAGTCACTTAGAAGGCAAATACAATTTTGACTTTTATTGCTACAGGTCTGGATTTTAAAACAGGGAACCCTTTTTACAAACACATAGGATGTTGAAAAGGTCACAACGAGAATAATGTGTACAGTTTTGGTGCCCGTATTTAAGGAAAAAATACCAGCACTGGAGACGGTTCAAAAGAGATTCACCAGGCTGATCCCTGGAATGAAGAGGTTGACATGTCCAGTATAACTCAATAGTTTAGGCTTTTATTCTTTTGAATTTAGAAGAATGAGATGTGATCTTATTGTAACATATGAGATTTCGAGAGGGTAGATATTGAGAAGATGTTGGCACGAGTGGGGGACTCATTATGGAATAAGAGGACATTGAAATGCAAAGGAATTTCTTCTCTCAGAGGATAGAGACTGTTTGGAATTCTCTACCTTAAAGAATGTGGAAGCCAACTCAATGAAAATATTTGAAGAGGAGATAACAGATTTTTGAAATATTGAGGAGTTGATGGCTACAAGGAGCTGATATGAAAGAGAAGTTGAGGCCTGGGGTGAATCAGAAATGGCCTTATGGAAAGGCATTGCAGGCTTGAGGGGCTGAATCACCTACTTCTGCTCTGAGTTCTTATGTTCTTACGGACTACACAAAGCAAAGTAGGGCATTAATCTGATGCTCTGTTTAGTATTCCTTCTCCAGCACCAACAATAAATGATCTCATAATAAGTGCACTCATGCATTTGCTGTTTATGAGACTTTCTTGGGTATAAAACAAAGCTGAACATATTTGTCTACATAACAATCAATAATTGTGATTGAAAGAACTGAGCTTGCTGTAAATCAGGAACAAAAACAGAAATTGTTGGAAAAGCTCAGCAGCTCTGGCATCATGGAGAGAAATCAAAGTTAATGTTTTTGTTCCAGTGACCCTTCCTCAATTATTGGTGCATCAAAACCACAAAGTCAGACTGGACTGGAAATGTTAACTCTGTTTCCCTCTCCCTAGGTGCTGCCAGACCTGCTGATTTTCTCCAGCATGCTTTCCATTTTTATTTCAAAATTAATCTGTTGTTCGTGAAAAGGAATGTCCTGAGACTAAGATGCAAGTTTTTGCTTCCTTAAACTTTGAATAATTTACGGTTACAAATTGACCTTTCCCATTTTACTCACCACATAGCTCCCAAAAAAGAAAATCATGGAATTAAATCTGACTGATCAGTTCCGCTTCTCTGTTGATTTCTAGGTGTCTTAACTGGCAAGAAACACCAGAGCAAAGCGACAAATGAAGAGTTTGCCTTAATGTTCTCAGTGGTGGATGAAAACTTCAGCTGGTATCTGGAGGAAAATATCAGAACTTACTGTACAACTCCAAGTAAAGTGGATACAGAGGATGAAGATTTCATGGAAAGTAACAAAATGCACTGTAAGAAACCATCATCGTGTACTTGATTGTAATGGCTTCAACTTCACAAGACTTCATGGTCCTGTTTTGCACAAACTCCTGTGTCATCTTGTCCTTGCCAAGTTCTCAATTACAGTAAAAGTGTACTGATTCCACAATGTGCTAATGTTGCTTTAAGTGCTGGGTCATTAGAGTTATATTCACTGGCGAAGGTTCGTGGGAAGGCCAGAGGATTGGGAAGCATTTAAAAAAACTAGTAGCGGGTAACTAGGAAAGCAATAAGGGAGGTGGGTGAGGGAGGAGAAGATAAACTATGAGGGGAAGCGAGTTAGTAATATAAAAGAAGATTGCGAGAGATTTTATTGGATATATAAAAGGTAAGTGAGTGCGTGGACCACTGGAAAATGAGGTCAGAGATGTAGTAAAGGGAATAAAGAAATGACAGAGGAATTGAACAGGGACATTGCATCAGTTTTCACAGTGGAAGACACCAGCAGCATATCAGAGCTCAGGAGAGTTAGGAGGTAGTGGTGAGTGTAGTGGCCATCACTAAGGAGAAGGTGCTAGGGAAGCTGAAAGGTCTGAAGGTAGATAGATCACCCAGACCAGATGGACTACACCCCAGAGTTCTGATGGATATAGTTTGAGGCAATTGGACAGGCATTGCTGGGGATCTTTCAGGAATCACTGGAGTCAAGGAAGGTCTGGAGGACTGGAAAATGGCTAATGTAAAACCCCTGTTTAAGAAGGGACAAAGGCAGAAGACAGGAAACTATACGTCGGTCTTTGGTATGATTTTAGAGTCCATTATTAAGGATGAGATTGCAGAGTACTTGGAAGTGCGTGGTAAAATAGGGCTGAGTCAGCATGGCTTCATCAATCTGTTAGAATTCTTTGAGGAGCTAATGGGCAAGTTAGGCAAAGGAGAGCCAGTGGACATGACCTATTTGAATTTCCAGAAGGCCTTTGACAAGGTGCCGCACAGGAGGCTGCTCAATAAGATAGGAGCCTATGGTCCTAAGGGCAAGGTATTGGCATGGATAGAGGATTGACTGACTGGCATAAGGCAGGGAGTAGGGGATAAAAGTGTGTTTTCAGGATGGTAGCTGGTGACTAGTGGAGTTCCACAGGGGTCAGTATTGGGACCACAACAATTCATGTTATATATTAATGCTCTGGACGAAGGAAATTTTCTTTGGCAGGAAGAATATGAATCATTGAGTCATAGAGTCCTACAGAACAGAGATAGGCCTCTGGCCCAAACTGGTCCACGCCGACCAAAATCTCCATCCATGCTAACGTCATTTCCCTGCACTTGGCCCATATCATTCTAAACCTTTCCTAACCATGTATTTGTCCAAATGCCTTTTAAATGTTGTTAATGTACTTGCCTCAACCACTTCTGCTGGCAGCTCATTCAATATGCGTATCACTGTCCATGTAAAAAAGCTGCCCCTCAGGCTCCTATGAATTCTTTCCCGTCTTACCTTAAACTGATACCCTCTAGTCATCTATTCCCCAACCCTGGGAAAAAGACTGAGTGCATTCATCCCATCCATGCCTCTCATGGTCTTATACATTTCTCTGAGATCCCCCCTCAGTCCTCTATGCTCTAAAGAAAAAAGTCCTCGCTTGTCCAACCTCTCCCTATAACTCTGTCCCTTGAGTCTTGGTAACAACCTTATAAATTTCTTCCGCACTCTTTCCAGTTTAATAACATCCTTCCTATAGTAAGGTGACCAAAACTGAACACAACACTCCAAGTGCGGCCTTACCAATGTCCTGTACAACTGCAACATAATTTCCCAACTTCTGTACTCAACGCCCTGACTGATGAAGGCCAGTGTGCCAAAAGCTTTCTTCACTGTCCTGTCTACCTGTCACTTTCAGAGAACCGTGCGTCTGAACTCCAAGGTCACTCTGTTCCACAACACTCCTTAAGGCCCTACCATTCACCATTGTTGCTAAGTTTGCAAAGGACAGACAGGTGTCACTCACTCACTCCCTCCACCACCGATGCTCAGTAGCAGCAGCGTGTACTATCTACAAGATGCACTGCAGAAATTCACCAAAGATCCTCAGAAATCACCTTCCCAACCCAAGACCACTTCCATCTAGAAGGACAAGGGCAGCAGATATATAGGAACACCACCACATCCAAGTTCCCCTCCAAGTCACTCACCATCTTGACTGGGAAATATATCGTGGTTACTTCACTGTCGCTAGGTCAAAATCCTGGAATTCCCTCCCTAATAGCATTGTGGGTCAACCCACAGCAGGAGGACTGCAGTGGTTCAAGAAGGCAGCTCACCACCACCTTCTCAAGGGCAACTTGGGATGGGCAAGAAATGCTGGCCAGCCAGCGATGCCCACATCCCACAAAAGAATAAAAAAAAGTGGAGGTAGTTGAGGAAGCAGGAGGGCACAGAAGGATTTGGACAATCTAGGAGTGTGGGCAAAGACGTGGCAAATGGATTACAACATGGAAATGTGTGAGATTATGCACTTTGGTAGGAAGAATAGAAGCACAGAGTATTTTCTAAGTGGGGAAAAGTTTTGGAAATCTATAGGGCAAAGGGACTTGGGATTCCTAGTTCAGGATTCTCTTAAAGTTAACATGTGCATTCAGTTGGTCTTTTAGGACTGAGATGAGGAGAAATTTCTTCACCCAGAGAGTGATAAGCCTGTGGAATTCTTTGCCAAAACACTGAATGTTTTCAAGAAGGTGTTGGATATAGTTCTTAGGGCTAAAAAGGTCAGAGGGTATGGGGCAAAATCAGGAACAGGGTACTGAGTTGGATGCTGAGCCATGATAGATGTGATGAAAGATATGCCTTAAGTGGTCACAGGTTGCAACAAGTTATTCCTCAGCTGTTCCAGCAAAGATGTGGATGGGGAACTATGCAGAGTCCCCACAACATGAGAGGAATCCTTGTGGTTCAGTCCTTCAGGTCCTCCCCTGAGCAGTAGTTGGCAAATGCTAGGAGAAACTGTTGCTAGGTTGCACTGAGGTTGGGTTAGATGCATAGAGGGGCTATTGTACAGATTGGGAAACCAAATGGGGCAGAAAAAATGGAGTAAAGAGTCAAGGTGCTTCGTTGGGAGGAGTAGTGATGGGGTTTTGGAGTTGTGGGCGATAGCACAAGTTTAATAAAGCATGATGTTGCTGATGGATCAATATCAAAATCAATATTTTTTTTTAAAGGCATTACACTCTGTACCTTTTTTCAGCCATTAATGGATATGTCTACGGAAACCTCCCTGGCCTCTCTATGTTCACTGGGGACAAAGTCATCTGGTATCTGTTTGGAATGGGAAATGAGGTGGACGTACACTCTGCCTATTTCCATGGGCAATCTCTGATCGATAGGCATCAGCACGTTGATACCATCAGCCTATTTCCTGCCACGTTTGTCACAGTCGCAATGGTGCCCAAGAATCCAGGAACATGGCTGCTCAGTTGTCAAGTCAATGATCATATAGAAGGTTGGAAAGGCTTTTTTTTTATCCTTACTCTTGCTGGCTTTATTTCCCTGCATTTGTTTTTTGTGCTTGAAGGGTCTCGGAAGAGGAATGGGAATGTGTAAAATTCCAACATTCTCCATATTTGATCGTTCTCCGTGATAACCTTACCTAACTTGAAATTTATTCAACGGGGGCAATAGAAATGTAAATTTCCAGCCTCTTTTTGTTCAAATGATTTACCTTTAATTTGAAAGTTCTACCCTCTTGTTCTGGTCTCCCTGATCTGAGAAAACTAGAACAGGTAATTAAAAGTATGAATCTCAGTTTGAGTTGATAGAGATCTTTGAGTCACCTGTATCTCGGCACAAATTCCTAATTATCAAGCCAGAGAACTGTACACAATGTTCAGATTGACCCTTAACCCCAACCCACTGTACAATAACTGTCTACAGGGCTGGACGATAAACTATACAACAAACATTTTGGGTTGAACTCTTGTCAGGCACTGTATCAATTTGTGTACACTCTTAGTCTGACAGGTCCAGAGTTACCATTAACTATAGTTTTGAATTATTCATTCTGGAGCACACAATAGGTTCAGGACCGCATACCTATTGGACACTAGTAGTCTACTGGTCTTTGGTCCAGTATTTTGAATCAGAATTTCTGTCTTCCCTAACTTAGGCCTAACTCCAGTAATAACCGAGTCCAACACCACTGTCTCCAAGGCAGAAATTGTGCCAAAGAATCAGTGGATACTCCATTTAGATGAGAACAGCCCAAATCCCGGTATTTTGAGGCTGTAATTTAGACTCGCCTTACCAAGAATGTTCAGCACAAGACTCAAACTTTTGGCCTTCTGACTTAGATACGCATCCAATCGCTATTCTGTTCTAATACCCAATAATAACTGTGATTATTTTTATGGTTACAGCTGGAATGCAAGCCTTATTTGAGGTTGTAGGCTATGAGAAGAAAACCAAAGAGGCTACAAGTGAAGGAAAAGAAAGACGTTATTACATTGCTGCAGAAGAAATCATCTGGGACTATGCACCATCTGGTTTGGACCAATTCACAGCAAAGCCTTTAACCAGTCCACATGGGTATGTTGCATGAAGGCGTTGTGTACGTACATGCAAGAGCAGTAGGCAGACCAGGAGAAAATGTCAATCTGTGGTCAAATTTCTAGACTTGAGATATGATATTGGGTTGAATGCATTGGGATATGTTTCTTAGAATCATAGAATATTTCTTGGAGACAATACACCTAGTCTTCCCTGGGGCAGCATTCAAAGTCTCACGCCTCAGAGTACCCAAGTATGGTTGGTCGGATCATTAATATTCACAAGCCCAGTACAGATCCCCCTTGCTAGCAGGTTCCTTCACTGGCAAACAGCTCTGGAAACCATAATAAAAACCTAAAGAACTGCAGATGCTGTGAATCAGGAACAAAAACAGAAGTTGCTGGAAAAGCCCAGCAGGTCTGCCAGCATCTGTGAAGGAAAAAACAGAGTTAACATTTCGGGTCCAGTGACCCTTCCGACCCTTCCTCAGAACTGGAGTCCGACCCTTCCTCAGAACTGGAGTCCGACCCTTCCTCAGAACTGGAGTCCGACCCTTCCTCAGAACTGGAGTCCGACCCTTCCTCAGAACTGGAGTCCGACCCTTCCTCAGAACTGGA
>NC_063344.1:9538011-9575918 GCF_021869965.1 Rhincodon typus | reverse complement strand
TGTGGTCGCATGGTCTTCTGCCAAATTAAGTTAACTTGAGCAGGTGCGAGATTTTCCACCTACCAATGCAGAGTGACACCAATACTAAATGGACTGCGTCTGCTCAGTAATGCAGCTCACCACTGCCTTATCATGAGCAGTTAGGAACAGGAAGTAAACAATGGTCTAGCCAGAGAAGTCCATATCCCACGCATAATTAAAACAAATGTACATGTGTATGAAGAGGAATCTGAATCCCCATTGTCACTGTTGATTGAACTGAGCTGATGACCCTCATATTACCAGACTTCTCCTTGAGAAAACGGCTTGACTGAGCAGAAAGAAGAGTGGGCTGAAAAACAACATTAATTGTGGTGGGCATAATGTAATCTTCATTAAGTGCACTATGTTCTTGTACCTGCAGAGATTCTGTTGTATTTTTTGAAAGAGGAGAGAAAAGAATTGGAGGTAAATACAAAAAGGCTGTTTACAGAGAATACACAGATGATACTTTTAAATGGCAGAAGCAGCGGACTCAACAGGAACAGCATCTTGGAATACTCGGTAAAGATTATATTGAGAAACTTCTTCAATTGCTCTAATTTGTTATTCCGTTCAGATAAGTAATATATTTTACCATGTAACAAACTTTCAGAATCTTTTACTGTTCTTCCATTCATTGACTGTCTATACTTCCCGCTGTCTTGGGAAAGCAACCAACATAATCAAAGACCCCTCCCACTCCGGTTATACTCTCTTCCACCATCTTCCATCGAGCAGAAAATATAAATGTTTGTACAAATATATAAATGAGTAGAAGAAGAGCTTCTTCCCTGCAGTTATAAGACTTTTGAAAGGACCTGTCAAATGTCAATTCTGATCTCTCTCTCTTTCTGTCTGTGCACCTTCTGTGTAACTGTGATACTATATTCTGCACTAGGTTCTGCTACTCTGATGCAGTTTGTATGGTAAGATCTGCCTATATGGCAATCAAAACAACATATTTTACTGTGTTTTGGTACGTGACAACAATAAATCAGTCAACCAATATAAGGGAAACGAAATGAGTAGATCTTGACTTCATACCACAGGATCAGTGTTTTACATCCAGCCTGATTTTTAGCTCTACTGAAGTCATCATAGATAAAAACAGGGGAGAGATGTAGAAGAGGTTGCCAAATTCATATCACCTATTTTACAGTTACATGCAAAGTCCAACATCCAAGATTCCCCTTCATTCACCTCTTTAACTCTAAACAAGTTTTTGAATAGAAATACCCAATAAACATGTCTCACGTGTATTTACAACATACTGGATCGTCTGATAGGAGCCTTGGTGCTTGAAATACTACATGCTAGTAAGCCTAATGCCTATAGTGCTCACTATACACAGCATCACACAATGTGGGGCCCTAACAACATTAGACCCAGCAGACAGGCTGACTACAAAGAAAGAAGAACGACGTACGATGGTATAACCTCTTAATGGAAACACTGGAGCTGTTGACAAAAACTCCTGTTCCACACGTGCTGTTTTGCCCAAGGAACACTTCAAGAGATGGTAGTTAAGATAAACAGGGAGACTAGTTTATGATCTACCTGTACTGCTTGTAAATAAAGTTTTTCACTGTACTTTGGTACAAGTGACAATAAATTAATCAATCAATCAATTGGGCCAACTTTCTTCATCATTCAAAACAAACCTGCAATTTATTTAAGCCCTTTAATGGCTTCTGATACCCGATAGCCCATGTACAAGCAGCTCTTTTGCCATGTCATTCACTGTGCAAATCATGCAAATATTCTTTGAAATGTAAGATGCTGGAAAAGCCCAGTTACAGAGAGAGAAACAGAGTTCATCAGAGCTGAAGACTTTTCAATCACTTCATACAATGGAACAGTGTAGATTTAGTATTCACTTGGCAATACTAATTTCCTGGATTAGCCTATACTTTAATTGGAAAATCAACTCTGATTGGGAAGCTTATGACCATCACTGGTAGGGAATGAACTGCTTCACAGATGATTTGCTGGTTGGACATAGATCACTTGAAACAACTCACTTCCTGACTCCCCAGAGCCTGCCCATCTTCTCGAAGGAATGTGGTGGAATTGTCCCCATTTGGCTGGATGCCTACAGCTCCAAAAACACTCAAGAACTTGACACCATCTAGGAAAAAGCAGCCCACTTGATTGGCACCACATCCAAGAACTTTCACTCCCTCCACCATCGGCGCTCAGTAGCAGCAGTGTGTACTATTTATAAGACGCACTGCAGAAATGCACCAAGACTCCACCCCTGCAGCCACTTTCATCCAGAAGGACAAAGGCAGCAGATAGATGGGAACATCACCAACTGCAAATTCTTCTCCAAACCACTCACCATAATCACCAAATTCTTTAAGTGTCACTGGGTCAAAGTCCTGGACTTCCTGCCCTGAAGCATTGTATAAGACCATAAGACCATAAGAAATAGGAACAGGGTTAGGCCATTCAGCCCCTCGAGCCTGTTCTGTTATTCAATAGGATCATGGCTGATCTGACATTCCTCGTGTCCACTTTTCTGCCCTTTCCCTGTATCCCTCGATTCCCCGACTGATGAAGGATCTGTCTAGTTCAGCCTTAAATATACACAATGGCTCTGCCCCCACAGCTCTCTGTGGCAAGGAGTTCCAAAGACTCATAACCCTCTGAGAAAAGAAATTCCTCCTCATCTCAGTCTTAAATTGGTGCCCCTTTATTCTGAGACTATAGCCTCTGGTCCTAGACTCTCCCATGAGGGGAAACATCCTCTCAGCATTTACTCTGTCATAGCCCTTAAGAATTCTATATGTTTCAATGAGATCACCTCTCATTCTTCTAAACTCCAATAAGTAGATTCCCAACCTGTTTAACTTTTGCTCATAAGACAATCCCTCCATAGCAAGGATCATCCTAGTGAACCTACTCTGAATTGCTGCCATAAAATAACATCTTTTCTTAGATAAAGCGACCAAAACTGTTCCTAGTTCTCCAGATGTGGTCTTGCCAGCACTTGTACATCTACAGTAAGCTTTATACACCAACCCCCTTGAAATAATGGCCAGCATTCCATTAACTTTCCTGATTACCTGCTGCACCTGTGTGCTAGCTTTCTCTCTTTTGTGCACAAGTTCCCCCAAGTTCCGTTGTGTTGCAGCTTTCTGCAGTTTTCTCTTCATTTAAATAACACTCTGTCCTTTTGTTGTCCCTTCCAACATCACATTTTCCTACATTATATTACTACTTGTAGGTCCATCTGCACCAAGTGAGTGAGATGAGTTTGTCAAAAGCATTTGCCCATTGTCATTGACTGGAATTTCACCTTTTGTTTGAAGATGCAGAATTATATCCAACATGCTTTATGGTCTCAGTCACCTTCAGTGCAAGATACTGTCGGCTCTTTTATCATGTAATCTGTAGGAAGAAACTGCTAACTGTGATCATGTTTCTCTCTGTAGGACCTGTCATTAAAGCAGAAGTTGGAGATAGGGTCAAGGTGACATTCTGGAACAACGCGAGCCACACGTACAGTATTCAAGCTCATGGAGTCCTCTATGAGAAAGACTCTGAAGGAGCCAAGTATCAAACTTCCAGATCGGGTAATGCAGCCTAAAAATGTTCACCTGTCGAAAATAATGGATGCATTTTGACCATAAGGACAGACCATAAAGATTACTTATAACTGAAAAAGCCATAGGGAAATTGGGGGCAGGGGGAGAAGTGTTGTATTTAATGTAGGCCTAGCAGGAGAATGCCATTCAGCTCCTGAAACTTGTACCACCTTCTAGATTGATCATTTGCCTCAGTGCCATTTTCAAGTGCTATCCGCAAATCCCTTTGGCATTTGTATCTCAAAATCATTGTCCTGAGCATGCACAGAATATTCCAGATGTGCTCTCTATTGTTGTGCTCCAAGTGATTAGCGATAAAGACCAACATTCTTCTTCAATTTTCTGCTTGAAATCTGGCCCAGGCCGCAGTGTCCACAAGTAAGGAGGCACATTCCAAATCCCCCCCACCCCGAAAAGGGAAATCAAACCCCGTGCTCTTGGTATCAATCTGATCAACACTGTCTACCAGTCAATTGAGCCAACCCACCAATGAGTCCGTGTTGCTATGGTAACATACACTTTTCTATGTGTGTTGTAGCCTCGATAGTGAAGGTAGAAACGTCAATTACTTTCCAACACATGGCTGACCAGCTGGCACTCCCACTCTTACCAGCTGCCATTGGTATGTGTTGGAAGGACTTGCAATTTGATCCTCTACTTTTCTGGCTGCCCGAATCAATGCTTGAACCCAGATCTGCCGACTCAGAGGCTCACACTCAACAGGTATGGGGCAAAACAGGAACAGGGGTCTGAGCTGGATGCTCGGCCATGATCATATTGAATGGCAGAGCAGGCTACTCCTGTTCCTATTTTCCCAAGAGAAACTATTAAAGTTAGAGATGGGAAGATGCAACAGGTGGGGAGGTGATGGCATAGTGCTATTAGCGCTAGACTATTGATCCAGAAACCCAGGTAATGTCCTGGAGACCCTGGTTTGAATTCAGACATGACAGATAATAGAATTTGAATGCAATAATAATCTGGAATTACGAGTCTAACGATGGCCATGAATCCAGTGTTGATTGTTGTAAAAACCCATGTGGTTCACTAATGTCCTTTAGGGAAGGAAACCACCATCCTTACCTGGTCTGGCCTACATATGACTCCAGACCCACTGCAGTGGTGGTTGACTCATTGTCCCCTGGGCAACTAAGGTTGGGCAATAAATGCTGGCCTGGCCAGTAAAGCTAGTGTCCTGTGAACGAATTTTAAAAAAATCTTTAAAAACCTGGAGGTTTCAAGAACAGCATGCAGAAGAAATATTTTTGTGAGAGTTCATAATTTCTGTACCAGCCCAAACCAAATTAGTCCAGTGGAAATTCATGGTACAGATGATTGCTATTGGAACATGTTTTTCGCTCAGTAATTTCTAGACACATCAGCCCTTTTCTACTAAGTTGTCATGTATCGCCAAGGTAGATCATTCACATGACCCACAAGATGGACCCCAACCCTGTTCAATCTTCCAACTTCAGAGTCAAAGAATTCAAGGATCATAGAATGGCTATGTCTGAGGAAGCTGGCATTCAGCTCATCGTGGCCATTTTTTTTGGCTAAGTGCAATTTGAGTTGATCTTTTTGGAGGGATTCTTACAGCAAGGCCTAGCAAGATTTTTTGCTCTATCTTACCAAATGTACCTCATTAAATACTTACCCCATTCCAATAGTGTCCCACATTTTGATTCTATCACCATCCACCACATGCTGTACCTAGAATAACTCTCCACAAAGTGACCATCCATCGAAAGACCAGAATCCCTTGGGCCTGCACCATCTTTGAAAACATGCTGTGCACCTGGACAAGTATTGGCAACCCACTGTTGCCCCTCACTGGCAGTGACAAGCCAAACTGCTCCTACAGCTCAAAGCTGGCATGGGTTACAGTTCCTCACACATTCAACTCCATTCTCTCACCCTGGTCGTTGTTTAACCACCAGGTCTCATACTATACCTGTCCTTAGCTACCTCCCCTTCAAATAGATATTCCAAACAGTTGTTGCTACTCTGTTCCCAGTGGAAACCCACATATTGTTCAGTAGGAAAACAGAAGTTGCTGGGAAAGCTCAGCAGGTCTGGCAGCACCTGTGAAGAAAATATCAGAACTCGGTTCTGAGGAAGGGTCACCGGACTCGAAACATTAACTCCGATTTTTTTCTTCACAGATGCTGCCAGACCTGCTGAGCTTTTCCAGCAGCTTCTGTTTTTGTTCCTGATTTACAGCATCCGCAGTTATTTCGGGTTTTATGGCCCAGTAGGGGCAGATCATATAACAGGCAGGCAATAGGACAATTCCAGAGAATGCTAGAGAAACTTGATAGATCTGACAGCACCTGTAAAGAGAGAAACAGGTTTGACATTTTGAGCCCAGTCTGGCTCTTCTTCAGAAATACTGAATCGAAAGGTTAACTCTTGTTCCTCACTCCACAGATACTGCGGACCTGCTGAGTTTCTCCAGCATCCTCTGCGTTTGCTTCAGATTTCCAGCATACGCAGTATTTTGCTTATATTTGAGTGGAGACTGCAGTTCACCCACACGTTGCAAACCAAATGTTGGGAAGTCTGGTTGGCATGGACAAATTGGACTGAAGGGTCTCTTTCCTTGCTCTATGACTCAATAACCCTATGACAAATGACTATTTTACATTCCATGAAAGGTCACCCAGCTCCCATCTCCTGGAGCTGGGTGTTAATCCGGTTCTGTCTGGCTTGTAGCCTCAGAGACCGAGGAGAAAAGGGTGGGAGGGTGTGGTGGATGTGGGGCTGCTGCTGAGGAGACAGGACTTTTGAACTTACTTCTCAAGACTTAGGGCTGCAGGCTCAGGAGGGGAAGGGGATGACAATTGTGAAGAAGGGGGTTACAGTAGAACATAGCTGGGATGGAGTGGGGTGGGGGGGGGGGGGGGGGGGGGGGTGGGGGGGGGGGGTTCTGTCCACAATCAGGAATGGCCTGACCTCAAGGAAGGGACAGTGTCTGACCACACCTGGCACGGGCACCTCATATACTGAGGCCCAGGTGGAAGGATGGGCAGATACAGTCTCATTTGGACAGGTTAGATGGGAGAATTGGCGAAATGCAAAGCTTATGGGGAGGGGGGCAGTTTCACAAGAAGGGCAGTCAGGAAGGGGATCAGGAGGTTTGCTTCCTCAGCAACACATAGAGGCAGAGGCTGGAAATCATTGCCCAAATAGTCCTCGCTGTCATTTTCCATCGTGCTGGAAATCGAACCTGCACAACTGGAAGGAAAATGGCAGTGACTGCACTCAGAGTGGCAGGATAAGTGTCCCAACCTGTCAGGGAGGGGGCTGTAAGACCCATTGAAGTGAGGCCCTTCAGAGGGCAAGAACATCAGACACTGTACAGGACACAGACCCTGTGGGCTCCCTAATCCCTGGCCATCCTTATGGTTCCCTCCGTGCTGTCCAACACCCCTCCCCCTCTCAACCCTAGGCATTGCTGATCACTTCATTCAGCATCAACACAGAGGCCAGGGACAGAACAGGGAGAATAAAATAAACAAATGATTGTGAATGCTGGAGATCTGAAACAAAGAATAGGGATATTTTACCAAGAGGGATGGCTGAACTCATTGCCCTGTATACACTTTGTTCCCATCGCTTCCACACGGTACAACAGGCTCTCAGTGCAGACACTGATCAATGGCACATCCAGTGTGTACATGGCGTTAGTCATCAGTTACATGCCAGGATACATAGAGACTCAGACAAACAGACATATTGCAAAACCATTAACATTTGCAGAAAGATAAGTTTTTTATACAGTGCAATGTCATTAAAGTGCTGTTGAAAAGGTTGTTATTTCTCTCCTGCCTACTATGTTTCAATGTAGTCCCTGGTTGCACGGGTAGGGTAGAGGGAGCCTGCTTCACATTGGAGCCCATTGGCCCCTTGGAGGTTTGCTCAGGTAATCCCAGAGATGTTTACCTCTGGATGGCCCAGGCATGCTGGAGGCAAGTGGACCCTCTCCAGCATGAACTTCCAATGGCTGGAGGAGAGGGGAGCAGGCAGGATAGAGGTGGATGGCCCAGCTGCTTATAGAGAGTCCTGAGAGAAGATTTCTGAGGGGGTCTGTGTGTGTGGTTTCCCCTCCCACTGGGTACCTCTTGGCACTACCCTGTCTCCTTGTGGGGAAGGCGCACCTGGAGTGCTTGACAAGATTCTCATCCTCCTGTCGCCATGCCTTCTGCCCTGAGGACCAATGGCTGGGGCAATGGAGCGTTTGTCATTTGTTCATGAGGGCATCGCTGGCTAAACCAGCATTTATTGCCCATCCCTAATTGCCCTGAGGGCAGTTACGGATCAAACACTTTGCTGTGGATCTGGAGTAACATGTAGACCAGACCAGGGAAGGATGGCAGATTTCCATCTCTCATTAGTGAATCAATTTTTTTACGATAATCAACAGTGATTACATAGTCACCATTAGGCTAGCGCCTTATTCCATATTCTTTATTGAATTTAAATTTCACCATCTGCCATGTTAGGATTTGTACTCATGTCACCGGAACATTGGCCTACACTTCTGGGTAGCTAGACCAGTGACATACCACTCCAACACCACCTCCTCACTGAGTGTGGGTCTGGGCCCATATCCAGCAGATCCTGAGGGTGCTGGACTTCCCTCATCATGGCAGCTGTTCAAGGAGGCAGCCCAATGTTCAGGTGGGTCCTCATAGTGTAGCTGCATTGCTGTAGCCTCTGGGTTATGAGGGCTCCCACATCCCAATCTGCTGCTCCCTGCATGTCTGAACAATCATCAACTCCCCAGGGTCCTCTCCTGCCTGGGGCTGAGCAGGTACCTGGTCTCTGGCAGTCCCACTGAGTACCAGCGGCCTGAAGCCGGTTTCTTCCTCGGCCACAGTGAGGCGCTCACCAGACCGTGCTCCCACACTCCCTAAACCTGACTTTCCCACCGAGGTCTCAGAGCTCTCTTCCTCAGAGGTCGAGGAGTTGACTTCTGGTGGAGCAACCTATTTCTCCACAGCAGCTATGACGAGCCTGTCAATAACAACAAGACACACGAGAGGGAAGGCATCCTGGCCAATGGTTGGAAGAGATGTTCAATGAATGATCTTCCAGTCAGTGTCAATGTGAGCTCTCCAATGGAATGGTACTTACTCAGTTGGTGGGGCCTTGACATCTTGGCATTCCCATGGGAACAATCCCGGTCTTCTCCAGTGAGGGACAGGATTCTCTCCTTGTAGGTGGTGAGGAGCCTGATGTTGAGCAATCCTTCCCTTCTCTGAACTCTTTCTGCCCTGTCTTGGCCTGTTTTCTCCCACAATGGGAAAGAGCAAGAGGCATTGAGTGAGATGAAAGTGGGTGGCATTGCTTTAGTGTTGGCGTAGGCAGCTGAAAAGTGGTAAGGCGTCCCAGGCGAGTGAGTAGGCAGCGCACAGTCTGTGGTAAGTTAGTGTTAACGGGAGAGGGAAGATGTTGCATGCAATCATGAAAGTGGCAGGGCAGGAGCCTTGGTGGGAGGTGGGCACAGCAGCAGAGATAGAGTGAGTGTAGATTTGCAGAAAGAGGAATGTGACACTGAGCCTGGTGGAGAGGAGGAGGTCATTGATCTTCTTGTGGCACTGCTGGACCTTGTTCCGCACTGTTGGGGACTGCACTGACCGGGTGGTGGCCTCAGACCAGGCTGCCAGGATCTGGTGGTGTGGCCTCCTTTGGTGGTCCTCAGGGAAGAGGACAACGTTCTACTTGACCGCACTGTCCACGGGCTCCTTGTCGGTGAATCAAGGCGCCATTTTCCCTTCTCAGACATCTTCGGAAAGACTGCCCTTCGATGAGCAGGCAAGGTTCAGAAAGCCAGAGTTAGCCCGGGCCTTTTAAAGATGGCACAGGTGCTGGGGAATGCCAATCTATCAGCAGATGTGGTATGTTCTTCTGGAAAGGCAGGTGGCAGAATGGGACCAGAATTGAGGGGGTGCCATTAGGTAGATAATGAGGCAAGTTTGGTCAAAAGAGATCTCGCCAGGCCTTGTGGAGACGTAACAGTCTGCAAAACTCATCCAAACGGACACCGAGCCAAAAATGTAACATTCAACCCATAGCTTGAAAACTCTGGGCTATTCTGCTTCTAAAATCTCAAACATTACAGCTACTGTAAATAGCTTGTGTCAGGATATCGTGGGTGGCACGGTGGCACAGTGGTCAGCATTGCTGCCCCACAGTGCCAGAAACCCAGTTCAATTCCAGCCTCAAGTGACTGTCTGAGTGGAGTCTGCATGTTCTCCCCGTGTCTGTGTGGGTTTCCTCCGGGTGCTCTGGTTCCCTCCCTCAGTCCAAAGATGTGCTGATTGGGTGGGCTGACCATGCTATAATGTCCAGAGATGTGGGAAATGCAGGAATAGGGTAGGGGTGTGGGTCTGGGTGGGATGCTTTCGGAGGGTCGGTGTGGAGTCGATGGGCCAAATGGCCTGCTTCCGTACTGTAGGGATTCTATGATATCATATGAGCTGTTTTCTTTGAACTCAGTTGAATGTCAGGCCAGTCTAGTGAAAGTACCAGACTGTGTGTGGAGAGGGAATTTCTTAACCTTCTCTAAAAAGTACACAATTCAGTGAAGATGACATACATCCAAACTTGTGATGGAATATTATTCCTTCTTTCTCCTCATTGACGCATCTTCAGTGTTTGAAGTGAATGACCCGACCTTTCACCCTCAAAATTTTCCATCCAGTCTTCTGCTCAGTGAAAATCCCCTGGTAGACCCATTCCGATCAGATCATAACAAGAGCATCTCCCCTGCAATGGGTTCCCTCCGCTTCCACATTCTCGGTGTCCCTTCAAAGGGTTGATCCTTTCCGCTCCCACTCTCCTCCATTGTACCCTTTGCCAACAAGGACATGACATTTGAATTGCATAAAATGGAATAAAATTTTTCCTCATGGCGACAGCCAATCGTCGTAAAAACCCATCTGATTCACTAATTTTCTTCAGGGACAGAAATCTGTCATCCTTACCTGTTCTGGCCTATATGTGACTTTTAACTGGTCTCTGGGCAATTTAGGGGTGTTAACCTAGCCAGTGATGCCCACATCATAGAACATAGAAGAAAATAGAACAGTACAGGCCCTTCGGCCCACGATGTTGTGCCGATCTATTATCCTACTAAGGTCAAACTACCCTGCATACCCTACATTTTAGTATCCTCCCTGTGCCTATCCAAGAGTCGCTTAAAAGTCTGTATGTGTATCATGTGAGTGAATATACATAAAAATCTTGTCAAATTTAAAATCCTCGTTGTGATTAATTCGATGGATGACCTCACCTTGTCCTGTCAAGCCTCAAATATTCCTTAATTCTCTGCCCCACTGGCTCTAGATACTTACACATCTCCCTTCCATTCACTTCACATTGATAGCTGTTGTTTCAATAGCTTAGGCACCAAGGTCCTGAAATTATCGCCCAAAAATTCCTCAACCTCTCCACTTTTGTCGGAGCTTTCACTCACCCCATCTGGTTGGCTTGGTAACCAATTTTGATCGATTGGGACATGTTTCAGCGCTGAAGATGTGCATTTGATGTGGGATTTTTTTTTATCCTTGTCTGTGAAAGTGCATTTTAGTTGTCTGCTGGGAAAGGAATCGATGTCAACGGTTTTGAAATTAAAATGTATCTAACAGGATTCGTGGCACCACCCCCTCGATCCCCTTATGTACCACCTGGTCAAACGTTCATTTACGAATGGAAAGTTCCAAAGGAGTTTGGTCCTAGTGAAAATGATCCAAACTGCCTGACTTGGCTCTACTCCTCGGCTGTGGATTCCATAAAGGACAGCAACTCTGGTCTGGTTGGCCCTTTCATTGTGTGCAAGAAGAATACCCTAGACTCTCAGGGGAAACAGGTACACTGAGTTAATATAGCTTGGATATAGCAGTGACATCAATACCTGTTGATGTAAACTGGGAGACACAACAGGATTACATCCATTTCTGACAAATGTTTCATTCTTATTCCTGTGTCAGTGATTCTCCAAATAATTATGCATCTATTATGACAATTATTATTCAGTTCCAAAATAATTTCATCTGTGCTGAAGGCCTCATTTTATAGGACCACAAGGCCATGAGAAATAGGATCAGGAGTAGGCTGTTCGGCCCTTCAAGCCTGCTCTGCCATTCAGTAGAATCATGGCTGATCCAATATTGCTCAAATCCACTTTCCTGTATTTTCTCCATAAGCCTTCGATTGCCTTGCCCACCATCCAGAACAAAGCAGCTGGCCTGACTGGCACTACATCCAAAGTACATCTACACCCTCCAACACTGACACTCAGTAGCAGCAGTATGCACTATCTACAAGATGCACTGCAGAAATTCTCCAAGGTTTCGCAGCTGTGACGAGTACCACCTAGAAGGAGAAACATGGCAATCCCATCCAAGCCACTCATCATAATCACCAAATATATTGCCAGTTATTGCCAGGTCACCCCTTAACCTCCTATCTCCAGAGAAAAAAGTCCCTATAACTCAAAACCCCCCAGTCCCGGCAACATCCTGGTAAATCTTTTCTGCACCTAGTCCAATTTAATAATATCCTTCCTATAGCAGGGCATCCAGAACTGTATACAGTACCTCAGAAGAAACTGGTTTCAAGTGCTAACTGGAAAGTGTGGCTTTCAGTACAGGGGATATATAATTCTTTAGTGAATTACTTATTGTTTCGTTAATCCAGCTTTAAATGTTGTACATTTTCATTGACATTGACACAGAAAAATGTGGACAAGGAATTCTATTTGATGGCAACTGTGTTTGATGAGAATCTCAGTTGGTATTTAGATGAAAACATCAACATGTTTACAACTAAACCCAAAGCTGTGGATAAAGAAGATGAGGATTTTCAAGAATCAAACAAAATGCATTGTAAGTCTTTGAAATGGCCGATGATATTCCTACTAATGAATTTAATACTTTAATTTTCTAATTTGGAAATTAAAAATTCAAATGTGATAAATAATGCTTGCAAAGGTAACAGACTTTCCTGCTCCTCAGATGCTGTCTGACCTGCTGTGCTTTTCCAGCTCCACACGTGTAGATTCTTGTATTAATTTTTTATTTATAAAATTAATTCATTATATTATGTGGTTGTTCATTTTGACTTGGTACACAGTCAAATATGTAATGAGATAGTAGGAACTACTGATGCTGGAGTCTGAGATAACAAGGTGTAGAGCTGGATGAACACAGCAGGAGCAGGAAAGCTGATGTTTCGGGTCTGGACCATTCTTCAGAAATGGGGGAGGGGACGGGGGCTTTGAAATAAATAGAGAGAGGGGGAGGCGTTGATAGAAGGTGGATCGACGAGCAGATAGGTGAAGAGAAGACGGACAGGTCAAGGAGGCGGGGATGAAGCTAGTACAGGTGAGTGCATGTAGGGAGTTGGGATGGGGTTGGTCAGTGAGGAGGGAGGGGCGGGTAGGTGTGAGGGAAGACGGATAGGTCAAGGAGGCGGGGATGAGGTTAGTAGGCAGGAGGTGGGGGTGGGGGTTGGCCAGTGAGATGGGAGGAGCGGATAGGTGGGAGAAAAGATGGACAGGTCAAGGAGGCGGGGACGAGATGGGCTGGTCTTGGAATGAGGTTGGGGGTGAGGAGATTTTGAAGCTTGTAAAGTCCACATTGATACCATTGGGCTGCAGGGTTCCCAGGTGGAATATGAGGTGCTGTTCCTCCAGCCTTCGGGTGGCATCATTGTGGCACTGGAGGAGACCCAGGATGGACATGTCGTCCAAGGCGTGGGACGGGGAGTTGAAATGGTTCATGACTGGGAGGTGTTATGTAATGATTAGGAATGGCAATAGTCACACCCACGTGAGGAGGGATGAATTAGCTCTCCATGTTTTAGCCTCCTCAGTAGATCGCAATTAAGTCATGGTAATACCAGTTTCCAGTCAAAATGTTGTTAACTAGTTTTTACTGTAGCAGTAAAGAGTAATTGCAAGGTTTTCGTGAGTTAGTGTAGAGCATGTTTATTTTTAACCAGCTCACCCTGACAAAAAGTAACAAAGCTTGTTACTTTTCATTATATCATCTACTTTGTTCTCTGTATCAATGAGATATATGTAAAACATTGGCAGAGGAAATTTAATATGGTGAAATATGATTCATATCTGTAGGAAGAACAGAAAAAAAAACAGAATGTTTCTGTTTAAAATGGTGAGAAATTATGAAACATTATTGTCCAGAGGGGTTTATGCGGTCAAAAATTTAATATGATGGCAAAGCCAACAACAAGCAAGACAAATGATACATTGCCAATTATTTCCAACAGATTGTATCAGGAACATAAAGAAGTCTTGCTATGAATCCCTCTAGGTCAGATATTCCCTTTCACTGAAAATATTAATATCCCCTTTAGAGTTTCTCCATCTCACATTCTACATACACACAGACACACACACAGACACACACACACACACACACACACACGTACACTCAATCTGACAAAAACCTTCACACTTGCACACAAACATACTCATTCATGGACTCTCACAATTTGTCAGTCACTCATTCTCATACAAGCACAAACTCTCACATAATTACCCTCCATCCCGACACACACACATGTAGAACCTTACACACTCACCATCACACACAGTTAGGCAACCTTGCACATACCTTCTTGCGCTCAGAGCACTCTCCCACTCAAATATACTCAATGACAAACTCACTTACACAGACACACAACCCTTCACACAAACAAACACACACAAATCCTTTGGTTTTCCTAAGACATAAGCCTTTAACCTGAGACCATGGTTGGGTAGTTGATTTCTGGGACCATCAGCAGCGGTGGGTATTGCAGTTAGCTTGTAAGCTCTTGGTTTCTTGATGTTTCTTTCCAGTCTGTGTTGTCACTGAGCTTTTCTTCTTGAGAGACTAGAGCTAAAGAGAGAGAAAGAGCAATTTTAAAAACCAGTTTGGCATTCAGAAACCCATCCCCCTGCTTCTACACAGAGAAAGCATCTCACTCAGACCCTGTTCCCTACCCTATTCTTCTAACCCTGTATTTCCCATGGCTAATCCACCTAGCCTACACATCCCCAGACACCATGGGCAATTTAGCATGGCCAGTCCACCTAACCCGTACATCTCTGGACTGGGGTGGGGGAGGGGGGGCAATCAGAGCACCTGGAAGAAACCCATGCAGACACAGGGAGAATGTGCAAACTCCACACAGACAGTCACCAAAGGGTGGAATTGAACACTGGAGCCTGGCACTGTGAGGCAGCAGTGCTGACCACTGAGCCACCATGCCACACACTCACCTCCTTCAATCAGATAGGAGATGAGGGCCCCTTCATGTCTCCCAGCATTGGGGGCTGACTGGTTTTACTGCCTTGGGTGAAAAGGTTCATTTTCAGCTCAGCCAACGTGTATGTGTCCAGTGAGGACTGTGGCCATATCAAGTCAGTGTTTTGGGTCACTTTTTTAAAACAAAATGTTGGTGCATGAAAATCCCAAGTATCAAATCAGATGATGGAATTCAAAAATCAGTAATATGCATTTGTTCCTATGACACATTATGTGTATTTGTTCTATGTATTGAATACCTTAGCTCAGTCATTCAACTCAACTGGAGTCCAGTAGCCTCCCACAGCACACAATACAATTCTGTCCATTGTGTCATGTGAACTGTTTGAACATGTGATTCATTTAGCCCCAAACCATGTCTCTTTCTCCACAGTCTTATGATTGTTCCTTTCTCAAGTATATATCAATTCCTTTTTCAAAGTTTAAGCCTCCTACCATCATCCTTTGAGGCAGTGCATTCCTGTCCATATCAACTCAATCAGTAAAAAAAAAATCAAACTGGCACATCCCCATTGGGAATGAACTGAAAACAGAAAGTCCATCTGGTTTAGTTATGGTGAATTCAACATGTGCTAGGAGGAAAATGTGGCAAATAAATTGATATAGACAAATAAACGCTTGGATTTTTATTGTGTTAAAACTTCTGTTACATAGTACAGTATAACATTTGAGTGAGAACTTAGTAACAAATCAAACTCAAAAAAATAGATTCATTCTGACACTGAGAGAAATTTTGCATAATGGGTTAGAGGTCAGAATGGTCTGGTAAATGTTTTATCTTGTGATTTAAGCCAATATTGTCACCTGCAAATTGAGATACCAATCTGGAGTATCTCTGGGTTATGGGTGCCTTCACAAATGCTGTTCCTAAGGCTGCTTCTCCTTATTACTAAGAGAGGCTTTTCAACTCCTTATGCACAATAGCATACTTCATTTAAATACGTTCATAGTAGGTTTTCAAACACTGCTCTCTAGGGTAGCATCTAAGAGGTCTTTCTTCACATGCTCATTCCATACTGGTGCCTTCTCTCTAACCAATATGATCAACTCCATCATCATGATTTGTGTAAATCTCATTGTTACACACAGAAATAAAAAATCACCCTTTTTAAGCTTTCTCATTTTTCTCTTTGGAATGTGATTTTAGCCATCAATGGATACATGTACGGTAACCAACCAGGTCTGGAGATGTGCAAAGGAAATACGGTGTCCTGGCATTTGTTTGGTCTTGGATCAGAAGTTGATATCCATGGGATTTATTTCCAAGGCAACACCCTCACTAAGCAAGGAATCAGAAGAGACGTGGTTAATCTATTCCCACACATCTCAGCCACATCTATCATGCAAACCGACAGTGCAGGTACAGCAACATGTATTCAGAACATATGTGTATATTTATTTTGTAGTTGACAACTTTAATAATAATATATTATGTCCCTTTTTAAGAAACTAAGAAGAATGAGTGGCTGATACAAGTAAAGAGGCTTAATTCACTTTCTAAGATAGAGAATAACACGGGTACATCAATGATCCTGGATGGCTAACTCAACACTACATCCTTCCTTGTCTCTGTTCACTTTGTTGCTCTGGTCAATGCTTCTTTAGTTCTCTTCTTACCTCTATTTTTGGATTGTTGTTAATTGAATTAGAATTAGGTTTATTGTCATGAATACTGAAGTCACAAAAGAAGAGGAAAACAGTGACAAGTATACAATGTTGCCAACACATGGCACCATCTTAGGTACAAATCTTGGGGACAAAAAATAGAGAAAAAGGTTACACTACATTACAGATATACATAGGATAAGTATAAGTTAAGAAAATAAGAAATAAAGCTAAAAAGATAGACATTACAATCTTTCTACAAAGACTTTCTACCTCCTCAGTGTGGCTTCAATGTGTCAGCCAGGACTCATTACAATGTCTCCTACTCAACTTTGTCCTTATTCAGGATTTCAAAGCTGTCAAACTCATTACTTAGAGATAGTAGGAACTGCAGATGCTGGGGAATCCGAGACAACAAGGTGCAGGGCTGGATGAACACAGCAGGCCAAGCAGCGTCATAGGAGCAGAAAACTCATTACTTATCCCACTCTTCCTTATTTTTCCCCCTAGATTTTATTGTTCTTGTAGAATTACTTTCCAACCTTCTCCCCTTTTGCATATTCTGTCCAGAACTGGAATATAATTCCGTGAGCACTGGACACTGTCAGGTAACTCAGATGGCTGGCCATCAGTCTCCAGTCAGCCTTTGTAATATTTATTGAAATGATTCCACATGAGACAAGCTTTGTGGTCTTGCTTCACAGCCACACACGTACAGTCTACTAGCATTTTCAAATGAAAATTGAGGGGCGATTTGATCACTGTTTTCAATCTGTTAAACCTTCTTTCCCAAGGCTATTTGTTCAGTCTTGATGATATTCTGCACAATGAATCCTGTGTTGTCACCCAGATTTCACAATTTCTAAGTTTGTAATTTAACCAGATGCAGCACAGTTAGATCGTGGTATCCAGTAATGGCCACATTGTGAAGTATTGCTCTGTGTATAATTAATAAGCCAGTTTATTGCTCTGTGATAAATAGGAGGGTGTAATATATCTTTTATCAATCTCTTGTGATCGTATTGGTGCCCTTTACCTTTTTCTTCAGCTCTGTTTCGTTATTTTCTACTTAGGGTCATACAGCTATACAGCATGGAAACAGACTCTTCAGTCCAATTCATCCACGCTGACTAGATAACCTAAATAAATCTAGTCCCATTTGCCAGCATTTGGCCCATATCCATCTAAACGCTTCCAATTCACATACCCATCCATATACCTTTTAAATGTTGTAATTGTACCCACCTCCATCACTTCTTCTGGCAGCTTATTCCATACACACACCACCCTCTGTGTGAAAAAATTCCCCCTTAGGTCCCTTTTAAATCTTTCCCCTCTCACCTTAAACCTTTGCCCTCTAGTTTTGGACTCCCCCACCCTGGGGAAAAGACCTTGGCTATTCACCCTATCCATGCCCCTCATGATTTTATAAACCTCTACAAGGTCATCCCTCAGCCTCTGACACTCCAGGGATAATAGCCCCAGGCTCTTCAGCTTCTCTCTATAGCTCAAACCCTCCAACCCTGGCAACATCCTTGTAAATCTTTTCTGAACTCTTTCAAGTTTCACAACATTTTTCCTATAGCAGGGAGACCAGAATTGAATGCATCAATTTGTTCTCTTCTCTTCTTTAGAAAGAAGTCAGAAATCACACGACACCAGGTTATAGTCCAACAGGTTTATTTGAAACCACAAGCTTTCAGAGCACTGCGAACATCAGGTGGAGTGACTTCACCGAAAGCTTGTGATTTCAAATAACCCTGTTGGACTATAACTTGGTATTGTGTGACTTCTGACTTTATCCACCCCAGTCCAACACCGGCACCTCCACATCATATTCTTTAGAAAGGTGGATGATGAGCAGCATGGTGATAAAATATATTGCCTAGAGTTGTAGGCTGCGTTTTTGTAGTGGTATATATTGTGCGATGTCGCATGGTTAGTATGTCAGTGTACCTTTAAGAGGCATGTACATGATATTATCGCTGAATCAGAGCTTGTGACCTGAAAATAGAGAAGGTCTCAAATTCTATCTTACCTCAGATCACTTAAAGTATGACACTGTACTGGAAACATATTAATCTATATGACATAAAAACTTGGTATTAGCCCAGACACTTAGAAGCCAGAGGAATGTAATATTTGTCCATGATAATTAATTATAACTTCAGTTATGAGGATAGGTTGAAGAAGTTGGGATTGTTCTCCTTGGAGAGGTTCAGTGGCATAGTGGTTAGCACTACTACCTCACAGGGCCAGGGACCTGGGTTTGATTCCAGCCTCGGGCAACTGTCTGTGTGGGTTTCCTCGGGGTACTCCAGTTTCCGCCCACTGTCCACAGAGGTGTGCAAGTCAGGTGGATTGGCCATGCTAAATTGCCCCAATATGTCCAGGGATATGTATGTTAGATCAATTAGCCATGGGAAATGCAGAGTTAGGGTGAGGTGGGGGAGCTGGGATGTTCTTCAGAGGTTCAATGCAGACCTGATGGGCTGAATGGCCTCTTTCCAGATTGTAGGGATTCTCTGAGAGAAGGTGGCTCAGAGGAGATTTGATAGCATTTTCAAAATAAGAAGCGAGCTGGGTAGAGTAAATATAGAGAAGCTGTTCCTCTTCTGGAAAGAAAAAAGATCGAGAGGGCTCAGATTTAAAATAATGTGCAAATGAAGCAAGGGTGATATGAGAAAGAACTCTTTCACACAATGAGTAGTTAGGGTATGGAATACACTGCCTGTAAATGTGGTGGAGGCAGGTTAAATGGAAACATTCAAGACGGGCGTTAGATGATTATTCAGCTAGAAATGGTCCACAGGGATATAGGGAAAAGCCAGGAGGTTGGCATTAGGGGATAGAACTGGTGCAGGCACGATGGGCTGAATGGCCTCCCGTGAACTTTAATAACTCTATGATTCTGTTGGACTCTTCAATAGCAAGATATCAATGGTCAGTTTCTTACGTTGCAAGGGATGACATAAACATTGCCACATCAGCGAAACCACCATGTTGGATGTAAACACACACCAGGATATGCAGGGGAAGCTCTGTCTATGCATCACAGGAGCTGCCTTCATTCTCCCTCTGGTTTTATCTTGTTCCTATTGTTTTTGTCTTTGCTTCCATTCCCTCTCATGCTGCTTTCCCTTTATACCAAGCCCTTCTGATAACACCTCTCCTTAATCTTGCTTATTCTCAACTCCCTTTCCTTCATACTAAGCCATCGGGCTGTCAGTAATCCTTCCTTTTCTTGTTATTAACAATGATTTTACATTATCGTGCAAGGTCAGGTTGGTTTGCCAACTCTTCAGGATGAGCCTGAATTTCCTTGAATCAAAGATCAGGTTCCAGGCCACTGCTGTGTGCAACTCTGGGGAAAAGTCATAGAATCATAGAATCCCTACAAGTATGGAAACAGGCCATTCGGCCCAACAAATCCATAGGCACATGAAAAAGATTGATTTTTCACATTGTTTTCTTTGCACATTTCTCTTTGCCAGATATTTTGAAAATGGTGGAGATAGGGAGAAACGTTGTTTGGCTAACAGTCTGGTGCCATCCAAATGGATAATGAGTCTTCTTGCTTTCCGATTGGCTCAGAGCCTGTGTACCACAAGGAGGGATGTATTGCCTAACTATTGGCTAGAACCTTTGGTGGGGGGGGGGGGCGGCGAGGGGATACATCATGTGATGAAACCTCCAGGAAAATATTAAATCCCAGGTGGCAACCCTGACACCAATAGTTCCCTTAAACAGAGGTCACTGTATTGACTAGAGCCCCAGAGAGACTGGTAGAGGTGAAAATCCTAGAATAGAGGTTGGCACAACATCGTGGGCCGAAGGGCCTGTACTGTGCTGTACTGTTCTCTAATAACTTAAGATGCAACTGGTTGGTGTAACTGGAGTATTTTGTGATCATTGGGAGTCAGAGTGTAGTGTTTGGATTGAAGTTAGCCAGATAGATCTCATTGAATATGAGATCCCTGATTGGGGCAGTTAGCCTGGGGCCAATCAGGGACTCCTGGCTGACAGTTAAAATAGGAGTCTCAGGGATTCCCCTCACACTAGGGACAGGTTCTGACCAAACTGGTTGGAGTCCAAGTAATGTGCACGTAGAAATAGAGGGTGACTTGTTAACGGAGAGATACCGGCCTGTGCGGAGTTATTTCACAGTGGAATTTCTGATCCAACATTACAGCTTTCCAGTTAGATCATACTGTTGTGTCCCATTTCATTGTAAGTCTTTAAAGTACCTGTGAATAAATTGATCCAATATTCTGTTGTGCGTTTTTCTTTTTGTACAGGAGTATTTGAACTATCCTGTAAGACAACAGATCACTTTGCTGGAGGAATGAAGCAGTTTTACAAAGTCAACAAATGCTCCATGTTTGAGCTCCCGGATATTTTTTACTCTGAAAAGAAATACTACATTGCCGCCGTTGAAATTGAATGGGATTATTCACCTTCCAGGGAGTGGGAACTTGAAATGCATCGCATTCATGAAGAAAGGTAATTTCTCAATTGATAAGAAAATGCAGGACAAGTCATCTAACCCAGCTGTAGCTAAGAGTGTGTTTGATGTTGGCAGGACCAGAGGACAGAAAATTGTCAAAAGCATGGGACGTGGTGACTTTTTTTTTACACAGCAAGTTGTTGTGATCTGGAATACACAGCCTGAACAATCGTAAAACAGATTCAATAGGGAATTTCAAAAGGAAATTAGATATATATTTGAAAATGGAAAAAAAATTGCAAGGCAAGACTCTGGGGTAACAGCAGAGGAGTGTTACTAATTAGATGGCCCTTCTAAAGAAGGTTCACTAGACTGATAGGAGGTTGGTTAGCTCAGTTTGCTGGACAGCTGGCTTGCAATCTGCAGTAATGCCAACAATATGGGTTCGATTCCCAAAACTGCTGAGGTTATCCTGAAGCACTCTCCTTCTTAACCTCTCGCTTTGCCCGAGGTGTGGTGGCCCTCCAGTCATCTCTCTCTCTCTCTAATGAGAAAGCAGCCCTATGGTTTGGAAAGACTATGGCAACTTTACCTTTCACGAGACTAGTACCTGGAATGGGAGGATTGACTTATAAAGAGAGGTTGGACAGGCCAGGCGTAACTCTGCTGGAGTTTTGAAATTTGATTGAAACTTCTAAGATCCCAATGGAGCTTGTCAGGGTGCTTAAGTAAACGATATTTCCTCTTGTGGGAGACTCTAGCACCAGAGGACGCTGTTTAAGAATGAAGGGCTGCCCATTTTAGACAGCGTTGAGGAGACCTCTTTCTCTCAGAGGTCGGAAGTTTTTGGAACTCTTCTTCAAAACCTTTTTAAGGTTTAAGGCAGAGGTAGATAGATTAGCAAGAGGTTAAAAAGACTCCTTTATTCATTCATGGGACAAGGGCCTGTTTCTGAGCTGTACTTTTTCCATTTGTTCAAAGGATATTCCTGATGACCGGGAAGTCCAGATCCAGGGGTCACTGTCTATGGATACAGGGTAGGTCATTTAGGACTGAGGTGAGGAGAAATGTGGTGGAGGCAGGTTCATCTGAGGCATTCAAGAGGCAATTGCATGATTATTGAGATAGAAATGGTGCTCAGGAAGTGGGGAAAAGGCAGGAGATTGGCACTGGATGATAGAACTGGTGCAGGCATGATGGGCCGAATGGCCTCCTTCTGTATCATGGCAATTCTGTGAGACTATGCTCCTCTCCCTCCTTTCAGCATTTACCCTGTTTCCATTTGGCTGAACTCAGAGAAGGAGTCTGTGGGTCAGGGGGAGTTCTCCTGTCCAAAGAAATGGGCATGGAGGTGAAGAAGACTTCAACGTCATACTGTGCCTGAAATTCACTGAGGTGGGGAGGCAGAGGGATAAAACTGCAATGTACAAATAAGGTAGAGGAGAGGGGCCAATCCCTTCTGACTCCAGGTTTGCCTGGAAGCTTTTGAATTCCTGCTAACTGATTGAAACTGTGCCGATTGGGTAGAGCTGTTGGATCCAATACTGGACTCCACTCCTAAACCCTATTTTGGAGAGCACATCTATTATGTAGGTGCGCGATAGTCAGTCTAAGGCCCTCTCTTGTTCCAGGCTGATCAGGCAGAACTGGATCCCACAGTCCCCCACATTGGTAATCACATCCCTGAGTAGTGCTAGGCTCTCAGAGATCCTGCTGCCCAGTACAACACAGGTCTGGTCAGGGTGGGTAACCAATACCAGGCCAGGACTTCTCACCTGATTGGCAATGCCACTCGATCATGTTTGTTAGTTCACATTCAGCTGTGAGATCATCCCCAATTCCTAATTCCCTCCGTCTCCCCCTTTCGCTCTGGAATGAGGGGAATTACGCCATTTTTCTGAGATACAGATATGCTGCCAGCTGGAAGTATCCTCTCATACACCTCCAGCAGATCCTGGCCAATCAAATCCCAGCCAGGATGAATACAAGTCAGCTGGTTAATCATTAGTCCCAGCTGGTTTACTGTTCCCAAAAAACTCGAGGGCTTTGGCTCGATGCCGGAATTTAGCAGTGTGTCCACACTCACCTTTGCACTTGAGTGAATGAACTTCAGTTCACCTTCCGGCTCATTCGACATTCTAACAAGAAACCTTTTCTCTTCATTCCATGCATTAAGGAACGCAAGCTGGAATAACTGAGAAATACCCACACTCTTTGGGAAATGTCCTCCCCTCTGACATTATCCATTCTCCTGATCCCACAACTTGTTGCACATTTACTGCCTTCTGATGCTGAACATTCTGTACTCAGCAAAGGTCTCTGTTTTATCCCTCTGCCTCCCCACCTCAATGAATTTCGGGCACTGATGACGTTGACCTCTTCTTCACTTCCATGACAATTTCTTTGGACAGGAGACCTCCCCCTTAACCACAGACTCCCTCCGCTATCTCCAGCACCCTCTCACCCCCTCTCTGGCATTTTAACTGTACTCAACTTGTTCATTGACAACTGTTGATTTTGCCTTAATTTCTCTGCTTCCCCTCCCACCTCATCCATTCTAATCTATCTCCCTCTGAACCGACTGCAATCCATGCTCTCAGATCCAACCCTGACTTTGTAATTAAACCTGCTGATTGGGATGGTGCTGTTGTTATCTTGTGGACTGATCTCGACATTGTGGACGCTGAGAGCGTCTCCCTTGACCTATGACCCTACCTTGGAACACCAGGCCATCATGTCCATGACTGTCATCAATTTCATTTCATTTGGGGATCTCCCCACGACAGTCTCCTAGCTCATAGTACCTCAACCTCGCACAACTCGTTTCTACCTTCTCCCCAAAAGCCACAAACAATACTGCCCGGGAAAACCCATTGTTTCTGCCTGTTCCTGCCCCACGGAACTTATTTCTTCTTACCTTGGCTTTTTTTTCTCCCCTTGTCCATTCCATCCTCACTTACATTGACAACTCTTCTGACATCAGTTTCAACATATCCAGTCACCTCCTCTTTACCACGGACAGCTTCAGTACCTCACTGTTTCCTTGCAGCTAACATTTCTGATGATGAGTCAAGGGACACGAAATCTGCTTTCTTCCCACAGATGCTGCCACTCCTGTTGAGTTTCACCAGCAATTCCTGTTCTTGTCT
Source organism: Rhincodon typus (assembly GCF_021869965.1). NCBI lineage: Eukaryota > Metazoa > Chordata > Chondrichthyes > Orectolobiformes > Rhincodontidae > Rhincodon > Rhincodon typus. The sequence goes on along the minus strand of NC_063344.1, from coordinate 9,551,767 downwards.
CCAGAATAGAGAACAAGAATAACTGGGAGGTCATGCTGTCTGTGGGCTTCATGTGCAGCTTAGAAGGATTCATTGATCTGTAAAATGGTGGTCTGCAATGCCATCACCAAATCGACTTCTTCCTTCAGGCTGCACGGCATAGAATTTACTCGGTGTATTTTCTCAAACAATAACATGAGCAGGTGTCAAACAAAAAGGAGAAATTTCTGGAGAAACTCAGCAGGTCTGGCAGCAACTGTGGAGAGAGAAACAGAGTTAAGAGTCCAGTGACCCTTCATCAGAACTCAACAAGTTGGTCCCTTCCTGCTCCATGGAATGGACCGTGGACTGGAAGATTATGTTGGGCCATCTGAAGCAAAGCATGATGCTCTTCACCTCATGGAGATATTCCTTGACATTCACCCTCAATGGTTACAGCAGGATAAAATTCTGCATCTTTTCTGTAGTTGGGACATTTCCAGCTTTCTCTCCCTCATCCTCTCAACAGCTTTGAGGAAGAAAAATTTCCTTATGTTCACCCTGACTGCATTGGAGACTCAAAGAGAGGTTTTGTGGTAGTCCAAACATTGTGGTCCTTTTTGAGTTCCTCCATGTTTACTGGGGCCAACAGTTTCATCCAGATTCCATGTTGTCTTGTCAACATTCTGGTTTCCCTGCAGGTCACAGCTGGCCAGTAGTAGGCAGCGGTGAGAGAAGAACACAGATTTGATATCAGTGTGGATCTGACTGCGACCTCAAGGGACATCAATCTTGGAGTAAGCAGAACTGACTGGCCATGGCCAGGTGTATCTCTGCTGAGCTGCTACTGCAGGGTTGCTGTAGATGTTGAGCAGCTCGGCACCGTTTAATATTTCCTTTAGGAGTCTGGATTTGGCGCCCAGTTTGCAGTCAACCCTTGTGTCTCATCCAGGTGTATCGATGATGGAGTTGAAGTCAGCACCTAGCATGACTGGCCTGGATGTAGCCAGCAGCCATGGGGACCACTGAAGAACATCTAGCCACTCACTCTTTAGAACCTGTCAATTAAACTTAGAGGAGCATTTTTGTACATTAAGGTCTGCTATGAGGAGGCATGACAAATAGTTCAGTCAGCAAGGCAACATTTAGCAATGGTCTTAAAGATGGACCTGGAGAAGCTTAGAGATTTCAGGAGAGGACTCATAAACTCTGGCTGGTTGAAGACGTGATGGCCATTGGAGAGTTGGAGGAAGAGGAGAAGGAAAAGAGGTTATATTTGAGGGGAGCATTGGGTTCCTGAATAAGAGACAGGGAACAGTGAGGCCATGAATGAACCTAATACATGAGGATGGAAATGAGATATTGGAGGCGTTGAAGGGCTGGGGATCACTATAGGTCAACAATCACAGGGGAGAAGGATGAGTCAGTCTTAATTGCCCCTTTTTCACTCACACTCTATTTCATTGATTGGTTGTGACCACTCTGTCACACTTTTGACAGATCTCTCATGCAACAATGGATCAACCCTACTTATCCCAGAATTAGACCTAATTCTAGACATTTCCTAAGTCAACCTGTTGAAATGGTTACATACCTCTGGAGCAGATGGGCCCTCCTGGCCCAGAGGTAGGGATACTACCACTGCACCACAGAAGCCATTGCTATGACCTAATTCCACTCAAGTTCTTCCACTTTAAAACACACAATTTCCCGTTGAAATGGAGGAATTTTTGTGCTTTCCATTGCAGTCCTGGAACCCCTTATGTAGTGCGAGGAAACGTGACCATTGGTCCCAAGTACAAGAAAGTTGTCTATCGGGAATATACTGATAAGACGTTCACTAAACAGAAGGAGAGAACCACAAAAGAAAAACATCTGGAAATTCAAGGTATGCTTACTTTATAAATGTTTTTGCTGGATCATTGCCAGTTTGTTAATCTACAATATAATTATGATAACAGTGTTATCCGTATTTATATGGTTTCTTATTTATATGTTTTGAGTGAAATCTGTGGGCAAAAGATAACAAAGATTCTGCATCAGCAATTGTCAAGATATTAATATTCAGTCTCAGGTGAACGTACTAATGACTTACTCCGAATTAGTTTAATATATTTTCAAAACTTTAGTTCCAGTGTTTCAGAATGACGTGAACTGTCATAAATGAGACCTTGTTTTCTCGTCGAGCAGAATGAATGAATCAATTCTCTTCACCCTGTCAATGATGTGTTTATTTCTTTCCATTTCCAGGCCCACTACTTCATGCAAAAGCTGGGGACAAGCTCAAGATTGTGTTCAAGAACCTGGCCTCAAGGCCATATTCCATTCATGCACAAGGAGTGAAAACAGACAATCCTTCCATTAAATATACACTTCCAGGTAAAACCAATTGTTCCTCTGTCTCCCCGCTCTGACCACCCAATCCCTTCCAGAATTTGGTGACATGAACCTTATTTTTGCCAACTGTCATGTTTAATTCAACTCACTAAATCTGATAAACGATCTAATACTGTCGCATTTGGAACTGGGCAGTAAGGTCCTCAAAGTTGAAGGTGGATCTGGGTTTCGGGTTGAATTACAGATTGCAAGCCAGAATGTGAAGAGTCTTTGGGTGTTCAGATGCCTAACTCTCACAACCTGTTGCAGGAAGCTATGTCCTGGCAAGATGCAGGACAACACAATGCAAAACGGCAAATAAAAACCGAAAGAACCGCGGATGCTGTAAATCAGAAACAAAAACACAAGTTGCTGGAAAAGCTCAGCAGGTCTGGCAGCATCTGTGGTGAGAAATCGAAGTCAATTTTCAGGTGCGGTGACCCTTCTAAGAACCTGAAATGTTAACTCTGATTTCTCTCCACAGATGCTGCCAGACCTGCTGAGCTTTTCCAGCAATTTCTGTTTTTGTTCTTGCAAAATGGTCTCAGATACAGAAAGTGGGTGGAGACTTCCAGGCCTGCCTGAAGTATTTCGAGGCAAATATTCAGCTTTGCTGCAGCAGGTTAATGTCTTGTCAATAAGTTCCCAGGACCTCTTAGGCAGGTCAGCTTTCCCAAGCTACCTCTTTTGCAATCATTGGCATGTTACGAATACTCACGAACACCCCAGTTCACTGTAATTACATTGACAGTTCCAACATGAGTACAAAAAAAAATCAAGATTTTGCAAAGCTGACAATATACATCAGCTGTGTACCTGGTGGGGTCGTCGTCTTCCTCATAGCTCTGATTGAGTATCCAGTCTTTCAGCAGCTTGGCTTTTTCATAACCAAGCCATTTCTTTGCACCGGCTCTTACAGTGAAAGGGGTTGTAACGTGACTTTGCCAACTAGTCTGGAAAAAGGATTCTGCCCAGTGAGAACAGGGATCAAAGAGCTAATGGAAACAAATCCTCTAAACAATCACAATGAACTCAAGGACTGTTTGTCCATACCCATATGTACAATCATGTGGCTTCCTAATATTTCAAATGTTCACATGAGAGTCCAAGGTCCCTCCATTACATTAGTTTACTCTCATAATGCATTATACTGACTTGTTTAATTTATGTCCAGGGTGTTCCTTTAATCTCAACTCTTTGTCCAGAGTACATTACAGGGCACACTACAGAAAGGGTTCAGTGCTCCAACTTCCCTATTGTGACTCAAGCCACACAAGGTGACCTTTATTGACTGTGAGTCAATCTTACTAACCTTACACAGTCCAAAAGACATTGTAGAAAGGAGAAGTTATAGCATCCCTCTGGTGGGAGAGAAAGGCTGGACTTGGCAGAGGATTGGGGTGACAAAGAAACTGGTGGAACATTGCATGTCTAAAATAAGAGCTTCAGGTGAAATTGCTCCATAAAACATGCCACTGCTCATCTAAATATTATCAATATATTCGTAGGTGAGACAGAAACATACATTTGGAAAATCCCTCAAAGATCTGCTCCTGAGGTTGGGGATTCTCGATGCATTCCATGGACATATTACTCAACAGTGGATCCAATTAAGGTACACTGACTGACACTCAGGCTGGGTTTGCTTTCACTGGAGGTGATGAGGAAGATGTTGAGAAGACAAATAATTGTCGAGTTGGCCCTGGAGTGCTACTCACTCCCTTCTCGCCCCTTCAAGAATTAATTTGTAGATACAATGGGGACTTCCTTGACCCACCAGCAATCAGGGCCTTTAAATGGTCAATTAATGGCCACTGAAGGCCCTCGACTCAGTCACCTTTTCGGGAAGTGAGAGAAGTGGGAATCAGGTTGATCTGCTTGCTGTGTTGGGAGTGTGGTGGGGAGGGTTCCATTTGTCCTAATTTGGGGACAGTCAAGGTGGGGATTGGGAGGTAAGGTCTGGTCATTCCCAGAACTGCCAACCTATTAGAAGCAAAATAAAAGAAAAACTCACTTTCTCGATTAACACTGTCTCTGGAAATGAAATCAAGGATTGTGATTGGCCGAGTAGCCTGCCAGTCAGGGTGATGAGTAGATTCATTTCAAGTAACTATCAGGCTCTAAGTTCTCAGTGGGATTGGTGGGGGGCTGCTGGGGGAGGGTGGTGGGGTTGATTCAGAAACATTAAAGAAGCCTTCTAGATTTCTGCAAGTGTCAAAATCCAACAGACTAATAGGTAAGTTTGCCATATTCCCAGAGGGCCAGAGGGCTGCTCTCTCATGTGATAGAAACAGTTAGCGGCAATTTAACCTGAGGTTCACCATAACACAGACTGTATCAAAATCTATTAACATTAAATACACCAAATGCCTCTACCCATATTAGAAACAGACGAGAAAGGAATTTGGTCGCTGAAGACTATTCTGCCATTCAGTGAGATCCTGGCCGATCTGTCACTTAAAACATTACATGTGTCTTTATCCCATGTCCCTTAACGCCACTGGCTGGCAAAAAAAATCTATTAGTCTCACATTTGAAAGAGACATTTGTTCTAGTATCAACAAATTATATTTTTACTGAATTTTAGCTCCGGTTTTGATTTCACTCTCTTTAATTATAATTGTACCTATCCATTGCTGCACCTGCGTCGTTCACTGATAATTACACAGTATAAAAGTAATTATCCTGCTTTTAACAAAAAATAGAATGGCAAGCTCATATATTGTAACCCTACCTCCCAGCCTACTCCACTTTTTGAACAACTTGATTGTATTTTTAATCACTGCCACCTATCTAATAATACTTACTCTACACAGTGTTCCCATGGACTCAAGCATGTACAGGTCAGGAGACCATTCAGCCCATTATGCCTGCAGTCAACAAAGATCTGACCACACTAATCCAATTTTCCAGCTTTCGGATCATAGCTCTGGAGGCTATGGCAATCCAAGTGAATATCTAAATACTGATTAAATGTCGTAGACTCACACCACTCTGAGTGAAAACAATCCTCCTCGGTTCCTTTCTACCTCTTACTTTTAATCCAACGTCTTTAGTTATTGACTGCTCCACTAACAGAAAAAGTGTCTTCCTGCCCTCCCGATCTATGCCCCATGTGTTCTTCACTATCTTCATATTTATCATAAATTAATTAACTTATTGAAGAACAATGATTTAAAATGAAACGTTGAGTGTTCTCTTTAACAGGATTGGCAAAAGAACACGAGGCGACAGGGGGAAGTATTTTACTATGCAGCAAGTTGCTTTGGTCAGAAATATACTGCCTGAAAGGGTAGTGGAAGTAGAGTTAGTTATAACATTCATAAAAATTTAGGAAAATAGCTGAAGGGATTTATTTACAGGGTTATGGAAGAACAGGAGGAAACAATTGAATATCTCTGTCAAAGAGCTGGTACAGACATGATGGGCCAAATGGCTTTCTTCTTGGTGTATTGATCGACAATCATGTAGAATCTGTATTTGCTGTCTAACTGTATGTGAGGAGTTAGCAGAACATGGCATGGGTTATATTCTGTTTCTGTCAATCGCAAATGGATGAGGGACCTGGAAGGACTAAGTAATGTACAATTAAATATATGCCAAATGGGGGAAAGGTTACAATAAATATGCTCAAAAGAGAAGGTGCAGAGAAAGATAACTTTCAAAGGTGGAAAGTCTAAGTAATGTATAGGTAGGAATATGGGGGAAATGTTACAATAAATATGCTCAAATGGCCTAGTGGTATTATTGTTGGACTGTTAATGCAGAGACCCAGGTAACATTCTGGGGACCAGTGTTCAAACCCCACCATAGCAGATGGTGGAATTTGAATTCAGTAAAATATCTGGAAATAAGAATCTAATGACGACCATGAATCCATTGTCGTTATCAGGGGAAAAACCCATGTGGCTCACTAATGTCCTTTAAGGTAGGAAACTGCCATCCTTACCTGGTCTGGCCTACATGTGATTCCAGACTCACAGCAATGTGGTTGACTCACAACTGCTCTTTGGGTAATTAGGGATGGGCAATAAATGCTGCCTAGCCAGCAACACGCTCATCCTGTTAATGTATAAAGGAAAAAATCACTGGCCCTACAAGTTGGTATTATTTCAGTTTAGTGGAATTTCATGTAAAACACGTGTTATAAACCTGAGGCCAATTTAACAAGAAACAGCTTTCATTTGTCAGTACTCTTCCCTCTGTTACAGGATCTTCATAGTGGCCTGATTGGGACACTGGTAACCTGTCACAAGAACTTGTTTGAGACAGTTGGCTTGAAGAAACATGAGCTACAAGAGTTTGCTCTTCTCTTCCTGGTTTTCGATGAGAATGAATCATGGTACCTGGATGAAAATATTAAAAAATATTGCCTCAAACCAAATCAAGTTGACAAAACAAATGAAGATTTCCTTGAGAGCAATAAAAAACATGGTATATTCACTGTTGATGTGTTTGAATTATGGATTTATGTGACAAATAGAAAACTCAAGCCTCACGTTGCACTTTGCGAAACAAAGTAGGGTTCAGTTTAGGTAGATTATTCGTGGATTTCTCAGGTGGGAATGCGCTGCACTATAAAACAAAGAACTGCGGATGCTAGAAATTGGAAACAAAAACAAAAATTGTTGTTGACAATCAGCAGATCTGGCAGCATCTGTGGAGGGAAAGTAGAGTTAACGTTTCCAGTCCAATGGCCCATCTTCGGAATGGAATAGATTGAATTAAGTTGTTTTCTTCAGTATTTGTGTGCTATTCTGAATGGAGAACATTAATGATTTCTGAGGAAGAGTTATGTCAGACTCGAAATATTCAGTCAGTTTCACTTTCCAGCAGCCAGACCTGCTGAGTTTCCCCAGCCCTTTCTGCTTTTACTTAACATCAGTGACTTGTTGAGCCTAATTGAACAATTCTTCCATGGTAGTCAATTTTAAAAAGCAGACTGAAGATTGACTGGAATCTTTGTTTGAAATGCTCCTCTGTAGAACCCAATAGCCATTATGTTCAGGGCAAGGTTTTCTAAGCAAAGAAAATTGGAAATTCCTGAAGTTTGGACATAGAACCTAGAACAGTACAGCACAGGAACGGGCCCTTCAGCCCACGATGTTGTGCCGGCCATAACGCCAAATTAAACGAATCCCTTCTGTCTGCCCTTCATCCATATCCCTCCGTTCCTTGCATATTCCTGTGTTTATCTAAAAGTCCTTTAAACGCCCCTAATGTATCTACCTCCACCATTACCCCTGGCAACATGTTCCAGACTCCTACCGCTCTCTGTGTAAAAAATCTTGCCCCAAATGTCTCCTTTGAACTTTCCCTGTCTCACTTTAAATGCATGCCCCCTAGTATTAGACATTTCAATTCTGGGAAAAAAAGATTCTGACCATCAATCCTATCCATGCATCTTATAATTTTTACAGACTTCTGTCAAGTCTCCGCTCAGCCTCCGCCGCTCCAGACAAAAACAACCCAAGTTTCTCTAGCCTCTCCTTATAGTTCATATCCTCTAATCCAGGCAGCATCCTGGTAAACCTCGTCTGTATATCCTCTCCAAAGGCTCCACATCCCTCCTGTAATGTGGCGATCAGAATTGAATGCAATACTCAAGTGTGGCCTAACCATCATCTTATAAAGCTGCAACTATTAATTAGTTAATAATTAATGTAATTAGTTATTAAGAGACTTGCTGGTCTAACCTGCACTCCCCCAAACAATTATTTTTAAATGTGCCCTTTTAAATCCTACTTGTTCCTTTCCTAAATGTGTCAAATGCACGTTGAGCAACCTTGAACAGTTTCCTTTTTCCCCACAGCACTTCTTTCACTAAACCAAATGTGCTGGAGGCTAACCTTACCAGGAAGTCCAACTTCCCAATGTCAGATTGAGTGGAAGGAGACGTGGTTGAGTTCCCCCCAACTGGATTAGCTACTAGTAACTTATGCTGAATTTAAGTACCAGCACAGACCAGCTGGGCCAAATGACCTCTTTCTGTTCCACGTATATGCTATTTAATTCTATATAGGGAGCTAGCATAACACAAGGCCAGAGATGCATTCTGCTTCTCTCTAACCCAGAGCGAGGGAGGAAGGTGGCAAATCTAAGTAATATATTGATAGGAATATGATAGCATGGGAGGGAAAAGTTATAACAAGTGTGCTCGAAAGTCATCCAACTGACCCATTGCTATCCTCATCACTGTCCTGTAGTTGGCATAATTTCACTTTAGCATTATGGGTAACAGTCCTTATGAATACAAGCTCAATTCAGCATGCAGTCATTTCCAGAATTAAGGGATTAGGAAGCCTGGTGTATATGAAAGTTTCTACTGGGCTTTCTGAGCTCAAATTGACCAGAGCCAATCTAAGTTCCTAACGGGTAAATCTTCCACATTGCCTTTTATGATATCATTGTGTATGGTGGTGGTGGGGAGGGGGGGTGGGGTGGGGAGCAGTTGGGTTTAATTTTTGAACTTCTATCCGCTAAGGAAGTTCATAATAAGACATTAAATTGTTTTATTTTAGCAATCATTTATAATATTGTACACAAGTGACATAGAATAAGTTTACTGTTTCATATTTTGTTTCACGTAATTAATTGCATATAATTGCACTACTCTATCACAGAACCATTAGAAAACAGCACCTGAGGTAAGCATGACCCATGATCTGATTTTTAATCTATTTTATGTTTCCAGCTATAAACGGGAGGGTCTATGGAAACTTGCAGGGACTGGATATGCAGGTTGGTGAGAAGGTGTACTGGTATCTCACTGGAATGGGTAATGAAGTAGACTTGCACTCAGTGCATTTCCATGGGCACAGCTTTTACTATAAGGTAACGTGACATTTTATTGTTTCATTGGGGTTTAACCCAAGGCTTCACCTTGCCAATAAACATTTTGGGCAGCACGGTGGCTCAGTGGTTGGCACTGCAACCTCACAGTGCCAGGGACTGGGTTCGATTCCAGCCTCTGGTGACTGTCTGTGTAGAGTTTGCACATTCTCCCCGTCTCTGTGTGGGTTTCCTTCGGGTGCTCTGGTTTCCTCCCACAGTCCAAAGATGTGCAAGCTAGGTGGATTGGCCATGCTAAATTGTCCATAGTGTTCAGGGATGTGTAGATTAGGTGGGTTTTAGGGGGATGGGTCTGGGTGGGATGGTCTGAGGGTTGGTGTGGACTTGTTGGGCCGAAGGGCCTGTTTCCACGCTGTAGGAATTCTATGATCTATTCTATCCTATGTGAAGAAATGAGCGCCAAACTCTACATGCAAATCAAAATCAAGCATTCTCAGGCTGTCCCCAGTGGGAGGTGAGGGCCCATTATCACTGGGCTAGTAATCTGGAACCCCAACCTAACATTCTGGTGATACAGGTTCAAATCCCACTATAGCAGTTGATGAAATTTGAGTTCAATAGTTAAGAAGTTGTGGGATTTGAAAAAAAAGCTGGGTCTAATGAAAACCATATAACCACTGTCAACTGGGGAGAGAAATCTGCTAACCTACAGAAATGTGTTTGACTCTTAACTGCCCTCTTGCCAATGAGGCATGGGCAATAAATGCTGGCCTATCCAGTGACACCATATCCTATGAATGACGATTAAAAAATCATGCTTGTGACACGAAAAGATATAGTGAATTTCAATTCTCTCACCCAAGTGTAAGGGAACTCTTCACTGGGCCTTCGTCCTCCTATTTTGGACTATATTTCATCTGAAAGAGGTAGCTAAGCTTCCTATCACCTGATGAGGACTGATCCTGGATTCTGAGCACTTGTTGATACACCTGTTTTTGATGGACATGTAGTTCACACTGTCAATCATCTGTTCAAATGCATTTAACAAATGGACACAAGACAATGGCTTGCAACATCAAGATATTTGTTGCCCCCTTGCCCACATCATATTAAGGCTAGTTTTCATTATTTTATAAGAACAAAACTCTTATTTTCTGAAACACTTCATTGACAATAGGCTACATAATATTTAAAGTTGGGTTATATAATTACGAGGGAAGAAAAAAGCATTAGAAAGATATATCGAGCAGGTTCAAAGTAAGATAGGAAGAAGAGATAGTAGGAACTACCGACGCTGGAGTCTGAGATAACAAGGTGTAGAGCTGGATGAACACAGCAGGCCAGACAGCATCAGAGGAGCAGGAAAGCTGACGTTTCGGGCCTGGATCCTTGTTACCTAAGATAGGAAGAAGTTTGTGCAATGCATACACAACAGCAAAGAGCTGTTGAGCTGAATGACCTATAGCTGTGACATAAATACTGTGCAATACCAACATTGGGCACTAGGAGTTCATTTCTTTTTCACAACGAAGTCAAACACTCTGCCTGACAACTGGAGCACTTTTTGTGGTTCACATTTCCTATTACGGTGGCTCAGTGGTTAGCACTGCTGCCTCACAGCGCCAGGGACCCACGTTCGATCCCACCCTGGGGTGACTGTCTGTGTGGAGTTTGCACATTCTCCCCGTGTCTGCGTGGGTTTCCTCCGGGTGCTCCGGTTTCCTCCCACAGTCTAAAGATGTGCAGGTTAGGTGGATTGGCCATGCTAAATTGCCCATAGTGTTCAGGGGTGTGTAGCTTGAGTGGGTTAGAGGGGGATGGGTCTGGGTGGAATGCTCCAAGGGTCGGTGTGGACTTGTTGGGCCAAAGGGCCTGTTTCCGCACTGTCGGGATTCTATGAAATAAATTCTATTACCAGCATGACTGAGGTCATTTACCATATGGGAGATCTCAGCTTCAAAGCTGCCTCTTAACCACATATTTTTGTAACATCTAACGACACAGACCTTGGAACTGGAATGACTTGTACATTTTGTCACGGGTGGACCTCACTTTATTACCACACCCCGGCCCAAATTTGAAAGGCATGGCTGAATATGGTTGTTTCCTTACAGGCGAATGGAAATTACCGTGGAGATGTGTACGATCTCTTTCCAGGAACTTTTCAGACCGTGGAGATGATTGCACAACATCCTGGAACCTGGCTTCTTCACTGTCATGTAACTGATCACATCCAAGCTGGCATGGAGACAACCTACACAGTCCACAAGAAACCAGGTAATGAGTAAACTGCAAGGACACAGCCTGAATCATCCGAGTCGGTTTGGTAATATCGCACATAAAACACATGCAGCAATGCCCTTTTGAGGGTTATTGTGTATATCTGCAACACCCAGTCAAGGAACATGATGGGATAACTGCAGCAAAGTATTTTCTGAGGAGCTGAATACCAAATTGTTGTTTCTTAATTGCTCTGTGAAGATATGGCTTTTCACAGTGATTCTCTGGAGGTCTGAGTTAATAATATAACAACACCTTATAGAAGATATGGCTTTAAAACACAGAACATACAACTGTACAGCCCAGGAACAATGCTGTGCTGAATATGATGCCAAACTAAACAAATCCCTTCTGCCTGCCTTTGGTCCATGTCCCTCCATTCCTTGCACATTCATGTGCTAATCTAAAAGTCCCTTAAATGCCCCTTTTGTATCTGCCTCCAGCACCACCCCTAGCAGCATGTTCCAGACTCCTACCACTCTTTGCGTAAAAAACTTGCCCCTCACATCTCCTTTGAACTTTCCCCTGTAACCTTAAATGCCTGCCACCTAATTTTAGCCATTTCAGCTCTGGGAGAAAGATTCTGATCATCAACCCTAACTATGCTTCTCTGCCATTCAAGAGAAAACAAACTTAGTTTTTCTAAGATAACAAGGTGTAGAGCTGGATGAACACAGCAGGCCAAGCAGCATCAGAGGAGCAGGAAAGCTGACGTTTTGGATCTGGACTCTTCTTCGGAAAAAAATCTTTCCCATATTCTGTAGTTTCAAAAATGTTTTAAATGTATGGAAATTATACCAGTACAAAAAGTGATTGGGAAGCTGCTGAAATGTTTTATTAATGTAAGAAATCTGCCACTCTTACCTGTTTTCGCCTCCATATGATTCCAGCCCTATACCAGAATTCTTGTCTCTGGACTGCCTGTTGAATTAACTTTACATTGCAACAAAGTGCTGTTATCTCTCAGAAAACAGCCTTGCAGCATTTTCTCAGAGTAACTATGGTAGGCACTGAATGCTCAGCTATAGCTCTGCACAGAAAATTAATTGAAGAAGAAAGAATTGTTTGTACTTAGTGTTAATATTTGCTGACAAAACCAAACTGGCAAGCATAGGGAAAACTTTGCCGCTTTCAAAAAAAGAACACAAATGTGGTAAAATAAATACACAAGATGGATTGTAATCTAATTCAAGCAATGTACGTTAGAAACTGAATTATGAAATGTGAACACAAAGGCTTGACCATTAGTTAAATAGAACACAAAAAGCCATTGGGTGTGACCACTGATCAATTGATGAAGACACTAAGCCAATTTGAAAAGGTGTTATCAGCAAGGTTAGGCAAATACAAGAAAACTTTCTCAGTGATATTTGGCTCGATCTCAAATCAGTGCTTCCAACAGTACACAGATAATTCGTGAGACCACACCTAGAGCATTGGGTCTAGGCTTTAGGTATGTCATCTCCAAATGGAAAATCATGCAGTGTAGAAATCTCTGGGTAAAATGCAGTTTTTCTGGGATGTAAGGCTTGAAATTATGTAGAGGTTTACTGCATTAACGCTATCTTATCATTATTATAGGATGTGGAGACATGTGCAAGATTTAAAAAGCTTTGAGATTTTGTCAATGCAAAGACAGAACCGCAGAAGCAGATTTAGTAGATTTAAGACATTCTTCCTGACTGAATAACAGTTTGGTAGATTGAAACATGTAGTGCTGAGTTGATTACTGGCTTTTAAACAAAAATGGAATGAAATCCCATTTGAAAATGGAATTAAAAGTTGGGAGGATAATTATTGATTGCAAAGATTGAAGTAGCAAAGACACATTTTGTTTAAGGTTTCCGTCCTGCTCCCATCAGGATAATTTTCAAGAATACTAATTCAAGGGAAACATGTGCATGCTCGTAACAAAATAGATGACAGCCATTCGCTAGTTCATGTCACGGGGAATGCCCTGACCAATCAGAGTTGACCAGCCTGTTTTAAAGTATAAACAAAATCTGGCAGTTAACGGTCAATCAGCACTGAAGAGTGCATTCACCATTACAACATTTCTACTAATCAGAGTCAACTTGCTGACCAATTAGCACTCTACTGTTATGCAGTATAAATGGTCATTTCCCCTTGATGTGGTATTCTTGCAAATTGTCCCGAGGAGTGCAAATGCTAGCCTTGGACAAAATGTGTCCTTTTTCAGCTATACTTAGTTCTGTGCTACTAAATAATAACTACATTAACACAATGGTTACTGAACAGCTGGCACCGTGAAACTATTAAGAATCAATCAGAAAATGTATAAAATAAATGGCTCAACTAAAGGCAACAAGGTGCAGGGCTGGATGAACAC
>NC_063344.1:9519951-9537611 GCF_021869965.1 Rhincodon typus | reverse complement strand
CTAGTTTTCTGATGAAGGGTCTAGGCCCGAAACGTCAGCCTCTCTGCTCCTATGCTGCTGCTTGGCCTGCTGTGTTCATCCAGCCCTGCACCTTGTTGTCTCGGATTCTCCAGCATCTGCAGTTCCTACTATCTCTGGCTCAACTAAAGAGTTGTATCAGGATTTTGCTGTGCTTATTGAGAAATGGGAAAGGCAGACAATTTCTGAGGGCTAATTTTTCAGAAAATGAGATGGTTTGGTTTGAAGCCCCTATCCCCTGCTTCATTAGACAAAATAATACAAACAGACGAAAGTAGTGTAGACAATGATGCATAGCTATAAAACTCAATGCAAAAATGAGTATTTACAGTTTGTGCACTCCTGTCAGCTGTCCCTTGCTTCAAGTACAATGTCTACTCATGGTCATGAGTTTTTTTTTTATAAAACCTGAATCGTGGCCTTCTGAACCTTCCCTGTGCCTTGTCTTTCTCTCTCATATGCCACTCTACCCACTCGGACATTGTGACTCAGTGTGATGCAGCTGGATGGGCATGTTGTCGCTCAGACTGGCAGATCCCCCCTCCCCCACGCATTAAGGTCAATATTGCTTGCTTCAACAAAAGATTCCTGTGTCTTTGTAGCGTTTTCTTTGTCCTTCCTTGTCCCTGAAACACTGGCCATTTAAAAACTGAGAAAACTGAACAGATTGTGTCACACGTGCAAAACAATATTTAAAAAGCCAGGCATTTAATTGTAGAGCCCCTTGAATCAGATGCTGAATATGTTTAATTTTCTGCAGATATTTACAAGCTACAATTACTTAAATTTAAGTGTTGGAATAGCAGTCTTAAAGTGACAACACCTGTAAACCAAACATGTTAGAGCATCAGTGAGCAAATCTACGGGTGGTGTATTCATTATTGTAAAACATGCATAATTTCTTGTAAGCAATTTATTTTCTTCAGGACTGAGTGGAAGATTTTTCTAATCACCATTCTCTTACTTTCCCTTCCCCTCATCCAGAAGAAACCAGCTTTTTTGGAAGAGTCAGAAAGATTTTTGGTGGAAGCTCTGGCTAGTTATATAATTTGAATCCTTCCTGATCAAGCCACCTTCAACTGCAGCAAAGAACATTTCGAAGTTTACTTGATTGTAATGATACGGAATTGTCATAACATGGCACTATAATAACATGGGATTGTAATGATGTGAATTTCTCTACAGTGACTAATAAAACAAAACTCAAAAAAGCATCTTTGCAGTGACTTTAATTGCTGTGACCAGCACCTCATTCAAGTGTGAAGAATGAGCAGTCATTGACAAGCCATTGCACACAGCTTCCTAAATTCAGGGATTAGAATCACGAACTGGTCCTCACCCACAGCCTCGTCTCTCCCTGGTCACCTTCTCACCTGTCCTTACTGTTTCCTAGGGGATCTTTTACTAAGATCATTTATTAAACTTACCTTATCACACATCGCAAGATTCTAGTAGCCTGAACCTTGGCTGAATCCACAATGTATTGTTCTTGGAAACTGTCACAGATCCCCCACTATCAACATTCTTGGGGTTACCATTGACCAGAAACTCAACGGGACCTGCCACATAAACACATTGGTTACAAGAGCAGGTCAGAGGCTTGGAATACTGCAGCAAGGAACTCACCTCTGAGCTCCCTAAAGCCTGTCCATCATCTACAAGGCATAAGGCAGGAGTGTGAAGGAATACTCCTCACTTGCCTGGATGAGTGCAGCCCCAACAACACCCAAGAAGCTTGACACCATCCAGGTAAAAGATTGGCACCACATTAACAAGCATCCACTCCCTCCACCACCAACGCTCAGTAGCAGCAGTGTGTACTATCTACAAGATGCACTGCAGAAATTCACCCAAGATTCTTAGACAGCACCTTCCAAACCCACGGCCAGTTCGAAGGACAAGGGCTGCAGACATATGGGAACACCATTACCTTCAAGTTCCCCTCCAAACCACTCACCATCCTGACTTGGAAATATATCACCGTTCCCTCACTGTCACTGCGTCAAAATCCTAGAATTCCCTCCCTCATGGCATTGGAAGTCAATCCACAGCAGGTGGATTGCAGCAGTTCAAGAAGGTAGCTCACCAGTACCTTCTCAACAGCAGCTAAGTACGGGCAATAAATGCCAACAGTGCCCACATCCCATGAATAAATAAAAAAAAACTCTTATGAATCCTTCGAAATGGCTACATCTGCCAATCTGATTTTCCTAACTACAAGGTTAAAGTCACCCATGATTAACAAACTGTTTTATTTTACATGCACTACCTTATCGATCAGTTATTGCGTGTGAAGATATGAAGCTGTGTATGGGGTGATTAGATGTTGAGACTTCAATCAGAGTAGTCAGCTGGTTGCTGGAGCACTTTTAGTTACAGAAGAATATCAAGGATAGACTGATGCTCACGATCATTATTCTCTTAAGAAGAGAAAATCAAGGGGACAACAAAGGGTCTGCGAGGGAACATGTGCTAGCCGCGATCTGGGCAGCTTGCAATAATGACATCTGCCCCTCAAAGTGCCATTTTAGGAGCTTTAGCTGAAAGTTTATGCTGCAAGCAATGTGCAATTGACAAGGTGACTGCAACACTAAATCGTTTTGTGTTGATACTTGTTGGCAAAAAGCCTTGCTGTGGATGGTATGGAGTGGAAAAACTGGGTTACACACAAACAAAGGCTTGATAGAGGGTGGGTGAGACTGGTCCTCAATGATCACCCAAAATGAGCATCAATAAATGGAAGCCAATTTCTGTTCTGAGATAGTAGGAACTGCCAATGCTGGAGAATCTGAGATTACAAGGTGTAGAGCTGGATGAACACAGCAGGCCAATCAGCATCAGAGGAGCAGGAAAGCTGACGTTTCAGGTCTGGACCCTTCTTCAGAAATGGGGCAGGGGAAGGGGATTCTGAAATAAAAGAGAGAGAGAGGGGGAGGCAGATGGAAGATGGATAAAGGAGCAGATAGGTGGAGAGGAGATGGACAGGTCAAGGAGGCGGGGATGGAGCCAGTAAAGGTGAGTGTAGGTAGGGAGTTAGGGTGGGGGTAGGTCAGTCAAGGGAAGACGGACAGGTCAAGAAGGCGGGGATAAGGCTGGTAGGCAGGAGGTGGGGGTGGGGGTTGAGGTGGGAGGAGTGGATAGGTGGGAGAAAGGATGGACAGGTTAGGGAGGCGGGGATGAGCTGGGCTGGTTTTGGGATGCGGTCAGGGGAGGGGAGATTTTGAAGCTTGTGAAGTCCACATTGATACCATTGGGCTGCAGGGTTCCCAAGCAAAATATGAGATGCTGTTCCTACAAACTTTGGGTGGCATCGTTGTGGCACTGGAGGAGGCCCAGGATGGGCATTTCGTCCAAGGAGTGGGAGGGGGAGTTGAAGTGGTTCGCGACTGGGAGGTGCAGTCATTTGTCACAAACTGAGCGTAGGTGTTCCACAGAGCAGTCTCCAAGCCTCCGCTTGGCTTCCCCAATGTAGAGGAGGCCACAACGGGAACAGCGGATACAGTATACCACATTAGCAGATGTGCAGGTGAACATCTGTTTGATGTGGAGAGAGATAGTAGGAACTGCAGATGCTGGAGAATCTGCGATAACAAGGCGTAGAGCTGGATGAACACTGCAGGCCAAGCAGCATCAGGAGCAGCAAGGCTGACATTTCGGCCTAGACCCGTCTTCAGAAAACCATTTTCTGATGACGGGTCTAGGCCCGAAACGTCAGCCTTCCTGCTCCTGTGACGCTGCTTGGCCTGCTGCGTTCATCCAGCTCTACACCTTGTTATCTGTTTGATGTGGAAGGTTTTCTTGGGTCGTGGGATGGGGGTGAGGGGGTAGGTGTAGCACCTCCTGAGGTTGCAGGGAAAAGTGCCGGGTGTGGTGGGGCTGGAGGAGAGTGTGGAGTGGACAAGGGAGTCACGGAGAGAGTGGTCCCTCCGGAAGGCAGATAAGGATGGGGAGGGAAAAATGTCCTTGGTAGTGGGGTCGGATTGCAGGTGGCGCAAGAGGCGGAGTATGATGCGTTGGATCCAGAGGTCGGTGGGGTGGTACGTGAGGATGAGGGGGACTCTGTTTTTGTTGCTATTGTGGGGAGAGGGATGAGTTGCGGGAAACGCGAGAGATGCGGTCGAGGGTATTTTGGACCACTGTGGAGGGAAAGTTGCGGTCCTTGAAAAACGAGGACTGTTCTGTTCTGTTGACTTTCAAGGATAACAGAAGTCTGGATTTTTGACTGGGAGGTGTGCAGTGGAGGTGTTGAAAGGACAGCAGAGACTTTATCCTTGTGTCATTGTCAGAGACAAGATTTCATACTGCATGTGTTCAACTGCATTTCATCTTGCATTCTTACCAATCACTTCAAATAGCCAGTTACAATGTGACACAGTGTCCTCACCCATATAGCGAACACACCACATTCTCCCAGTTGTAACTTCAAAGACCTGTTGCTGGAATAATCGACGATTGTAAGAGGCTGAAATTGTGATTGTGATTACAGGTTATTTCAGCCTCCCAATTGAAATATTATGGGAATTAATTCTAGAAAAACGAGTAACATGAATGACCAGGGTCTGGTTATTACATTTTATTGCACATTTCTCTTCTCAAGACCTTTCCAAACAATAAAAGGAGCACTCTGCCCAGCAACAGCAAGTTTGAAAACTAAATAATCCATCTTGACTGGATGCACACATGGTCCGAAAATTAAAACATAAATCTGATCATTAGACGTTTGCATCTTCTGTCCCTGAAGCGGACTTCTTGGCTACATGGTTATGAGGTTACTGGGTATGGGCCACATCTCTCTACTGGAGGTATATAAACTTTAAGTGAAATATCAACAAGTTAAATAAATAATTGGTTAAATGCAAATACAGGTAGTGGAAGAGTTCAGAGGAGATTTATGGTATGGACCACTAGACTACAAACGATGCTTAGCTTTACAAGGGGAGACAGGAAGTTGATGGATGGAGAGTAATTAGAATATAGCATTAATCTTTGCAGCACATTACAGAGCAGAGTGGCATCCTTGCAGCTCCGGTCATATTCATGCAGCAGAGAAGACTACCTTCTGATTTGGGTACGGCATTTATCGCTGGGGTCATTTTTGAAGGGGGGGGCCAGTGGAAAAAGTGGTCGATCAGCCAAAATTTTTAGAAAAGAAACAAAAACAAAAACTTCCTAGTTGAACTGGAAATGCCAAACATCGAGAGATCTGAAGTGTCAATGGGCCAAAGGTCAATAATTCCAGCAAAGTTCACATCTGAAACATAAAGTGCCCAGGCTGGATGGTGCAATGTCATTTGTTAGTGGCAGCAGATACCTGGCACCCAGAAGTACCATGGCAGCAGGCAGTAAAACATCCAACATGCCATCAGTGTGTCCTGCTGTGTTGTTCTGCAGGCATACCGAAACATCCAGAGTGAGGGAGTTTCCAGCGGGGGACTTCATTCTGCCAGTTTAGGCTCAAGGTGCAGTTCTGTTCTCCACCAGAATTGAGGCAGATGCGCAGCAAGTAGTTTCACAGCCTGAACTGGAATCAAAGCTTGATAAAACCATGCCGTTCTGGACTCCTGGGACTGCATCATGTTCCTCAGCAACTCCCCTGGATCAGGTGACGAAATTCTTCCTGCTGCATTCCTGGAGATGGGGGAGGAAAAATGAAGCAATGCCCTCATCTGGTAAGATACTCAGAAAGTCCAGAGGCTGGAGGATAGTGGCCACCACTGCCAAGGTTTCTGGGGGCAAAAAAATACAAATGTTTTGGAATCAGAACCTACAAACCAGGCATTTGGGTTGCACAAGACAAAATTTAAAAATTATGGAACAAGATACTAATTACAGCACAGCAAAGTCACAACCCAATGACCATTAGCGATAAGATTGAGCATGTTTCTGCTAGAGCTTTCCTGCATGGAGCAACAGGCCATCCTTCCCCTCTCCAAGTGACTATACACTCAGTCAAATGGAACCATACAGAACAGGAAGGGTGATGTTTCTGATCCCTGGTCAACTGATGGTTACTGCTGATCTTCCATCTGGTGATTAGCAAGGAAATTATATTTTTCTGTATCTTTCCCAGAACCAGAACCACAGAGAAAAAAAAACAAAATTTCCCCCTTTTGCCCAAGTTATTAAATTAAAGAAGGCACAAGAACGATTTACAAAGATGGTGCTGGGTCTAGAGGGTTCAAGTTATAATGAGAGGCTGGATAGACTGGGACCATTTTCCCTTGGAATCAGAGGCTGAGGGGTGACTTTGTGGAGGGGCACAGATAAGGTGGATAGCAACGGTCTTCTCCCCAGAGAAGGGGAGTCCAAAACTAGAGGGCACAGGTTTAAGGTGAGGGGAATAAGTTTTAAAAGAGACCTGAGGGGCAATTTTTTCCACACAGAGGGTGGTTTGTATGTGGAATGAACTGCCAGAGGAAGTGGTAGATGCAGGTATAATTACATAATATTAAAAGACATTTGGACAGGTACATGAATAGGAAAGGTTCAGAGGGATACAGGCCAAATGCAGGCAGGTGGGACTAGTTTCGTTTGGGAAACTTGGTCAACATGGACTGTTTGGACCGAAGGCTCTGTTTCTGTGTGTATGACTCTGTAACTCTACCATTTACATTGTATCTTTCACAGAATGACCCCAAGCATTTTACAGTCAAGATGCAATTCTGAAGTCTGATTGTGGCTGCAGTGTGGCAGGTACTAAAGCAGTTGCAAAAGGATGAACACACATGAAATACCTTTCAGTGAAGAAACCAATATTCTGTTTTCTCCTCCAGCTCCTTTTGTCCGCCTACAAAGTTCAGGCAAAAGTTTTTTCCACCACAGAGGCTGGAAAGAGCAAGATGTCAGTGTTAAATCAGTGAAATGATAACACACTCACAATGGCAGAAACCCCACTCAAACCAAACTCAAAACCAAGACATGGGATGGAGATCAACACCTTGGACCTGGATTAAACCAACTGGAGGCCTGTGACCAGCAGTGTGCCACAAGGATCTTGGTGGGTCCGCTGCTTTTCGTCATTTATATAAATGATTTGGATGTGAACATAGGAGGTATGGTTAGTAAGTTTGCAGATAACACCAAAATTGGAGGTTGTAGTGGACAGCAAAGAAGGTTACCTCAGAGTACAGCGGGACCTGGATCAGATGGGCCAATGGGCTGAGGAGTGGTAGATGGAGTTTAATTTAGATCAAAGGGAGGTGCTGCATTTTGGAAAGGCAAATCAGGGCAGGACTTATACACTTAATGGTAAGATCCTGAGGAATGTTGCTGAACAGCGACCTTGGAGTGCAAGTTCATAGTTCCTTGAAAGTGGCGTCATAGGTCGATAGGGTAGTGAAGATGATGTTTGGTATGCTCACATTTATTGGTCAGTGGGTTAAGTATGAGTTGCGTACAGTTCTGGTCACCGCATTATAGGAAGGATGTGGAAGCATTGGAAAGGGTGCAGAGGAGATTTACCAGGATGTTGCCTGGTATGGAGGGAAGATCTTATGAGGAAAGGCTGAGGGTTTTGAGGCTCTTTTCGTTAGAGAGAAGAAGGTTAAGAGGTGACTTGATAGAGACATACAAGATGATCAGAGGATTAGATAGGGTGGACAGTGGGAGCCTTTTTCCTCGGATGGTGATGGCTAGCACGAGGGGACATAGCTTTAAATTGAGGGGTGATAGATATAAGACAGATGTCAGAGGTAGGTTCTTTACTCAGACAGTAGTAAGGGCGTGGAATGCCCTGCCTGCAAAAATAGTAGACTCGCCCACTTTAAGGGCATTTAAATGGTCATTGGATAAACATATGGATGATAATGGAATAGTTTAGGTTAGATGGGCTTCAGATTGGTTTCACAGGTCGGCGCAACATCAAGGGCCGAAGGGCCTGTACTGCGCTGTAATGTTCTATGAGAGTTGGGAGGTCATGTTGTGGCTGTACAGGACATTGGTTAGGCCACCTTTGGAATACTGCGTGCCATTCTGGTCTCCCTGCTATAGGAAAGATGTTATGAAACTAGAAAGGGTTCAGAAAAGATTGTTGCCACGGTTGGAGGGTTTGAGCTATAGGGAGAGGCTGAATAGGCTGAGGCTATTTTCCCTGGAATTTTGGAGGCTGAGGGGTGACCTTATAAAGGTTTATAAAATCACGAGGGGCATGAATAGAGTGAATAGCAAAGATCTTTTCCCTGGGGTGGGGGAGTTTAACACTAGAGGGCATAGATTTAAGGGAAGAAGGGAAAGATTTAAAAGGGATCAAAGGGGCAACTTTTTCACGCAGAGACTAGTGACTGTATGGAATGAGCTGCCAGAGGAAGTGGTGGAGGCTGGTACAATGACAACATTTAAAAGGCATCTGGATGGGTACGTGAATAGGAAGGGTTTAGAGGGATACGGGCGAACTGCTAGAAAATAGGACAGGATTTATTTAGAATATCTGGCCAGTACGGATGGGTTGGAGCGAAGGGTCTGTCTCTGTGTTGTATATCTCTGTGACTCAATTCATTCAAAAGAAGGGGGAGCATTGTCGCTTTGGACTGGGACTCAGTGCAGTTCCATAGATGATGCCCCTCAGAATGGAACTTAAGTCAGAACCTGGTAAGTTCCCTACCTAAGTTCCCTGGGTAATTCCCCAGAATTGTATCTGGTATATCTGCATTTATAAAACAAAAAAGTGTTCAGAAGGAACTCCCCAGCACAGTTTCCTGGAATGGGAAGAGAAATGATTGTATTACAATCGACATTCTATTTACAAAGACAATAGAGGTTTATAAAATCATGAGGGGCATAGATAAGGTGAATAGCAAAGGTCTTTTTCCATAGTGTATAGGAGTTCAAAACTAGAGGGAATAGGTCTAAGGTGAGAAGGTTTTAAAAGGGACCTGAGGGGCAATTTTTTCCACACAGAGGGTGGTTTGTATGTGGAATGAACTGTCAGAGGAAGTGATAGATGCAGATACAGTTACATAATATTAAAAGACATTTGGACAGCTACATGAATGGGAAACGGTTAGAGGGATATGAGCCAAATGCAGGCAGGTGGGACTAGTTTAGTTTGAGAAACCTGGTTGATATGGAGGAGTTGGACCAAAGGGTCTGTTTCCTTGCTGTATGATTCTATGACAAAGTGACCATTGCTTTAAGTCCAGTTATTGCAGCATTGTTATAATAAAAACCTTTCCTCCAAGAAAGCAGTAGGGCGTGAATGATGCTCTGTTGACAGTGCGTGTTGTAACAGAGATTTTTATGTATGTATTTTAATAACATTCAATGCAGATTTGGGTTCTAATTTAAGCTTAAGGATTTGTCTGTGCGTTTGGAGTTAATGATTAGCTTTGGGGAAAAAAAAATACCCATAATTTTAGGGAATTACCCTGAGGGCTTAGGTGGAGAACTTACCAGACTCCGCCTTTGTACTTTGACTCTGTGCTGGGAAGGTGTTTGAGAGACAAGCATGTGTCAAACTCTTAAGTGCTGAGAAGTCTTTCAATGGAGTAATGTGCTAAGAAGTGCTCCTAAGAAAAGGAGTTCAAAGTAATGAAGTTATCTTAGAATAAGTGGTTATTATTCCCAGACTGGGGTGTTAGGATACAGTCAGTGGAAATGAAGTTTTTGAAGTTTTATTTTAAAAAGATAAAGGAATCAAAGTTGTATCAGGGACTGCATAGCACTGGAAGGAAGCAAAATCAGAAGCATAATAATAATAATAATAATAATAATAATAATAATAATAACCTACAGTTCCCGTGGGTAAGTTGAACTTTTAATTATATCAAGCTTAAAGGAATTTAAAAAATGAAGAGTCTCTCTCTTCCTTGGAAATGAGCTGGACTGGGTCTTCCTAAAGGTACAGCACTAGATGTTCCTGGATTGTACAGATGGACCGATTCCCACACAAAACTGTTGTTTCTCTTCAAGTTATAAAGAGCGTTTGGTTATTTCTACTGCGGTTTAAGGATACGGGTGGCACGGTGGCTCAGTGGTTAGCGCTGCTGCCTCACAGGGCCAGGGACCCAGGTTTGATTCTACCCTCGGGCAACTGTCTGTGTGGAGTTTGCACGTTCTCCCTGTGTCTGTGTGGGTTTCCTCCGGGTGCTCCGGTTTCCTCTCAAAGTCCAAAGATGTGCAGGTTAGGTGGATTGGCCATGCTAAATTGCCCGTAGTGTTCAGGGATGTGCAGGTTAGGTAGATTAACCAGGCAAATGCAGGCCTACAGGGATAGGGTCTGGGTGGGATGCTCTTCAGAGGGGTAGTGTGGACTCGATGGGTTGAATGGCCTGTTCCCACACTGTAGGGAGTCTTTGATTCTACGATGTTCGAATCTCATGGGGATCTGCTTTGTCTGGTATTAACATTAACTGCGTGTTATCCCATAACAACTGGGGCCATTACATTGTTATAATAACAAAATGGTGCAGCCAGAGTTCCCTTGAATTTTATTTCCGAGGCTCCGAAAAACGAGTGCTAGAGACATCTGGAACTAGAGGTCAAATGTTGGAATCGGTGTGTCCGCACTGATCTCTGTGCATGGACCCATCGAGTGGTTGTGTACACACACAGCCCGGAGGGAAAATTGGGAACAGCCATTGGTGGTACATACGCACAGTCTACAACACTTCTTGGCATAGCCATAACATACAGGTTATGGGCCTAGTGCTGGGAAGTGGAATTTGTGTGGATTTTGTACAGCTTTGGCAGAACTTGACAGACCGATAGGCCTCTTCTGTATGGTATAATTCCATGAGCTGAATAACCAGTTAATCCAGTTCTGGAGGATCCCATTGGAGGGATGAATGCTAGCCAAACATTCTGGAGAACACTTTCTCTTCGCATCATGGAATTGTTAATGGTCACCTCAACAGGAAGGTGGGATTGCAGTCCATCTGTAGGACAGTACAGAAGAGACCAAGTACGAAATATTAGATAACACAGTGTGGAGCTGGAGGAACACAGCAGGCCAGGCAGCGTCAGAGAAGCAGGAAAGTTGATGTTTCGGGTCGGGACCCTTTTTTCAGAAATTAGAAACGTCAACTATCTCAGGCTCCAGCATCGGCAGTTCTTACTATCTCTAAGTACCAAATATTCATGGTAACATGGTCAAATAACCCTGATGGACATGGTCCGATAATTAACCAACTTAGAGAGCAATTTCCACCATCCAAACCCCAATTGGCACTTTGCAATTTAACTTCTATTTCCAATCCAACATTCACTCCCCCTCTCCGCCCCACACCCTCCCGAGATATGATAAAATAAAACTCATTCAAGAGGGAGGTTCTCCTGGAAGAACCTGTTTCTCCTGCCGCATCTCACAGCTGGCAAATGGTAGAAGAGCCTCAGGGCATCGGTCCAGGAGTTGGTCAGTCACGTGCTCACATTCTCCCAGCCTTGTGGCACAAAGCACGTGGACACTCAGACCAGGGCCGTCATCCTCGGGGAGCTGATGCAACAGCGGAAGGACAGATTTCACATCGATGAAGGAACCACACAGGATGGACTAAGGAAGAATCAAACAAAGAAATGCTAGCAAGATCCCATGAAGGGTTATAGACATCTCCGTACCCTCAAGTGGTCTTAGTGCTGAAGGGAGACAGGACGGGGCACTTGGGGAAAAGCTTTAAGCCATACAAGGGACCTTGGACTGGTGAACAGTAGAGAGCATGGCTCAATACCACTCACCGTGATCCAGCTAGATCTGCTGGTGACAGCTGAACCAGTTGTACAATCAGGTCTGGTCAAGATAGTTTATAAAATGCATTAAAGGGAAGAGTTTAACAGGGAAAGAGTAAGGATTAAGGGGGCAATTGGAATGGTGTTAAATAAATATTTCTCTTTGGTCTTCATTCTGGAAAAGGAGAAAGTAGGGACGGAATTCAGGAAAAAGGACTGTGAGAACTTGCACACTTTGACATAGGAAATGGGTTGGTATTGGAAGCCATGTCAGATTTAAAAATGGACAAATCCCATGGCCTGGATGAATTGCACCTAATGCTGCTGTGGGAGGAGAGGCATAAGAGTGCAGGGGCTCTGACACATATTCTTAACTCATTCTGTGGCCAGAGAGAAGTGCCAGACCGCTAGAAGATGGCTGATGTGGTTCCACTTTTCAAGAAGGGTGGTAAATATGAACCAGGAAATTACTGACCAGTGAGTCTCATGTCAGTGGCAGGGAAACTATTGGAGAAAATTCTGAAGGAGAGAATTAAGATCCACTTGGAAAAATGGGGGCTAATTAGAGACAGTCAGCATGGATTTGTCAGAGAGATGTCACACCTAACATTTCCATAACAAAATATGTCTATAACAAAATATGACCAAGTGTGTGAATGAGGGAAGTTCAGTTAATGCAGGTTATCTGGATTTTAGCAAAGCTTTTGACACAGTCCCACATGGGATACGGATTGAGAAGGTTAAAGCACATGGAACTGGGGAAACTGTGGCGAGATGGATCGGAAATTGGCTTAATAATAGGACAAAAAAGGGCAGTGGCAGAAGACTATTTGAGTATCTGGTGGGCAGTGTCCAGCATTGTACCACAAAGATCACTACTGGGACCTTATTGTTTGTTATATACATAAATGATATTGATGAAGATGTGGGGGAATATTAAGCAAATTTGCAGATGACACCAAGATTGGTAGGGCAGTTAATAGCAAAGAAGATTGTTGTAGGTTACAGGAAGATATAGATTTGTTTAGTCAGATGAGCAGACCAATGGTAGATGGCATTTAACCCTGATAAGTATGAGCTGATGCACTTTGGAGGAGGAACAGGATGAGGGAGTGTTTAATGAATGGCAGGACACCTTAGAGGAACAGAGGGATCTGGGGGTAATTATTCACGGATCCCTGAAGTCAGCAGAGGAAGTGAAGTGAAATGAAGTGAATAGGATAGTGAAGAAGGCATATGGGACACTTGCTTTCATCAGTCATGGCGTGGAGTATAAGTGCAAGGAGATACTGTTGGAGTTGTACAGAGCATTGGTCAGGCCACAGCTGGAGTACTGTGTGCCGTTCTGGTCACCTCACTACAGGAAGGATGTGATAGCACTAGAGGGTGTACAGAGGAGAGAGTCTTTGCCTGGGATGGAGAAGTTGAGCTACAAGGAGAGACTAGATAGGCTTGGATTGTTTTCTTTAGTAGCCATGATGTAGAGGTGCCAGTGTTGGATAAATAAACCTGTTGGACTATGACCTGGTGTCATGTAATTTCTGACCTTGTTGTCTTAAGGGCAGAAAAGACTGAGAAGGGACATGTTTGAGGTGTATAAGATTATGAGGGATGTGGACAGGGTGAATAGAGAGCAGCTGTTCCCCTTAGTTGAGGGGTCAGTCACGGGGTGGGGGGCATAGTTTTAGGAGAAGGGGCAGGAGATTCAGAGGAGATTTGAGAAAAATCTTTTTCCACTCAGCAGGTGGCGGGAATCTGAAATGCACTTCTGGAGCAGGTAGTGGAGGCCAGAAACCTTACAACATTTAAAAAAAAAAAATTTGGATGAACATTTGAAATATCATAACATTCAAGGGTATGGGACAAGTGCAGGAAATTGGGATTAACGCCCCTTTAGTGGTAGTTATGTTGGTGCAGACTCGATGGGTCAAAGGTCCCTTTTTTGCACAGTATGACTATTGATCGAAGTCTGGTAACACAGAAAATGAAATCATCATAAAAATCATCACAGAATCCCTACAGTGTGGAAACAGGCCCTTCAGCCCAACAAATCCACACCGACCCTTGGAGCATCTCACCCAGACCCATCCCCTCATAAGCCACCTAAAACACTACAGGCAATTTCCCATGGCCAATCCACCTAGCCTGCACATCTTTGGACTGTGGGAGGAAACCCACACAGACACGGGGAGAATGTGCAAACTCCACACAGAGAGTCATCCAAGGGTGGAATTGAACCTGGGTCCCTGGCGCTGTGAGGCAGCAGTGCTAACCACTGAACCAAAAGAAAATGCTGGAGAAATTCAGCAGGTCTGGCATAATGTGCGGAGAGAGAGCAAGAGTTAATGTTTCAATTCAGTATGACTTCTTCAGAACGGAAGGCTCCTATTGGATTCAAAACCTTAACTCTGCTTTCTCTCCATGGATGCTGTCGGACCTGCTGAGTTTCTCCAGCAATTTTTTTTTTGTTTCCAGCATCGACAGTATTTGGCTTTTACTATGGTCAGGGCTGTCAGTCTTTAATGAAAGGGAAGGAGACGATGGACCTGGTGGTATTATTGCTGGACTGTTATTCCAGAGACCCAGGTAATGTTCTGGGGACCTGGGTTCGAATCCCACCATGGCAGATGGTGGAATTTGAATTTAATTAAAATATCTGGAATTAAGAATCTAACGATGACCACAAATCCATTGTCAATTGTCAGAAAAAAACCATCTGGTTCACTAATGTCCTTTAGGGAAGGAAACTGCCATCCTTACCTGGTCTGGCCTACATGTGACTCCAAACCCACAGCAATGTGGTTGACTCTGACCTATCCTCTGAGCAATTAGGGATGGGCAATAAATGCTGCCTAGCCTCATCCCGTGAATGAATAAAGAATGAAGGGAGCATGTTTGTTCTGTGAAAGTGGCTGTGATCGTTAAGGGGGTGCACCAGGGACTAAAGTGGGGATGAGTAATCTGGGACAGAGGTAGGAGGCAAATGGAGGATTAAAGGCTCAATAGTTGGCAGCTTTACAGTAATGCCCTCCTTATTTAAAAGGAGGGTGGTAACGCATTGCAAACAGCTCAGAGAAGGGTTACTAGACTAACACCGGGAATGAGCAGATTGCCTCATGAGGAAAGACTAGACAGGTTAAGTCTGTATCCCCTGGAGCTTAGAAGAATCCAAGGTGACTTTATTGAAATTAAGATCCTGAGGGGATTTAACTGAGTGGATGTGGAAAGGATACACCCTGTTGTGGGACAATCTAGAACCAGGGATCATAGCTTAAAAATAAAAGATCCCCCATTTAAAACCGAGGTGAGGAAACATTGTTTTCTCTCAGAGGGTTGAGCGTCTTTGCGAATTCTCTTCCTCAAAAGGCAATGGGGACAGAATTTTTAAACATTTTTATGGCACAGGTAGACGGATTCTTGATGACCAAACATAATTGGGGATGTGCAGGAATGTAGATTGAAGTTAAAATCAGATCAGATGCAATTTCGTTGAACGGTGAAGCAGATTTGAAGGGCCGAATGGCCTACTCTTGTTCATGTGAAGTTAGAAGTGAAGACAAATGACTTGATTCAAACATAAGAGATCCTGGGGGAGGAGGGGGTTCTTGATAAGCTGGAGGTGGTGAAGACATTTTGGTCCCTTGTTGCAAAAATCAGAGGCACCCACTTAAGACGGGGACCAGATAAAATTCTCCCCTCAGACTATCTTTGGAACTCTCTTCCTGAAAGTGGCAGCAAAGCCTTTGAATATTTTGAAGGCACCAGTGGAAAGGTTAACAGGGCTGGACAGGAATGTGAAGTCAGCCATGAAGTTACTGAATGGGAGGAGGAGGCTTGAGGGGCCGAGTGGCCACCTGCAACTTGAAGTTCAGATGTTTGTATGGATGTTTAAGGTGCAGTTAGAAACGGCTGAGGAGAAGATTGCTTCCCAGGTTTGTACACACAACAAAATGATCAGCAATGGCTTCCTTTCTGACTGTGATCACAAGATTGCCTCATCATTGGGAGGAGTGTGACAAAGTGAATATTTTACATTCTCTGTTCATTTCATATTCACGTAAGGTGGTAAAGAAAGTTGAACAGGGTGGAATAAAGTGGGATATGGAAGGAAAAATGTACCAGGGACATAGGGGGCCAGAATGTAACTTGACGATGAATCGTAATGCCAGCGTGGGGTGATCAGGGAGAGTGGGCTTGTTGGGGAAAGAGACCACATCATCAGCAGCGATGGAGTGAGGGGAAGAAAACAAGAAAGATGTTCGTCATGACTACACACTGTCCTGGAGCCGCAGAGAGCAGGGAAGGTTACAGGCTCGGTGGCCAAAGGACCTCTTCTGCCCTATACAATTCTACAGGCAGATGGGAGTGGGGAAAAGGAATTTAATCACAAAACACAGAATAGGCCATTTGGCCCATCGTTTCTGGGCTGGCTGTCCAAGGGAAACTGTTTACCCAGGTGCCAATCCCCAGCCTGACCTCCCACTGTAACCCTGGACATTTCTTTCCGGATGACAATCCCTCTTGGATATCTCCAACGAGCTGCTGCCACCACTCTCTGGCAGTGCTCCGGATCTCACTGCACGACAAAGTTTTCCCTCATGTCCCCATTGTTTCCTTTGCCAATTGCGTCAAATCTGTCTCCTCACGTTCTGAATGTTTCCACCTACCAAGACCGTCTCTCTCCCCCTCTCTGTGGCCCAAAAACCCAAGTATTTCCAGATTCCCATTATACTGTAGCATGTGACAACACAAGGCTTTGTGTATGGTTTTCATGAGACCGTAAGAAAGAGGGACAAGATTAGGCTGTTCAGCCCCTCAAACTTGCTCCACCATTTAATAGGATCATGGCTGATCTGACGTTCCTCATGCCCAATTTCCTGCCCTTTCCCTGTAACCCTTAATTCCCGACTGATCAAGAACCTATCTATGTCAACATTAAATGTACACAAGGACAGTGGCCCCACAGCTCTCTGTGTCAAGGAGTTCCAAAGACTCTCAAACCCTCAGAGAAGAAATTCCTCCTTATCTCAGTCTTAAATTGGTGCCCCTTTATTCTGAGACTGTGCCCTCTGGTCCTAGGCTCTCCCATGAGGGCAAATACCTCTCAGCATTTACCTTTTCAAGCCCGTTAAGAATCCTACGTATTTCAATGAGATCACCTCTTATTCTAATAAACTGCAGTGAGTGGAGTCTCAACCTGTTTAGCCTTTGTTCATAAGACCATCCCTCCATACCAGGGATCATTCTAGTGAACCTACTCTGAACTACCTCCAATGAAATGATATTCTTCCTTAAATAAGGGGACCAAAACTGCTCTCAGTGCTCCAGATGTGGTCTCACCAGGACATTGTACAGTTGTAATAAAACATCCCTACTCATATACTCCAACATGCTTGAAATGACACCAACATAGATCTCATTCCTTGGAGATCCAAGCTTCACCTCCCTCAGGTGAATCCGAACTTCTGCAACTTTCCAGCTACAAAACAGACGATCATGATCACAACCGGTTTAGCTGTGGTTTAGCCCATCTTCTCTCTCGGGCATTTTACTCTCGGTTGTGAACTTCACCACAATATCCAAACCCCGCTCCCCCTGCCCCCCCTCAGAAAACACCAACACAAACCTGTAACTTCAGAAGATCATCCGATGGGCCATGTGGATGGGAGTGCGATGCATTGATGGTGTGGATCCAAGAGTAGATGGCGCCGAATTGATTGCAACAATTCATCTGTTTAAAAGGGAAAAAAAATGAAGTGAACACAATAGGAGCCTTTCCTGTCCAATTCCTAACAGCACAGCTGCTTGCATCTCCTGCATCGACACACTTGCTGGAAGGTAGCAGACTGTTTTGATGTGGGCCCCAGAGGTAATGTTTGCTGTTGGTGGATTTTCACCTGACTGGCATTGAGTGGATTAGAACCTCTGCGAAGGTGGTATTCAGAGAAGTACCACTGTGACAGGGCCAGACAGACAGACAGAGA
>NC_063344.1:9427390-9499951 GCF_021869965.1 Rhincodon typus | reverse complement strand
TCCTCTGATGCTGCTCGGCCTGCTGTGTTCATCCAGCTCTACACCTTTATCTCTCATTCACCTAGAAACCATCAGTTCTGAGGAAGGGTCACTCAACCCGAAACGTTAACTCTGATTTCTCTCCACAGATGCTGCCAGACCTGCTGAGCCCTTCCAGCAATTTCTGTTTTTGTTTGTGAACAAATTAGTTAACTTGACACAAATGCATGAATGAACAGGCAACAGTTTATAGAATGAGAATTTGCCTCCTGCTGACCACTATTTCTGAAACAATACTAAATGTGCAATATGATCATTGTTCTATGGATTGAAAAAGCTCACTTTCAAGTTAGCTGCCATTGAGCTAACTGGTGACAGACTCCTTCATTAAAAGACATTTTCAAAGTATTTGCCTGCCTGGAGGGCAAGTCAAGAGAAAGCCAAGTAATATTTGCACTACACAAGTATCAAGCAATGAACAAATTCAGCAATGAGTATCTAGCCATTGCCCCATGACACTCAATAGTGTTACCATCACTATCAACATCCTTAGAGATTAATTGGCCAGAATTCTGCAGTGAGTAATTCATCACAGCGCCAGGGACCCCAGTTCAATTCCAGCCTCGGGCAACTGTCTGTGTGGAGTTTGCACGTTCTCCCAGTGTCTGCATGGGTTTCCTCCGGGTGCTCCAGTTTCCTCCCACCGTCCAAAGATGTGCAGGTTAGCTGGGTTGGCCATGCTAAATTGCCCATAATATCTAGGGTGTGCAGGCTAGGTGGATTAGCCATGGGAAATGCAGGGTTACAGGGATAGGACAGGGAGATGGGTCTGCATGGAATGGTCTTCAGAGGATTGGTGTGGACTCGATGGGCCAAATGGCCTGCTTCCACACTGTAGGGATTCTATGATATGATCTCCTGTCTCCCTTAAGCCTCTACACCATCTACCAAGGCACAAGTCAGGGGTGAGATGGGTTAGGATTAGTGAATAAGAATGAATGGCAGATATCACTGATCGCTCAGAGGGAACAATCTATTGAAAGCCACCATCATTAATGACAATCCTCTAATTTCAAGCAAAATGCATTGGATGATGGAAACTTGAAATAAAAACACAAAATGCTGGAAGCACTCAGCAAGTTTAACAGCCTCGGTTAGAGAGAAACAGAGAGAGCACTTCAAATCTGTGACCTTGCTCAGAACTGGAGAAGTTAGGAATGTTTTAGATTTTAAAACAAGAGAAAAGAGGGAAGAGGGAGGAAGTAGGGAAGGTCTGTGATCAGATGGAGGCAGGCAAAATTAAATAACAATAAACTTCATGGTGCGAACAAACTAACTAGAGGTGTGAATGGCAGGAACAAAGACAAACTAAACAATGTCCAATCATCTACACCTCCATCTACCACGTGGCCCGAGATCGCTCCACTTCTTCGGCCCAAGACAAAATGAATCCCTGTTCTCCATCTCGCTCAGCCTGATCTTGAATAGAGCAATTTCCACTTCAAATAGAAGATGTTGCAACTGGAACCCACCAGGGTCCAAGTTACACCTTTAGAGACAATAAACCTGCAGATGCTGGAACCAAGGTAGACAAACAGGAGGCTGGAAGAACACAGCAGGCCAGGTAGCATCTGGAGGAAAGGAGCAGCCAACAAACAGGACTGAAGAAAGGCAATACCTGAACTCTTCCATTCTCCGGAATTCTGGGGTGTGATATGACTTGTTTAAACAGTGTCTTAATGCAGCTCTGTATGATGGGGTTTTTGCTATTGAAGGTCAGGATTTGGTCAGTGTTTGTGGCCAGAACTGCCTGACAACTGGTTATTGTCTGGCACTCGAGTGGCATGAAGGTTAATTGTTCAAAATCTAATACATTTCTAACTTTTTTCCAAATTACGAAGAAAGGTCGAGGGCTTGAAACATTAACCCTATTTCTCTCAGACACTTCTACCAGGTCTTCTGAGTAATTCCAGAATTTTCTACTTTTACTGCACATGTTCAGATAAGGACTCTGCCAGGGTGCTGAATTTAAAATATTCTATCACAATGGTGAGAAATGCCTCAAGTTCTGTCTAAGCAATTTGTATCATCTAGAGGCTAACATGACGTGCCAATGTCAAATATCAGGCAGCTTGCAGGTCTCTCTCTGTGGAGCTCATTTACACTTCATGAAATGATTCAATGATGTCCAATTCGGGATAAGCTGAAGTAGTATTGATGCTCATTTGCAGAGCTAGTACGGGCACAATGAACCGAATGGACCCCTTCTGGACCATAGCAATTCTGGGTAGTAATCTAGAGTCGAAGGCCTAATATTTTGGGGACAAATACAGAAAATCAGCAGGTCTGGCAGCATTTGTCAAGAAAAAGCAGAGTTGATGTTTCAAGTCTAGCGACCCTCCTTCAGAGCTCAGTTTCCCCAGCAATTTCTGATTTTGCTTCAGATTTCCTGCATCCACATTTTTTAAAAATTGTATTTTATAATATCTAATCCCACCACGGAAATTTGGATTCAATACAAATCTAGAGTAAGAGGTGGTGTAATAATATGATTAATACCATGATCTAGGCTGGCCGACATGTGATTCCAGACCCATTGTAAAGTGATTGAAAAGTGGGATGAGAAACATTTCAAATTATCCTGTCTTCTGGTAAGTGTTGAGTCAGGCTTCTGCCGATCTGGAGCCTTGTAAACTGAACCTAACTTCATAGCAGTTTAGAATTTTAGTTCTGTGCTGTCAGGAAGGAAGGAGGAGATCACGCTCCGACCTACATCAATAGAGCTGAGGTGAGAGAGGGTCAAGAAGGTCAATTTCCCAGGAGTGACAATAACCATCAATCTGTCCTGGACCTCCCCACGTAAATGGGACAGTGAAGCAGCACAGCAACACTTCTTCCTCAGAAGGCTCAAGAAATTTGGCATGTCCACAAGGACACTCACCAACTTTTACAGATACACCACAGAAAGCATTCTGTCCGGGCACATTACGGCCTGGTGCAGCAACTGTTCTGCCCAGCACCGTAAGAGACTGCAGAAAGTGGTGTGCACAGCCCAGACCATCACGAAAGCCAGTCTCCCAACCATGGACTCCATCTACACTTCGCATTGCTGCGGAAAGGCTGCCAACTTCATCCAACCCCAATAATACTCTCTTCCATCAGGCAGAAGCTCGAACACGTGTACCAACAGGTTCAAGAACAGATTCCTCACTGCTATTATTAGACTGCTGAATGGACCAATCTAATTTCAAACCTAATGTTGATCTTGCCAATGCTGATCTCGTCTTTCTGCACCTCCTGCGCAACCATAACCTTGTATGCCTCATTCTGTCTAAATACCCTAATACAGGTATCTAAAAGGGTAAAGTATGTAAAATGAGTGTTGGCCCTCGGGTGGGCATGGGAGGGGGAGTGGGGGGGCTGACAAAATGGAGTATTAACAGTAGATAAAGAAATGGCAAATGTAATTGAAATATTTTGCTTCTGTCTTCACTATTGTAGAACCCTTGTTAATTTTTCATGGTTCTAATTTTTTTATTCTTTTATCAATTCCAGATTGGAGTTGGAGTTGAAGATGACTTGTGGAATTTGAAACAGCTTGTGCTATAAAGAAAAGAACAGACTAAAACTTTGTTTGTTTGAGAGGCTAGGCTTGGACTCTAATTGCAAGCTGATTCTCGATTAAAAGGGCTCCTAGAGACACAGTGATCCTGGAAGGGGCATTCTGTTTAAACGGATAGCAGAGGTTAGCTATAAATGAAGTCAGTACCTGGGAACTGGTTCTGTCGAGTCTGGAAGAGAACCCACATTCAACCAGATGTTAAATGGTAATTGAGGCTTTGAGAAAGATAGTTGGCCTCAGGAAGGAATATTATTTTTCTGAGGAAGTGAGTTTGGTTGATGACATAGCATGAGAGTTGAAAGCTCCCTGCCTAATCTCCCAGACCAAATTTTGGAAGCCCAGACAGTAGAACACCGAGTTAGAAGTATTGCTACCTTTACGTGAATGAATTGAAAAAGTGACTCTGATCAACATTTCAGGAAAACAACCAGGAGTCCACATCTATGCCTGTGAAACAATGCATCATGAAATCCATTTAAATATTCTGGCCAGTTTTTTTTTTGGTAATCTTTTTTTATTTCTGTCTTAACTGTGTCTGTTTGCCAGGCTGTCCTTTGTGTGAATGGGGGCTAAAAACAGAACTTCAGGTATAAAGCATAAACATGAATTAGATTACCGTGTTTAATCAATTTAATATCATTACCATTAATTAGACTACCATTCCAGCCTTGGGCTACTGACTGTGTGGAGTTTGCATGTTCTCCCCATGTCTGTGTGGGTTTCCTCTGGGTGCTCCGGTTTCCTCCCACAGTCCAAAGATGTACAGGTTAGGTGGATTGGCCATGCTAAATTGCCCATAGCGACAGGGATAAGTAAGTTAGGTGGATTAGCCATGGGAAATGCAGGGTTAGAGGAAAAAGGTAGGTGGGTGAGTCTGGTGGGTTGCTCTTTGGAGAGTCGGTGTGGACTTGTTGGGCCAAATGGCCTGTTTCCATACTGTAGGAGATTCTATGATGTTTAATTTCCTCTCAGCTAGAGTTATGTATTTAATAAATAGTTAAGTCTTTGTTTGAGATACAAAACTTGTGACTGGAAATTAATTACTCAAAGTCTGGGATTGGTTATCCAAAAGTCCAGTTAGGATCCATCGGAGTAGCTATCAGGGATCCTCAACAATTTAACTTTACTGTGATGTGAATACAAGGTATAAGGACTGATTTATTTCCCTCTCTGTGTCATAACAACTACAGAACATACAATATTCATATTCTGAATACTGTGCATCTGGATATTGAAGGAAGAATGGAACTTGGCAATATTAATGTCACTAGAATCCCTACAGTGTGGAAGCAGGTCATTCAACCTCAGACTCCACAGTGACCTTCTGAAGAGCATCCCACCAAGACAACCCCTCCCAGCCTATCCCTGCAACCCTACATTCCCCCATGGCTAGTCCATCTAGCCTGCACATCCTTGGACACTATGGGCAATAACCTGCACAGCTTTGGACCATGGGAGGAAACTGGCGCACCTGGAGGAAACTCACACAGACATGAGGAGAATGTGCAAACTCCACACAGAGTCACCCGAAGGTGGAATCAAACCAGAATCCCTGGCACTGTGAGGCAGCAGTGCTAACCACTGAGCCACCATTCCGCCCCTGTGACATAGAAATAGTACTAAACAAACAGAGCTGCAGTTTGATGTTTGTCTAGGTCTCATTGGACTTCATGCTAGAGTTTTAAAAAGGGTTGCCAATGAAGTAGCATATTAAGTTTCCAAAATCTGTTAGATTTTTGAAAAGTTTCCATCAAGATAAAGCAGGAAAATACAAAGTTGTTTACTTTGGCAGGAATCATTCTTTTAAAAAAAAGTATTATTTAAATGGAAGCGACTGCAGAATTCCAAAGTGTGCTGGGATCTAGGAGTTCTCATACATGAGTCAGGAAATATGCAGCTGATGAAGAAAGTTAATGGGATGTTGGACTTTGTTAAAGAGGAACTGAACACAAAAATAAGGATGTTATGCTTCAGTTCTACAGAGCAATGGCAAGACCACAAATCGAGTACTGTGTGCAGTTGTGGTCTCCCTTATTTAAGGAAGAATGCAAATGTCTCGGAGGAAGTTCAGAGTGGGTTTACTGATAACTGGAATGAGCAGGGTTATTTTAATGAGGAAAGATTGGGCTAGAGCTTAGAGGTGGTGGTGATTTGGTTGCTTTAATAAGGTGGTTTCTACAATATGGACATTAAAAGTAATGTGCTTTAGTTCTGGAGACATCCGCAACAGGAGGCCTCTTTTTCTTTTAAAGATTAGAGACCACCATTTTATGACACAGATGAAGGAAAATTCCTTTGAGGGTTGAAAAACTTTGAAACTCTCTAGCTCAGAGTGTGGTAGAGGGGGTTATTATTGACTATCTTTTAGGGTAGAGGTAGATTCTTGCGAGGAAAAGAAATCGCAGGTTATCAAGGGTATATGGAATCTGGAACACAAATTGATTAAGTCATGATCTAATTGAATGGTGGAGCAGGCTTGAAGAACCAACCTTGGCTCCTAATGCACACGTTAAAAGATCTGATGGCTACGATGCAGAATATTCTTTGACTGAATTTCTTTGTACCTGGTAATGACGTGCAGAAACTGAGGACTAATCACTGCTTGCTTGGCCTTTTCTGGATAGTTATAGGTGGAGAGCTGCTGTACCATATTGCCAACTGCATACAAGCAGCCTACGTGTGGCAAGGAAAAGAAACAGAAAAGGCTGAGCACTTGCTTGTCCTTCCTCCCAGAGCCAGCAGCCGATTCTGAATCTCCTAAACCAAAAGAAAAGAGAAGATACGTGCATTATTCTGATGCTTCTCGAAAAATACGCAAAACACTATTATGATTAGACCTTATCAAAGACATCATTTGACTTGATTTGAGAGGTTAACGACATGATCTGCAGATAGATCAAGAACTGGACAAGTACTTAGGTGGCAGCCTGTACATCTATGGTGCAACAGAGAAAACCAGACACTGCAGGGTTCAGCTGAGTTGATGTGCGAAGCGTTCTCACCGTAGTGAGATAGTGATAACTGGAGCTGGGCTGCTTGTCGAACGTAGAACAGTACAGGCCCTTCAGCCCATGATGTTGTGCTGACCTATTATCCTACTAAGATCAAACTACCCTGCATACCCTCCATTTTAGTATCCTCCATGTGCCTATCCAAGAGCTGTTTAAACGTCTCTCATGTATCTGACTCCAGTACCACTGCCGACAGCGTATTCCATGTCCCCACCACTCCCTGCGCTAATGCAGCTGGAATGCCTGGCACTTGCTTACCATTGAGTGACTGACTGACTTACACATATCCAACAGATATGCAACTAAACTAGCTGGGGCCGTGTTAATACTTTTGTTCTAGAACGTCAGGCAGATGGTGGCCATTCGGCCCCTGACACCTGTCCCACCATTCAATGAGATTGTGGCTGACTTGTGCCCTAACTCCAGGCACTTCCCTTTGGCCCTTATTCCTTAATGCCTTTGCTTAACAAACATTTATCCATCTCGGATTTAAAATTAATAACTGATCCAGCATCCACTGCTGTCTGTGGAAGACAATTCCAAACATCTATCACCCTTCCTAACATCTCTCCTGAATGGTCTGGCCATAATTCTCAGACTATGCCCCCTAGTTCTAGAATCTCCAACCAATGGAAATAGTTTGTCTTTATACACTGTCTTTTCTAGTAAATATCTTGCAGACTTCAATCAGGCCACCCTTAACCTTCTAAATTCCAGAGAAAAAACAGGCCTAATTTCTATAATCTCTCCAAAAAAGACTTTTGAATCTCTCTCCTCAAAACAGCCTGCTTTCTGATTCCTCTAAATTTTTGTAATAAAAGTAGATAATGCTAGCAATGGCATAGACTCAGAATTCCTGCAGTATGGAAACAGGCCCTTTGGCCCAACAAGTCCACACTGACCCTCAGAGCATCCCACCCTATAACCCACCTAATCTACACATCCCTGAACACTACGGGCAATTTACCCTGGTCAATCCATCCTAACCTGTACATCTTTGGACTATGGGAGGAAACCAGAGCACCCGGAGGAAACCCATGCAGACACGGGGAGAATGTGCAAACTCCATACAGACAGTCGCCCGAGGGTGGAATTGAACCCAGGTCCCTGTGCTGACAGGCAGCAGTGCTAACCACTGAGCCACCGTGCCGCCCTTAAACACGAAGATGCCCAGTGGGTGATCGTTAAAGAGAGAAAGAAAATAGTGGGAAAGCGATGGCCTAGTGGTATTATCACTGTTCTATTAATCCAGAGACCCTGGTAATTTTCTGGGGACCTGGTTTCAAATCCCACCATGGCAGATGGTGGAACTTAAATTCAATGAAAAGTAAAATCTGGAATTAAGAGTCTAATGATTGCTGATTGTTGGGCAAAACCCCTTTGATTCACTAATGTCCTTAAGGGAAGGAAACTGCCATCCTTACCTGGTTTGGCCTACACGTGACTCCAGGCCCACAGCAATGTGGTTGACTCTGAACTGTCCTCTAGGCAATTAAGACTGGCCTAGACTGTGACACTCACATCCCAAGAACAATTTTTTTTTAGAAAGAGAAGTATTCCTCTCCTGTCTCGTTGTCACCTTCTTGTCGGTCAGTCTGAATCTCTCTCACTACGTCTTCCTCTTTCTCGAAAGCTTTCATTTCCTGTTTTCTTTATCTTTAGTTTCTTTCTGTCCACTCATGTGCAGTCATTTTGTAGCAGTTTTTGTTTACTTTTCCTGTATCTCTCTAGACTGCACATAAAATACTTTCTACATTTTTATTAAAATAACCAATGTTTCTGTTTAACACAGTGTGGACCTGCAGAAGGGTCCCGACCTGATACAACAAGGTGTTGAGCTGGATGAACACAGCAGACCAAGCAGCATCAGAGGAGCAGGAAGGCTGACATTTCGGGCCTAGACCCTTCTTCAGAAAGGGTCACCTGATACGTCAGCTTTCCTGCTCCTCTGATGTTGCCTGGGCAGCTGTGTTCCTCCAGCTCCAAACTGTGTTATCTCAGACTCCAGCATCGGCAGTTCTTACTATCTCTGAATGTTTTTGTTTGCTTTTTCTCTTCAATTTACTGCCCCGTCCCACCCCCGAGCCCGCTTTCTCTTCAAAAAAATCAGCTTTCTTTAATTTCACTCAGTTGATTTGACCCCGTTCCACGGCTAAAGGGACACTTGCAGTTTAAATGCTGGGAAATTGCTAGGATGTAAATGATACGACATAAGGTTTGAAAGCAGAGAGAGTTTTGACTTGAGAGAACCAGAAAAGACCAGGACTTGGGAATGGAAATTAATTCTGGGTCAGACAATGGGAAGAGGTTCAGTACAAAAGAACCTGGGAGAGAAAAGCAATTGTAATAAGGAGAGAAGATAATGGTAAGAAAGTAGATGGCTGATTTGAACAAAGGGAAACAAAAATAAAATTGTGCGAAAATAATTGGGAATATTGGCAGAATGTAAAAATGCAGACAACGGTTGGTTACATGTTCTGTTCAAGGGATTGGGAGGAGCTGATTAGCTCATGCTATGAATTAACCAGCACATACACACAGACACACAAAAACTCCCTCTCTCCCCTACCCCCTCAAGGTTGTATTGCCAGAGGCAAAATTTTACACTAAAACCCCCTGAAGTCCAATGTTAATTGAACGAATCTAACTTAGAATTTGTGCTGTAAGTTACAGTACCTGTAGCGAACATCGGGAGTAACTGAAGGGAATGCAGAGCAGTCTCTTCAACAGAGTAAATGTGAGCTAGATCAGGAGCAAAACGCCTTTGAATAGAGAAAAAAAGCAAAATTACAATTCATCTTTAAAAATTATATAGAGACATAGATTCACAGAGACAGTCCCTTAGGCCCAAACTGGTCCATGCCGACCAGAATGTCCATCCACGCTAACCCCATTTCCCTGCACTTGGCCCACATCCTTCTAAACCTTTCCTATCCATGTATTCGTCCAAATGCATTTTAAATGTTGTTAATGTACCTGCCTCAACCACTTCCACTGGCAGCTCATTCCATATGCATACCACCCTCTGTGTAAAAGAATTGCCCCTCAGGTTGCCATGTATTCTTTCCCTTCTTACCTTTAAACTGATGCCCTCCAGTCCTCGATTCCCCAGCCCCAGGAAAAAGATGGAGTACATTCACCCTATCCATGCCTCTCATGATCTTAATAAAAATCAAGAGAACTGCGGATGCTGTAAATCAGGAACAAAAACAGAAGTTCCTGGAAAAGCTCAGCAGATCTGGCAGCACCTGTGAAGAAAAAAAATCAGAGTTAACGTTTTGGGTCCAGTGACACTTCCACAGAGCAGTTCTGAGGAAGGTTCACCGGACCTGAAATGGTAACTCTGGTTTCTTCTTCACAGATGCTGCCAGACCTGCTGAACTTTTCCAGCAACTTCTGTTTTTGTTCCTCTCATGATCTTATGCACTTCCGTACGGATCCCCCCTCAATCTCATACGCTCTAAAGGAAAAGGTCCTAGCTTGTCCAACCTCTCCCTATAACTCAGCCCTTTGAGTCTTGGCAACATCCTTGTAGATTTCTTCTGCACTCTTTCCAGTTTAATAACATCCTTCCAATAGCCATAATACTCCAAGTGCAGCCTCACCAATGTCCTGTACAACTGCAACATAACTTCCCAACTTCTATACTCAACGCCCTGACTGATGAAGGCCATGTGCCAAAAGCTTTCTTCACTGCCCTGTCTACCTGTGACTCCACTTTCAGAGAACCGTGCACCTGAACTCCAAGGTCTATTTGTTCCACTACACTCCTTAAGGCCCTACCATTCACCATGAAACTCCTACCTCGATTTGACTTTCCAAATGCAACACCTCACACTTATCTATATTAAACTCCATTTGCCATTTCTCGGCCCACTTCTCCAGCTGATCAAGATCCTGCTACAATTTCTGATAACCTTCCTCACTGTCCACAATACCACAATCATGCCTTGTACATTCTCATCCAAATCATTGATAATAGATAACAAACAGCAATAGGTCCATCACCTGTTGCACACCACTAGTCACATGCTTCCAGTCAGACAAGCATCTTCCCACTATTACTCTCTGCTCCCTACCATCAAGAGGATTGTGTATCCAATTTGCCAGCTCCCCCTGGATTCCGTGCAATCTAACCTTCCAGAGCAGCCTACCATATGGAGCCTTATCAAAGGCCTTACTAAAATCCATGTAGACTACATCTACCGCCCTGCCATTATCAACTTTTGTGGTTACTTCATCAACGAACTCTAACAGATCTCTGAGGCATGATCTCCCACATACAAAGCCCTACTGACTGCTCATAATCAAACCCTGTCTTTCCAAATGCATGTATATCTTATCCTTCAGAATCTTCTCAAGTAACTTACCTACCACAGATATTAAGCTTACTGGTCTCTCATTCCCAAGCTTTTCTTTGCAACCCTTCTTGAATAAGGACACAACATTCGGTACCCTCCAGTCTTCCGGGACCTTACCCGTGGCTAACAATGATGCAAATATATCAGCCAGGGCCCCCGCAATTTCTTCTCTAGTCTCTTGCAGGATTCTTGGACATATCTGATCAGGACTAGGAGATTTATCCACCTTTATACATTCTAATAGTTCCAACGCTTCCTCTGCTGTGATATGGACTGTCCCCAAGATATTGCCACTAACTTCCCCAGGTTCTCAAGTCTTCATGTCTTTCTCCGCGGTAAACACAGGAGAAATATTCATTGAGGATCTCGCCCATCTCCTGCAGTTGCCCACAAAATGTCCACTTTGGTCCTGGAGGGGTCATATTCTCTCTCTAGTTATTCTTTTTCCTTTAATATACTGAAAGAATCTCTTTTGATTCACCCTAATCTGCTCAGCCACAACTACTCATGCCCCCTTTTCGCCCTCCTGATTTTTCTTCAGTAAACTCCTGTATCCCCTACATTCCTCCAGGGATTCCCTTGATCCCAGCTGCCTGCACCTGAGCCATAACTCCTTCTTCTTCTTTCTAGTCAAAGCCTCAATATCTCTTGTCATCCAGAGTTCCGTACTCCAGCCAATCTTGCCCTTCACCCTCACAGGAACATATAGACCTTGAACTCTAACTATCACACTTTTAAAGGCCTCCCACTAGCCAGAGGTCCCTTTGCATGCAACAAACTACTACAATCAACCTCTGCAAGCTCCCCATTTTTAAAAAAAAAATCCCAATTTGGAAAGGAGTAAGAAAGGAAATTATTGGTTGGCAAGTGCTGCTTGCCAAATGGTTGTTGATGACTATCTACAGTGAACCTGGGAACAGGTGATGTATTCTTAAGCTCTGGAAGCACGAAAATGAGGCTAACACATAGAAGAATGTTTTTGGAGGGAAGACTTGGGAGAAGACAATTCAAGATTTCATGTAGGAAAGAGCACAAAATGATGTAGTATAATTAGAGACAGTTCAAACTCTCATGCCTGTGCCAAAGCTATGTAGTTAGTTCCCATTCTCCCACTTTCTCCACATTCCAGCAACTTGTTTTAAAGTTTTACATCAAATTCCCATTGTAAAAGAGTTAACTTTTAAATCTGCTTCGATTACCTTGAGGAAGGGCACTCCAGAGCATTCTAATGTGCTGCATACATTTTGCTCCGGTGTTTTACCAGTTAAATGTAATCTGTGTTTTCTGGTTAATGATCTCCGTTACCCACACATTCCTTTCCCTCACCACCACCACTACTCCCTGGTCAGCAGAAAGTTTCTCAGTGTCTAATCCCTCAAAGACAACTGATTTTATTTTCATGCATAAGTCCAGCATATTTTGGAAATCAGATTCCATTCACACCCTGTCAAAAATTCACTTGACCTTTATTATCACAACATTTTCTCCCCCCTATTCATTCATTTTTCTATTCATTCACAGCAATGTGGTTGTTTCTTAACTGTCCTTTGGGCTATTAGGAATAAGTTATAAACGCTGGTCTATCCAGGCATCACTAGCTAGGCCAGCATTTACAGCTCAAAGGGCAGTTATGAGTCAACCACATTGCTGTGGGTCTGGAGTCAGATGTAGGCCAGACCAGGTAAGGATAACAGTTTCCTTCCTTACAGGGCATTAAACTTTTCCAACAATTGACAATGGTTTCAAGGTCATTTTTGAACCCTTAATTCCAGAGTCTATGGCCGAATTTGAAACCAGGTCCCCAAGATATTACCTGGGTCTGTAGATTAATAGTCTGGCAATTACACCCCTAGGTCATCGCCTTCCCTGCAGGGTGGTCTGGTCTGATCTGAACCAGTTCAAAGAAACGAAAAGAGGCTATAACTGAAATTTGTCTCAAGTGTGTCCTTTCCCATTGATGAATACAGTCAAAGTGTCAATTCTTGACCTACACTGCATTTCATAGTTGAAACCAGGAGCCAGGGCCAGGGCCAGGACAACGTGGCCAAGATCAGGATTCTATGTGGCAGACCACAAGTTTGAGCCCATGTTCTATCAATGAAAGACGTATTACATTCCTTATCGCATATTTCAGCTTTACCAAAGGAATTGGAGAGGTAACAGCCATTAAAACAAAATCTGAAATTGTCCCATGCTGTTAGACAGCATCTAATAGCCGGTTAGATTGGCAGCAACACGATCATAGAGTTCATGGCATCGTGTTAATGTCACCGGACGAGAAATCCAGAAATTGTTCTGGGAACAAGAGGTCAAATCCCACTATGGCAGGATGGTGAAATGGAAATTCCAAAAAAATCTGGAA
Source organism: Rhincodon typus (assembly GCF_021869965.1). NCBI lineage: Eukaryota > Metazoa > Chordata > Chondrichthyes > Orectolobiformes > Rhincodontidae > Rhincodon > Rhincodon typus. The sequence continues at coordinate 9,486,616 of NC_063344.1, read as the reverse complement.
TTAAGAAAAACCTGACTAATGGCAATCACATCAATTGTCATAAAAGCCACTTATGGAAGTAAATCTGCCATCCTTACCCAGTGTAGCCTGGATGTGAAACCAGACTACAACAATGTGGTTGACTCTGATGCCCTCTGAAAGGCTCTATGGAGAAAGCCAACTAGTTTGAAGCAACTACGGATGTGCCTTACTAAGTAAACCAACATCCCGTCCACGGATGTAAAAAGTTTCTTTGACCTGATTGAAAGTCACGTGGGAAGAGCCAAGAGTGACTGGTTACATGAAAATGATTTATTCCAAAATGAAAATCAAATTTAATACTATTTTAACGTGTTAGGCAAATGCAATTCAGAGTGCTCATTAAAATTAATTTTATATAGGAGCCCACACAGTGACATAGAACATAGAACTGTAGAACACAGGAACAGGCCTTTTGGCCTACAGTGCGGTGCCAAACACGATGCCAAATTAAACTAATTCCTTCTGCCATCCATGATCCCTATCCCTCCATTCCTTGCTTGTTCATGTGCTCATTTAAAAATTACTTAGATGTATTGCATCTGCCTCCATCACCTGATAACGTGTTTCAGACTCCTACCAGTCTGTGTAAAACAAACTTTTCCCCCTCCAACCCTAATTGCATGCCCTCCACTATTAGACATTTCACATCTGGGAAAAAGATTCTTACCATCAACCCAATCTGTGCATCTCATAATTTTATAAACTTCGATCAAGTCTCCCCTCAGCCTGTGCCACTCCAGAGAAAACAACCCTATTTTGTCCAGCCTCTTCTTATAGCTCATACCCTCTAATCCGGGCAACATCCTGGTAAACCTCTTCTGCACCCTCTCCCTACATCCCTCCTGTAATGTGGCGACTAGAACTGAATGCAATGAAGTGACAGTTTATAGATCCTAAAGATCAACCTTGCCTCACCTGTATAGTATCCGTCGTAAGTACAGATTATTATGCTGCTCAGTTGTCAAACTCTCCGCACCTGTCCACTCCAAATTGACCACAACTCCAGAGCCCCAAGTGTCTTCACCAAGTAATTCCAAAGGCCTTTGGAAGAAAACAAATTCATCCTGTCCTTGGCTCAGAGATGCTGCGAGAAAAATAAAAATTGCACAAATGCATTAGGACTGAGATAGGCTGATATCCTTGTAGCATGGGCCACTAGCAACACCGTCCTACTGTCTGAGTGGGGGGTAATTTCCACCAGTGGCTGGATATCATCAGTTACTAATCAGAGATACCTGATGTTCTCCAAGGGATTTTCCTTTCAACTGAAAGAAAGGCAAAGTTTATTTAGCACATTTCATGCCCTTGGCATATCCAGAGACACTTGACATCCAAGTGAAACTGGAATCGTTATTGGAAGGCGAGAAATTCTGCAGTCAATTTGCACAAAAACCCGAGCAGTAATGTGATAATAACCAGGTGATCTGTTTACGAGCACTGGCTGAACCATACATAAAATGAACCAGGACATCAGAAACAAGCCCTCGATCACCTTTGAATCGTTAGACGGGGTTGTTCAGATCTATCTGAGAAGCAACGATAAGACGTAGTTACAGAAATAGGCTATTCAGCCCATCGAGGCTGTTCCATTGTTCAATTAGATTATGGCTGATCTGATAATCTTCAACTCCATTTCTCTAATAATCCTTGATTCCCTTACAGATTGAAAATTCTGACCACCTCAGCCTTTAATACACATAATGACACAGCATTGACAACCCACTGTGGTAAAGAATTCCATAGATAAATTACCCTAGAGAAGAAATTCCTCCTCATCTGTCCTAATCATGTTACCCTTTACTCTGAGATTATGCTCCCTGGTCCTAGAATCTCCCGTGAGGGGAAAACAACCTCTCTAGAACTAACCTGGCAAGCCCCCGAGAATCTTGAATGTTTCAAAGATGTTGCCTGTCATTCTTCTTACTTCAAGGAACACAGAGCCAATCTACAAACCTCTCCTCACAAGACAATCCCTCCATACGCGCAGTTGTAGTATGGCGCACTGACCTCTACATCGCCGAGGCCAGGCGCCAACTCTCCGATACCTCCTCCTACCGCCCCCTTGATCATGACCCCACCCCTGAGCACCAAACCATCATCTCGCAAACCATCCACAACCTCATCACCTCAGGTGACCTCCCACCCATGGCCTCCAACCTCATCGTTCCCCAACCTCGCACTGCCCGCTTCTATCTCCTTCCCAAAATCCACAAACCTGAATGCCCTGGTCGACCCATTGTCTCCGCCTGCTCCTGCCCCACCGAACTTATCTCCAACTATCGAGACTCCATTTTCTCCCCCTTGGTCCAGGAACTCCCCACCTATGTCCGTGACACCACCCACGCCCTCCACCCCCTCCAGAACTTCCAATTCCCCGGTCCCCAACACCTCATCTTTACCATGGACGTCCAGTCCCTCTACACCTGCATTCCCCATGCAGATGGCCGAAAGGCCCTCCGCTTCTTCCTGTCCCGCAGGCCCGACCAGTCCCCCTCCACTGATACCCTCATCCGCTTAGCCGAACTCGTCCTCACACTCAACAACTTCTCTTTCAATTCCTCCCACTTCCTACAGACAAAGGGGGTAGCCATGGGTACCCGCATGGGCCCAAGCTACGCCTGCCTCTTTGTAGGTTACGTGGAACAATCCCTCTTCCGTACCTACACCGGCCCTAAACCCCACCTCTTCCTCCGTTACATTGATGACTGTATCGGCGCCGCCTCGTGCTCCCACGAGGAGCTCGAACAGTTCATACACTTCACTAACACCTTCCACCCCAACCTTAAGTTTACCGGGACCATCTCTAACACCTCTCTCCCCTTCCCGGACCTCTCTGTCTCCATATCGGGCAACCACCTAGAAACCGATATTCATTTCAAGCCCACTGACTCCCACAGCTACCTAGAATACTCCTCCTCCCACCCACCTTCCTGCAAAAATGCTATCCCCTATTCCCAATTCCTTCGCCTCCGCCGCATCTGCTCCCAGGATGAGGCATTCCACTCCCGTACATCTCAGTTGTCCTCATTTTTCAAGGACCGTAACTTCCCCTCCTCGGTGGTCGAGAACGTCCTCAACCGTGTCTCCCACATCTCCCGCACCTCATCCCTCACACCCCGTCCACGCAATAAGAACCAAAAAAGAATCCCCCTCGTCCTCACGTACCACCCCACCAACCTCCGGATCCAACGCATCATCCTCCGACACTTCCGCCATCTGCAATCCGACCCCACCACCAAAGACATCTTTCCCTCCCCACCCTTATCTGCTTTCCGGAGGGACAACTCTCTCAGTGACTCCCTTGTCCGCTCCACACTCCCCTCCAGCTCCACCACACCCGGCACTTTTCCCTGCAACCGCAGGAAGTGCTACACCTGCCCCCATACCTCCTCCCTCACCCCCATCCCAGGCCCCAAGAAGACTTTCCACATCAAGCAGATGTTCACCTGCACATCTGCCAATGTGGTATACTGCATCCGCTGTACCCGGTGTGGCTTCCTCTACATCGGGGAAACCAAGCGGAGACTCGGGAACCGCTTTGCAGAACACCTACGCTCGGTTCGCAACAAACAACTGCACCTCCCAGTCGCGAACCATTTCAACTCCCCCTCCCATTCCTCAGACGACATGTCCATCCTGGGCCTCCTGCAGTGCCACAACGATGCCACCCGAAGGTTGCAGGAACAGCAACTCATATTTCGCTTGGGAACCCTGCAGTCCAATGGTATCAATGTGGATTTCACAAGTTTCAAAATCTCCCCTCCCCCTACCGCATCCCAAAACCAGCCCAGCTCGTCCCTGCCTCCCACCTATCCCCTCCTCCCACCTCAAGCCGCACCTCCATCTCCTACCGACCAACCTCATCCCGCCCCCTTGACCTGTCCGTCCTCCCTGGACTGACCTATCCCCTTCCTAACTCCCTACCTACACTCACCTTTACTGGCTCCATCCCCGCCTCTACGACCTGTTTGTTTCCTCTCCACCTATCCTCTCCTCTATCCCTCTTCTATCCGCCTCCCACTCTCTCCCTATTTATTTCAAAACCCCCTTCCCCTCCCCCTTTTCTGATGAAGGGTCTAGGCCCGAAACGTCAGCCTCTCTGCTCCTATGATGCTGCTTGGCCTGCTGTGTTCATCCAGCCCTGCACCTTGTTGTCTCGGATTCTCCAGCATCTGCAGTTCCTACTATCTCCCTCCATACTTGGTATCAGCCTAGTAAATCTTCTCTGGACTGCCTCCAATACTATTATATCTTTCCTTAGATAAACTGGCCCAAAACTGTTCAGTCTTCCAGCTGTGGTCAGACTAATGCCTTGTATAGTTTTAGCAAACCCTTCCTATTTTAGTACTGCATCCACATTGAAATAAAAGCCAACATTCTATTTGCCTTCTTTATTACCTGCTGAACTTGCATGCTAACTTATTATGATTCATGCAGAAGGATCCCTCTGTTCTGTAGCTATCTGCAGTCTTTCTCAATTTCAATAATATTCAATAATATTCTACCAGAGTGCATGATCTCATATTTCTCCACATTATATTCCATCTGCTAAGTTTTGTCTATTTGTTTAACCTGTCTATATCCCTCTGCAGATAGTTGTATCATCCTCACCACTCATCTTCCCAACCACTTTTGCGTCATCTGCCAGGTTTCCTCCAAAACTGAAATTTACGCATGTCACCCCCATATCGTTCAAGTGACAACAATGCTCAAGACAAATGATTCATAATTGCTAATGAACTGTCATGTTACCATCCCAGATATTGTTAAATACAAAACTATGAATGTTTAGGCAGCAAGGCCCTCTCAGTGCAGAGATTTACAGGACGTGGCACTGGATTTTTACACTGCATCATCTGACTTGTCTTAATCAAAATGTTGAATGACTGCGGGTTGAAAGTTTGTAATTCACTTCTCCATCCCAACAAATGTTTCTCCCCCACCTCACCTGAAATACTGGCTATTCCATTTTTGGTGGTCAGACAGTACAGGTGTTGATGCCCTTCCTAACTGGTTATTCGTTGCCTGAAATCTCAAATAAACAATATGTACGAACTTTCTTTTGACTGTTCAGAAAGAAGGGGGGTCCCAGTCAGATTGAAGTATACCCCCTACAATAAAACCAAGAAGGGCAGATGCTGGAGATTTGAAACAAAAACAGAAGTTGCTCGAAAAACTCAGCAGGTCTGGTAGTATTTGTGGAGAGAAAGCAGAGTTAACTTTTTGAGTCCAGTAACTTTTCTTCAGTACTTCAGACTTGGCAGATGACAACTGATGAAGGGTCACTGGACTCAAAACATTACCTCTGCTTTCCATCCACTGATGCTGGCAGACCGGAGTTTCTCCAGCAATTACTGTTTGAATTAGATCCCAACCTGACATTCACTTAGACACATTTCTAGCAAGTCTTGGCAATCATGAACATGAACAACTTTAACATCTCTGCCCCTCTCTGGACTGCTAATTTTAATCAGCTTTCACCATTGCAGACCTAGAGACATCCTCTATCCTTCAAATATGAAGATGTGTATTTAAGGAACATCTTTTGTGTCCATGGCATAAATCAAACGCAAATTTAGAATCAATTTGAAAACTTTTGAAATATAGAATTGCCATAATCCTATTGGACCATAGTTCCACAAGAACATACTCCCACTCTCTCCCTGCAGTGAGAGGGATGAGGACGGAGGAAGGAGGGGCAGGGGAGATGGGGTGGGGGAGGGAGGAGGGACTACGGGCCACCATACCTAAAGGCGGAGCGGAGGTTGAGAAGGCAAATCCTTCATGGAAACCTCAGCCAGTGTGGGAAATGAGCCTGTGGTGTTGGTATCACTCTGCATTGCAAACCAGCCATTCAGGCAACTGAGCTTAACTGACCCCTTCCCCCCCATAAAATATGATCAGTATTTTAACATAGAAGTCCAAGCCTCCAATGTCATAGAATCCCCGAGAGCACAGATAGAGGCCATTCAGCCCATCACATCTGCACCAACCCTCCAAAGAGCATCCTACCCAGAAACCCCCCTTCTAATCCCTGTAGCCCCATTCTTACCATGGCTAATCCACTTAGCTTGTACAATACTGAACACTAGAGGACAATCTATCGTGGGCAATCCAACTAACCTACACATTCCTGGACTGTGGGAGGAAACCACAGCACCAAGTAGAAACCCATGAAGACACGGGGAGAACGTGCAAACTCCACACAGACAGTTGCTTGAGGTTAGAATTGAACTCAGATCCCTGGTGCTGCGAGGCAGCAGTGCTAACCACTGTGCTGCCTGTTATGTGTACAGTCAGCTCCCACAAAAGCTGCCATGGGGTAATGACATCCTAATCTCTCTGTCATGTTGATTGGGGAAGAATACTGGGCAGGAGACCAAACGAATGCCCTTTTCTTTCTTCCAAAGAGTTTCAGGGGGCCTTTCTACCCAAAAGGTGGTGCATCAACTTAGCTCCTCATATAACCTCAAAGCACTTGCATATCACCAAATTGGGAGTTACAACCTAGACCATGGTCTTCGACTCAGACGCAAGAGGAGTGCCGAGGAGGTCTGACTGCCAGTATTAATTTGCAGAGAATTAAATATTCAAAACACCGTAGAAGCACAGGTCAGCATGGTACACAGGCGATCGGTTTTCTACTGACCTTCTCCAGTGTCATTGCTTTCTCTGTCAGTGGCTTTGTTGACTGGAGCTGCTTTCCGACCAACTTGTTGCTCCGCTGTGTTCTCCACTTGTCTGGCCCTCTCTAACTTCAGTACCAGCACTTCCAGGTCCGCTATCATGGCCAAGCAGCCATTGCAAAACGCCACTTCCAGCAGCTTCAAACCGACATGCACCACCAGAAATCGCTCGAAATCGAACACGGGGCTCTGACCAGCCAGTGCCACCTCCTTCAGCCGGAAGAAAACCACCTTGTTGTGGCAGCCAACCACCAAGTCCCCCTTGATGGGGCAACAAGAAACGGAGACTGGGGGCTCCGAGAGTGGCACCTCGATGATTTCCATCTGATCTTTGGGTGCTCCTTCAAATGGAGCCTGCAGCATATGCCCCACGATCCGTACGCCAACTCGGGACTTCCCTTGAGCTTGGCATCCCTTCCAGTTGAAGTAGACCCGCAGGGAGAGAACATTACTTTTCTCTTCGATTGCAACAAGATAGCAAGCTGGATGGGGAGAAATAGGAGGCACGAAATAAATGAATGACAAGTGAATCGTTTCACAAACACATTATTGATCTGGTCTTCATATGCACTGACTTAAGGAATGCCATGCGGAGACATTTTACCTATTTCACTGAACGTTATTTTCTGGACTTTCCCGAGGGCGTTAAAGGTGCAGATGGGCTGGCATCCGCTCTCTGTTACGCTGAACGCTTCGATTTTACACCCGGCGGAGACCACGAAGAGAGTATCCCGGCCGCAGCACAAAGTATCCGGTTCGTGTTGAACGGGAACGATCAGCTGGGCGGCGAACGGGTGACAGTTGTACACTCGCACCATCTCTTCCTTTCACTCTGATTAGCGAGGTGAAGGGATCGGGAAGGAGCGGTGCCTGCCCCTTTAAATCACTAGGATCAGATAGTGGAAGAGAAAGAAAGAGAAAACACCATTACACAGCCTTTTCATTAGATACAAGCTGAGAAAAACATTAGCTGAACTAAAAGTAAAGGCACTTGCAATTTAATGGGCGCAACTTAACGTCTTGTTATGTCCCCAAAAGCTTTTATAACCGGCAATCGATGCGGACAAGCGAGTTGTAGACAAGTTACTTTCCTCCAGGATCCCATCGTTGCATTTTTGCTCCTCGTCGGCGCAGAGCTCTCTGGCTTCTCCTGTGAACACGAGATCCCTTTCGACTATTGGAAAGTCCCACACTGCTTCCGCAACCATTGTAACATTGTCAGCTTCTATGTTGCCTCGGCCAATGGGAAACGCCGGCCCAAATGACCCCGCCGTCAATCAAAAGGTGCTCGGCCAATGGGAAACGTCAGCTGGGATGGCCCCGCCATCCTCGCAAGGCGGCTGGCCAATGGGAATGAGACGCTGGGCGTCAATCAATCAATGTCAACACACAGCAAAAGCCTCCCTGAAAGTGAAAACTGCAATGGAGCAGGAAAGGCTGCCAAAACGTGTCTGTGGATAGAGGGTTTTTTTAAAAAAATGAGTTAAATCGCTGGCCTTCGGTGAGAACTGGAATGGTGACAGTCATTTGACCCATTTAGCTATCAATGAAGATGGGACACCGGACTCGAGATTCTCTAGCTATTTGCTTTTGTTTCGCTTTCTGTCTGCTACGGCGAGTAAAGTAAGATCCTGAGAAATTACAGTATTTCAGACAATTTGTCTCCTCCAACCCAGCCTACCATTCAATAAGAAAATGCCTGATTTGATTGTGGTCTGAATTCCATGTTTCCCCTACCTAACATACCCTCCCGTCCCACACCTCATATCCCTTGACTGTCTTGTACATAAAAGTCTATCAGAACCTTGAATGTACACTGTAGCTGCAGAAACCTTCATCAATTTGGTACTACTTGAGGTTATATAACCTGCAGGCGATAGGAACAGGAATTGAAAGGAGTTGAGGCTGAGTAACTTTTTTTGGCCTGCCTTTGACTGGCCGAATAGCCTCCTACGTTGTAAATCTTTCACTTTCTAGCACCCTCGTGTGTTTCTGTCTATGTACTTAGAATAGTAGTTTTTACTTTATATTTCGCTTATGAGTCTACCTCTTTGCAATCCTCGCTTAAATTTCATCTGCCATCTTCCAGCCTATCCCCTCTTGACGTCTCTCACCATCCTATTCACGAGGAAATCATCTATACTCACGAGTTGTCTGCAGAGATTGAAATTACATTATTACATCACAGGAGCAGGCAATTCAGATCATTGCTAGTGTTTATACTTTTAACGAGCCTCCTCCCAGCTCTTCTCATCTATCTCCATCAGTATATTCTTTTAATCATTTCTCCCTGGTCTGCTTGGCTCATTTCCCCTTTAATGTACCTATGTTATTTGACGCAACCACCTTCTGCGGTAGCATGGACCACATTCTAATTAGTCTTTGTCTGAAGGACTTCATCTAAGATCCTTACTAGATTTGTTATGACCAGCTTCGATTTGTGATCTCTGATTCCATAATTCTAGACTGACGACAGTTGTAAAATTTCGTTTTCACAAATTTGGAGGGGTTCAAACATTCATGCTATTAACAACACTGTGATTAATAGTCGAATTAAATTAAAGCCAATATCAGAAACAAACTTAAATGCATTACAATTTTCCCTGTTGACAGTTGTTCACAAATCACGTGTAATGCTGTCTTATGATGGAAAGCGTTTACACTCCACTTTGCTGACATACTCCAATGAAGAGTTGAAATTCCATACAGCTGCTGGTGATTGATTCATTGACATGTCTATCAAAGCGGATATAGTAGTTTATCGAAAATTATGCTGTTAATCAAAAGGCAAGGGCCGGGTGGAGGATAAATTGTTATCATCCGCAGGACAAAAAGAAAGGGGACTACAAGATACTAGAAATCTGAAGTACGAAATGCAACTTTTTAAATGAACATTGCAAACTGTCTATTCTTTTAAGAAAAAGATATCTTGCAGGTGAAACTGAAATAACAAGGTGTAGAGCTGGATGAACACAGCAGACCAAGCAGGAAAGCTGACATTTTGGGTCTGGACCCTTCTTATCGCTTGCATGTGGAAGTCCTGTTTCTGAAATATCTGTTGCCTCGTTCATGTCAACGTAATACGGCGGCCGGGGGTCTTCATTTAGATTGGTCTATCATGCTGTCAATCACTTTCCTTTATCCAATGGACTAACAGCACACTTCGTAGTTACGTAGCAAGGGCGGGGCCTTGTGGGAGCCCTTCATTTTGATTGGTCTCCCATGTTGTCGATGACTCGCCGGCGACCCAATGGATTAACGATCTAATGATGTAACGGGAAAGCGCGCTGCGGAGCGAACCTTGTCTTGATTGGGTATTCGTGCTGCCAGTCTTCTGGAGGCGATAAGGCGGGGCCGGGAGGGAGCCCTTCATTCCGACTGGTCCGTTACGCTATCAATCAAAGCGTAGGTTACCCAATTGACTAGCGTTCTGCCGGTGATGCTGACGATGGGCGGTGTCAGGACATGGGCTGCGCGCGCCTGGGTGTACCTGTGGCGAGGGGCGTGGCTTAGGTGCCCCAGGTGGGAAGCTCCTTGTCCCTGAGTTAACGGTCGGCCATGGGTCAATGTAGGCAGTTGGGGCTGTTACTAGGTCCCTTACTCACTATTTGTTTGTCTTTAGTCAGTGGGAAGTACGAAGCTGGGAAACTACAGACTGGGAAGGTAATTTTATATTTTTTAAAAAATACAATTAATTGTCGATGTGATTTGGGGACATCTTGTCCCATGACTCTTACTGACCCGTGGACAAGGGAGGCGCAGTTGTAATATGGCGCACTGACCTTACATCGCCGAGGCCAGACGCCAGCTCTCCGACACCACCTCCTACCGTCCCCTACCGTCCCCTACCGTCCCCTAGATCATGATCCCACCCCCGACCACCAAACCATCATCTCCCAAACCATCCACAACCTCATCAACTCAGGTGACCTCCCACCCACAACCTCCAACCTCATTGTTCCCCAACCTTGCACTGCCCACTTCTATCTCCTTCCCAAAATCCACAAACCTGACTGCCCTGGTCAACCCATTGTCTCCGCCTGCTCCTGCCCCACCAAACTTATCTCCACCTATCTTGACTCCATTTTCTCCCCCTTGGTCCAGGAACTCCCTACTTACGTCCGTGACACCACCCACGCTCTCCACCTCCTCCAGAACTTCCAATTCCCCGGTCCCCAACACCTCATCTTTACCATGGATGTCCAGTCCCTCTCCACTGACCCCCTCATCCGCTTAGCCGAACTTGTCCTCACCCTCAACAACTCTTTCAATTCCTCCCACTTCCTACAGACAAAGGGGGTGGCCATAGGTACCCGCATGGGCTCAAGCTATGCCTCCCTCTTTGTAGGATACGTGGAACAATCGCTCTTCCAAAGCTACACTGGCCCTATCCCCCACCTCTTCCTCCATTACATCGATGACCGTATCGGTGCTGCCTCGTGCTCCCACGAGGAGCTCGAACAGTTCATCCACTTCACTAACACCTTCCACCCCAACCTTAAGTTCACCTAGACCATCTCTGATACCTCTCTCTCCTTCCTGGACCCCTCTGTCTCCACCTCTGGCATCCACCTGGAAACTGATATCCATTTCAAGCCTACCGACTCCCACAGCTACTTAGAATACACCTCCTCTCCCCCACCTTCCTGCAAAAATGCCATCCCCTATTCCCAATTCCTTCGCCTCTGCTCCTGTGATAAGGCATTCCACTCCCGGACATCCCAGATGTCCTTGTTTTTCAAGGACTGCAACTTCCCCTCCACAGTAGTTGAAAATGCCCTCGACTGTGTCTTGCATTTCCCGCAACTCATCCCTCACACCCCCTACCCGCAAGAACAACCAAAACAGAATCCCCCTCGTCCTCGCGTACCACCCCACCAACCTCCGAATCCAACGCATCATCCTCCGACACTTCCGCCATCTGCAATCTGACCCCACTACCAAAGCCGTTTTTCCCTCCCCACCCTTATCTGCTTTCCGGAGGGACCACACTCTCCGTGACTCCCTTGTCCGCTCCACACTCCCCTCCAGCCCGACCACCCCCGGCACTTTTCCCTGCAACTGGAGCAAGTGCTACACCTCCCCCCGACCCCTATCCCAGGCCCTAAGAAGACCTTCCACATCAAACAGATGTTCACCTGCACATCTGCTGTTGTGGTATACTGTATCCGCTGTTCCCGTTGTGGCCTCCTCTACATCGGGGAAACCAAGCGGAGGCTTGCGGATCGCTTTGCGGAACACCTACGCTCGGTTCGCAACAAACAACTACACCTCCCAGTACGAACCACTTCAACTCCCCCTCCCACTCCTTGGATGACATGTCCATCCTGGGCCTCCTGCATTGCCACAACGATGCCACCTGAAGGTTGCAGGAACAGCATCTCCTGTTTCGCTTGGGAACCCTGCAGCCCAAGGGTATCAATGTGGACTTCACAAGCTTCTAAATCTCCCCTCCCTCGACCGCATCCCAAAACCAGTCCAGCTCGTCCCTGCCTCCCTAACGATTCCTCCCACCTCAAGCCCCACGCCCATCTCCTACCCACTAATCTCATCCCGCCTCCTTGACCTGTCCATCCTCCCTGGACTGACCTATCCCCTCCCTAACTCACCACCTTTACTGGCTCCATCCCCACCTCTTTGACCTGTCTGTCTCCTCTCCACCTATCTTCTCCTTTATCCATCTTCTATCCGCCTCCCCATCTCTCCCTATTTATTTCAGAATCCCCTTCCCCTCCCCCATTTCTGAAGAAGGGTCTCGACCCAAAACGTCAGCTTTCCTGCTCCTCTGATGCTCCTTGGCCTGCTGTGTTCATCCAGTTCTACACCTTGTTAACTCTTGTTGATTGTCAGGTTGACGCCCCTGACCAAGTTGTGGGCTTGAGTCTGTGATTTCTTCTTTATTCACAGGATGAGCATGTCACTGGCTAGGCGAGCATTTATTGTCCATCCCTAATTGCCCAGTGTCCCTGAGACCCTTCGGGAAAAAGAGAAGGGTGTATCTTGTTGAGTGGTACCCTGTGCAGACTGCTAAAGTCATTTGGCAGAATGCCTCATCAACAGGGCTTTCCAACAAGCACCAGGCCATTGCTTCGCTGGTGGTGAGAAGGGCTCTGGCTGGGAGACCAAGCGTGCCCACACTCTCTGCGCCACTGTACACTGTCCTCAAAGTGACTGCAGAGGGGCCAGCACTGTCTCACACCTACCTCTGGAATGTAAAAACCAAAAGAACTGCGGATGCTGTAAATCAGGAACAAAAGCAAAGTTGCTGGAAAAGCTCAGCAGGTCTGGCAGCATCTGTGAAGGTAAAAACAGAGTTAATGTTTCGGGTCCAGTGACCCTTTCCGAAACGTTAACTCTTTTTTTTCCTTCGCGGATGCTGCCAGACCTGCTGAGCTTTTTCATCAACTTCGTTTTTGTATCTATGGAATGTGCCTATCCAAAGGAAGTCTGGAGAAAAATGTAGTGGTTTTGTTGAGGTTCGTCCCAAGCAGCTCTGTGACACAGGACTCTGTGTTCTATGGTCTGTTCCCTGGGATGCACCCCAAAACAAATATCAGCTGCGCCTGGAGGACCATTAACACGGTGAAAGACATTCTTTGGTCTGCCTGAAACCTGCTGGTCTTCCAGTTGAAAGAGCTGACCCTGACTGAGTGTTGCAGACTGGCACATCCCAAGGTACAGGACTACATGCTAAGGGATGCAATAAAGCTTGGGGCAGCTGCAACCAAGGTGCAGTGGGGAAGGGCTACTGTGTAAGGTCCTTCTACCAAAGCAAAACAGGGAGCCCATTCAGTAACGGGACCCTGCTGATGCCTCAGCTGAATGCCAAAGGGTTAATTACAAATGTATAGAAAAGCGAAGGCCAATGTTTATTTTATTCTCTGTAAGTAAAGACAGTATAGATCAGAATGGCTTCATTTACTGTGTATGTACATAAAGATTTCCTTCTATGAATAAAGTATATTTTTGCAATAAATTTTTTAAAAATGCCCAGAGGACAGTTAAAAGTCAACCACGTTGTTGTGGGTCTGGAGTCACACGTACGGATTACAGATTTACTTCCCTAAAGGATATTAGTGAACCTGGTGGGGTTTCCTGACAATCAAACAATGATTTCATGGTCATCATTCAATTTATTTGCAGATTATTAATTAATTCAGATTCTGCAGTCTCCTATGAGTAGGATTTGAAACTGGGCCCCGCAACATTACCTGGAACTCTGGATTAATTGTCTTAGTGATAAAGCCATCATTTTTTTTTTAGCTGGACAAAAATATTCACGGTCTACAACTGACCTATTTTTATGTGCTTTGGAAAATCAAATCAAATAATCTACTTGACCTCACTTTTCTCTTGCACATATTTTCAAATGTACAGTAATTCTGGGAGATTCTGTCAGATGATCATAGCATTCCGCTCGTTTTTGTTTCCTTAATTGTTTTGAATGGGATGTTGAGAGGAGTGGTTTTATCAATCTCTAAATCAACCAGCTAATCTAAGGAAGTATGTATTATGTTCATTATCTTGCTGTGGGTATGGGTGGATGTTTTTTTATCTACTCTTTCTTGAGACATTTGATGATGTCTTAATCAAATGGCTAATTCTTTGAATTTGTGTTTCAGTTGCATGTGATTGAAAGAATTGGTTAGTATAATACCATTTGAATTGGAGCAGGAGTCTGCTGTTTGGCCCATCGAGCCTGCTCCACCATTCAATAGGATCATGGCTGATCCAACTCCTCCTATCCACTTTCCAGCCCTTTTCCCATAATCCTCTTCCTTTGCTGATCAAAGTCCATCTATCTCAGCCTTAAATGTACACACGGACTCTGTCCTCACAGCTCTCTGTGGCAAGGAGTTCTAAAGATTTTCAACCTGCAGAAGAAATTCCTCCTCATCTCAGTCTTAAATTGGGGGTGTCCCTTAATTCTGAGACTACGCTCTCAGGTCCTAGATCCTCCCATGATGCAAAACATCCTCTCGGCATTTATACCCTGTCAGGCTCCTTAAGAATCCTGTAAAGATTCATTAAATTAATCGTTGGTACAGCTTTAGAAAAACAACTAGTAAGCAGAGTTGAAAAGATTTATGAAAAGAGAGGATCAATGTGGAAAGACACTACTTCAATTCTGCAACTGGACTGATGGCTTCTTTATCAACTGAGTGGAGGCAGGCCTTAAACAGGATCAAAGAATTGTTTCGGTGCAGAAGTAGGCCATTAGACCCATCGTGTCTTCTTTCCTATGAACTGTTACTGGAACTGTTCCTCTGAGTAGCCCTGTCATCAGACACAAAAGCAGTCTGAGAGAACAGCTGAGCCAGCTTATACGTGACGTAGTAGCTTTTGTGTTTATTCCTTGGACATTTTGAAAGATGGTCAGTATTATTTAGAAAATACTTTCTTCATGTAACACGCAACTGTGATCATAGAGAAATGGAAGTTACATATGCAGGCTCCAGTGCTCTGAAATATATCACTTGACTATTATCAGTTAGATTACAGAGTTCTGTTTCTCCACTATCTGCAAAAGCTCAGCTGACTGAACACTTTTTGCACTGCTTCACTTTGTTTTTGCATTTAGGCAAATAAAACTATAGTTCTGTATCTGATCACAAGCAAGAAGAATCACATAGTGTTGGGGATTTTTGTTGTTCATAAATTAGCACTGGTGAATATCTATGAAGTTACATATCAACGCCTTGGTGGTACAAGTCTTGAAGAAGTTAAAAAAAGTAAAGATTTCAAACACATCTTTAAATCAAGTAGACCAGTTTCGGTTTTGCCACCAGTTGTATTCATTTACAAATGGGCCACATTGCTAGATTTTTCCTTTGGGTGAATGGGCTGACATTTCACTATCTCCTTATTGTTTTTATAAATCACCTTGCTCAGGCATGTCTTCAAGGCAGGTGGGACCTGAGCCTGGACTTTCTGCCCAAGTGCTAAGGGCACTACCACAGTGCAAAAGAGCATAATAGCTCCTCATTTGTTGACTAAAGTAGGCAAGCTCTTTGGTCTAAAGTAATTACGTGACCACTAATGATTGAGCTCTGATACCCTTTTGATTTGCACTTGGTTGCTGCTGAATTTAAAAACTGTTCCATCTTGGCTCAGGTTTGATACCCTCAGTATTCCCAAGCTAATCAAGATATTGAAAACATTTGGGCAATGTGTGCTTCCCTGGAAGAAGCATATGCACTAGGACTGAATTTGAGAAGGGACAATGATCTGAACGGGCTCACTTGCCATCTTCGAACTTGGTGATCCGGCATATAGAGTTAGGAATTGCCCACTGGTGATGAGAGTATTGATCTTGTCCATAACTGGGCTTTTGAGTTACTGAAATTGCTGGAGAAACACAGTAAGTCTGGCAGCATCCGTGGAGAGAAAACAGAGTTAGCATTTTGAGTCCAGTGCCCTTCTTCACATCTGCAGAAGGGTTACTGTACATGACGTTAATTCTGTCTTATGCCAACCCTACTGGGGTTTTCCAGAAATTTCTGGTTTTCTTCCAGACTTCTAGCATCCACAATTCTTTGTTTTATTTTGTTTTACGTTTTGAGTTACTGTGCTGGTTGAACTTTGCTGAACAGCATTTATATTGCTACTTGGGAGAAGGGTTGTGCTTTTAAACCAAAAAGATAATTTCTGTGTCTATCAGTGGATTGAACTTTTGACCCTGTTTCCAGATCTTGATGCGAGGTCATCATTAATCATTCGCTAATGAGTACGATTGTCCACACAGAATAACAGTCCTTTCAACCCAGACTGCACTGGGCCTCACCTCGAGGCCAGGAGTCCAAGTCCATGCTGAGGCTATGATACTGCATTGGCTTTCCCCCTGGACATTGCCGATGCTGCCTCAGAATGGGAGGTAAAAAGAAAATAAAAGTGCAATATGGGAGATTTAAATAAAAGAAACGGACGGAGTGGACAAGCTCCAGCTCAGGAGACCCACTCCACTGCCGTCTTGGAGACAAGTAATATACCTTTGCTGATAGGCATAATCAAAGAAAGGTTACAGCATAGATACACTGTAGTTGAACAGCTTCAGCTCATTTGTGTCCTGGGCTCTTTAATAATGTGGACCCTTGCTCACACAACATTGTAAATATAAGCACCATTCATTCATTAACTTGCAACTATATTTATTTGAGTTTACTTTAGGCTTCTCTTTAAACAATTACCTGTTTTACTGCAACTACTTTATTTTTGTTTCAGAAATGGGTATTTTTGACCAAATTTTGTTTTCTGTCTGAGAAAGGACAGATCAACTACCATATCTGGTATCCCAAGGTAAGAATTAAATATAGAAAAGCCGCAGAATTTCAGATAATTGAAGAAAAAGATGGAATGTGTTCAGGTGTCCTGATAAAAAAGATTGAAAAATTAATAGCCCTGTTCATGGACAGTGTCGTGTGTTGTCTGGACACTACTAACATTTGTTGAGGATATCTTGCATTAAATAATTTAATTGTTAGAAATTAATTCAATCTTTTAAATTTACCTTCTATATAAATTTTGAATTTAATTCCACGTTTAGTAAGTGATGTGATGAACAGAATTGTGTCGCTGAATGTTGGAAGTTGTTGGAATGCTTCAGTGAATTTCTCTCTTATTTGCGCCTCTCCCGTATTTGTGAAGAATCGCTAGGTTATAGCCTGGTACCACCCTTTTGTCCTTTAACTGGAAATTTATCAGTACATAGTTATGCTCTAAATCCTGAAATCTGGATCCAGTTGGTAAAAGAATGGTGCTAATTAAACAGACTCTGATAAAGGAAGAAACAATATCAACTATTATTATTTATAAAGCACTTTTAACATAAAATATTCTTCCTGTACTTCACAGAATCGTTATAAAACAAAATTAAACAGCAAACCACAAAAGGAGATACTAGAGCATTTGGCCAAAAGTTCAATGAAGGATTAGTTTTAAGGAACGTGTTAAAGGAAGTAACAGAGTTAGGTGGAAAGGTTTGGGAGGAAAAGATGCAAAGTTTAGGATTTGGGTATCTGAAGGCACAGCATCAATTGTGTAACAATTTAAAATTAAGAATGCTTATGAGGTCAGAATTATAAAAATGCAGACATATGAGGGCTGTGAGACTGCAGGAGATAATAGAGATAGGGAACTCTGAGGCCATGGACAGAGTTGAAAACCAGAATAAGAACTTTTAACATGGAGATATTGCAGAACCCAATCTTCGTGATCTATGCTATGTAAGGTAAACATATCGGGAAACATTTAGACCATGATATATTGCAAGTGATATTTGACCCAAGAAGCCTTCTGAAGTTTGTACATCATGGTGGCAACAGGAGAGTACTAGAAGCTAAAGGTGACAGCTAGTTAGTGGCAGATAGTTCATGCTAAAGGCTTAAAAGGTAAACGGCAGCAGTGATCTCATCTACCTGAGTTCAAAGCTGAAGTTTACAAATAAGTCTAAAGTGCCACAATCTGGAGAAGAATTACTTATTTACTTAATCTGACATTTATTTCCGATCTTAATTTAAAGAAAATTCAGCAACATAGCTAATTGGATTTTAAAAAATGGTTTCAAAGATGCTGAAGCACAGCTCCAAGCTATTAAAGTGCCCCTGGTGTGAAATATTGAAGAAAATGCATTTTTTAAAAAAAATCATTATAAAGGCCTTACCTATGTCCAGACATTGGTTGATTATGCCTTCTTGCTTCTTGGCAATGGAGCAAAAATTCAAAAAAACATGATGTCACAATTTTTTGGCATAATTGCCACCATGAGCGCAACCTGAAAAGCAACAAACAAGAAATAAAGAGAAGTTTTCAATAATATCTTAAAACAAGAAAAACAGTATAGTACAACATGTATTTTTTATTTTACCTTTTTTTAGAGAGCATAATAAAGCTGGAAAGCAAGCATCTGAGCATGGATTAGTACTCCTTGAACGTTCTGTCAGAATTGTAGTTATTTAAAGAAAGAATCAATCTTTACATTCTGCATCAAAGAAAACTGACAATGAGAAAGAGCCAGTCAAACTTCTTTTTGTTAGGAACAGTAAAATCCTCTGGTATTCCTGATAATGACAGCAAAGATCTGGCAAATTTGAGAGTTTAGAAGATCAACTAAATGTTTGAGTCAACTTCAGATTGTATAGGCTTTAGTTCATGTTATAGCAACAGCAGCCAGGTGAAACAATCAACAAACTCGCATCAGATTTTGATGCAAAGGTACAGAATATGACTCACCAAAGCTAACCTAGCAGAAATGCTTTTGGAACTGGTTACTGGCTCTACACCAGTAAATCCTTCCAAAAAGAGCTTCCAACTAATATGTCATTGACACGCTGCTAAAAGAAGGACATAAATTCAAGCCTGTCAGCAACATCTACAAATGTGATTTGTCTGATCAGCCAAGATAGTGTCCATCACTTTGTGAAAAGTAAGTTCTGCTCTATAAGGCTAAAATGTGCAGGAAAAGTAATTGCCCACAGAAGCCCAAAGTATAAAACAATGCTCCACAGCAGCATTTGAATAGTCAACCAAAGAGCAATATCATGGGCATTTCAAAAGTTTCAACCATGGCTCGTAAGCATATCAATGTAGTCCAGGAGCTATCTGCATTGTCACAGCCTACAGACTCTAGTCATTATAACTTGTGGTCGGTTTGACACACCACATGGAACAAATCCAAGACATCAAGTAGAACATGCCCGCCAATGTTAGTGTCACTTGATTTGAATAGAGCATAAAATTGAACAAGTTATAAAACAGGCATTGCACTGCATCCAATCCTGTCTGATACCCAAGGTTCAGGTTAAATTTGCCCTCTAACTGCTAGTTTGTTTGGTCCTTTTATTTTTCTCTTCAATCCTGATCAATTTTCTGCTTTAGAGAACAATTATTTTGAGAATGAATATACCAAATAAGATGGGAAACATAGGTCAAAAAGGCAATCGAGACTCTCAAAATATTTCCTTGCAGTAGTATATAGATTCAAGTGGAAGGCTGACATCAAACTGGTGTGTAGTGGCACAGACAGAAGGAATGAAGAATCCCAAAGAAAACTGCATTCTCTTCAATATTTTCATAAAGTCGTAGAGTCATAAGCATGGAAACAGACGCTTCCATCCAACCAGGATGCCGAACATGATCCCAAACTAAGCTAGTCCCTCCTGGCCCATATCCCACCAAACCTTTCCTATACAGATATCCATCCAAATGTCTTTTAAACTTTGTAATTGTACCTACATCCACCACTTCATCAGGAAGTTCATTCCACGATCCAACCACCCTCTGTGTAAAATATTTGACTCTTTTTGTTTATTTACAAAGTATGAACAAGCTTGTTGGACTCAAAATGGCTCAGAGTGATTACAGGGTCATATATGCAGAAACTTCTGACACCGCCCGCCTTACCCACCAAACCCCACCCAAATTGTATGTACATTCCAACTAGAGCTTGGAGACAAACCCTCATCCTGCACTCCATTCTGGATGAAGGAAAACAACAAAATTCATTATATTAAAATGGGGCTATTGCTTTTACAATTGCCTCATAATCTTGCAACAGAAGCTCTTTGAAGTAAAGCTGTGCCATTAATTTAATGACCTTTTGATTGGTTGCCCCAAGATGGGCAATTATCGTCTGAAATGCCTGCCTTTGTTACTGACTGAAGTCAGAGCTTGTTGAATTGTTTAAATATACAATCTAAGTTAGTTACTTTTGACTTCCAGAGGGAGAGCAAGACTCTAGGCTGAGATGGTAGCCTACCTCAGTCCATCCATCTCCGTATTCAAGTTGCTGGATGGAAAGAGATCTACACTTTGCCTTCAAGAAGAAAACAAATACTGTTTCTGGTTAATTATGGTAGCTATTATTGGCTGCTGACCTCTGGGAATTTGTAACTCACATGCACTGATTTTTAATATTTCTGAATTTACCAGAATTTGTCATTTACAATGTATTTCTTCTCTTCTCCTGCTTTCCTTAATTTGTTGAGATTTTTAAAATTCATTCACTGGTTGGGGGAATCTCTGACTAGGCCAGCATTTATTGCCCATCCCTAATTTCCCAGAGGGAGGTTAAGAGTCAACCACATTGCTGTTGGTCTGGAATCCCATGAAGGCCAGATCAGGTAAGGATTGCAGGCTCCTTCCCTAAAGGACATTAGTGAACTAGATGGGTTTTTCCCCTGACAACCGGCAATGGATTCATAATCATCAATCCAGATTTTTATTGAATTCCATATTCCAACATCTGCTGTGGTGGGATTTGAGCTTGGGCCACCAGAACATTACCTGGGTCTCAGAGTCCAGGGATAATACCACTAGTCCCTGTTGTGTGTATGTGAGTGTGGCTGAAGTGACAAAGCAATTCCCCCATGTCTTGGATAACAAGGTGTAGAGCCGGATGAACACAGCAGGCCAAGCAGCATTAGAGGAGCAGGAAATTTCTGAAGAAGAGTCTAGGCCCGAAACGTCAGCCCTCCTGCTCCTCTGATGCTGCTTGGCCTGCTGTGTTCATCCAGCTCTACACCTTGTTATCTCAGATTCTCCAGCATCTGCAGTTCCTACTAACTCCCCCATGTCTTGATTGTT
The DNA here is from genome assembly GCF_021869965.1 of Rhincodon typus. Classification (NCBI taxonomy): domain Eukaryota; kingdom Metazoa; phylum Chordata; class Chondrichthyes; order Orectolobiformes; family Rhincodontidae; genus Rhincodon; species Rhincodon typus. The sequence goes on along the minus strand of NC_063344.1, from coordinate 9,465,329 downwards.
TTCATAAACTTCAGCTTCACCTTAAAGCATTTTTTTGTGGGTTTATTTCAAAGGTTAGGATCCAAAAACCAGGGTTTGGGAAACTCCCTTCAGCCTACTTCAGTAAGGGCTAGGAGTAAAAAAGGAAAGGAGTTCATCAGCCAATGCCTTACTGTGTCATATTTGAGAGTGGAAAAGCAATCATAATTAAATTCATCCCACTTTCCAGTTTGTCTGTGACAGAATGTTTAGAATTCAAGGATAATGGAAGATCACAGACTAGAAGTGTTAACTCTTTCCCTCTTCATGAAGATTGCCAGATCTGCTGAGTCTTTCCAGCACTTACTGTTCTCATTTTAGAATGGAAAGAATGTCACTGAATAGAATTTAAGGACATGCAGAAAACACTAAGAACCATTAACTGTAATATAGAGAGAATTGAGATGTTTATCTGATTTGGGTTTGCAACAATATCTAAAAGTCCTCTTTTGAAAGTGTGATTCAGAATGGTAGAACTGTAATTGACCTCCTGATTCCAAAGTTCACCAACACTGCTCAGTTTACACTGCAAGGAGGTGCATGAAAGAAGCCAAGAATGATTTATATTTTTGGTAATCACTTTGATATCATTATTAGATATTACATAATTGTGCTGCACATGTATGCACCACCTTATACCCTTAAGATATTTGGTTTAACTATGGAGTATCCTGAAAATAGTAACTTTAAATATTTTCATAATATTATACATTTGAATGCTTTTGTATACCCCTGCTAGGCAAAACATATTGTGAATTTGCTGTTTTATTATGACGAGATGACCCAATGGCCCTCTGTGTATAAGAACAGCTCAAAGGTAGGTCTGTCAACTTGGCTAAATAAGTACTATATAAATAATTGTACAAATACATGAAATAGCTAATAATATGGAGTGTTTCAGGAACTAATAGTTCAGTCAAATGAACAATTTTCATTTGAGAACACCTCACAACTAAGTCACAATGCATGTTAGATCTTCTCTGCAGTTCATTGGATACAGTTTGCCTCATCTGCCTTGTTGGAACTGCTAGTGAGGGATACTGCCCTCCCTGACCATTCTAATTTAATGAATATGACCACAAAGACCGTTCAGCTTTCTAATCATAATTTCTGGTGTTTCCAATGCCATGGAGTCCACTATATTCATCGGTATTGCATACCATTTTAGCAGGAACCAAATGCAGAAACCATTACTACAGCCATTTAAGCTAGCCGTTGTGGCCACAAACATTTACCAGCATTTTACCACATGCCAAAAACATTAAGTACACATACACATGTTCTGTGAATGAGTGTTATGACTATGTGGCTGGAATTATTATTTACATTTTAATTCCTAATCAAAAATGCAACTAACCCTCATGCCTACTGCGTTAGACACCATTGTCCTGCAATCTAATGTTTGTATCATACATGTACACATGTAGGGGTGGCGCGGTGGCTCAGTGGTTAGCACTGCTGCCTCACAGTGCCAGGGACCCAGGTTCGATTCCACCCTTGGGTGACTGTCTGTGTGGAGTTTGCACGTTCTCCCTGTGCCTGCGTGGGTTTCCTTTGGGTGCTCTGGTTTCCTCCCACAGTCCAAAGATGTGCAGGCTAGGTGGATTGGCCATGCTAAATTGCCCATGGTGTTCAGGGATGGGTCTGGGTGGGATGCTCTGAGGGTCAGTGTGGACTTGTTGGGCCAAAGGGCCTGTTTCCACACTGTAGGGATTCTACCTTGTTGAAATTTCTTTTTGCTGAAATAGTTTAGTCTTGCTATAGGTATTCCCATCAAGGCTTATGTTACTAGCTGATTGCAGAATATCAGTGGTGCAACTTCACATATTGTTTGTCATGCCTGTGGAACTTTCTCCTGGACAGTACCATTGTTTGATACTTTGCTGGCATATTTGCCTATGATAAGCAATAGATGAGCCTCCATTACCCACTCACGTGGTTCCTGTTCAAGTCTGAACCAAAACAATTTTGTGCGGAACGCAATTAACCTTGACAATGTAGAAATAATTGGAGAAGGATCATGAACTGATATTTCCCCTCCATAGCTCAGGAACTAATATTTTAGTAAAATGAACAAAAGCTGAGGCCAACTCTAATATCTGCAATGCGGCTCCAATTAAAGCAGCCAACTCACCATATTCCAGAAATTGATCCAGGAATTTCCCTATCCCTATGGCTCAGTTTACCTATAAGATACCACACTTAACCAGACAACTGGAATAGCACTGTTAGATTTACAGGGTCACTGTTGGTAATTTGTATTTGGCTCTGAATTCATACCCAGAAAAAAAAACCTCTGATAATGTACAATTAATTCTGGAAAGTGTTTATTCAGGACTGCTGGAGTAAAGAAGCAGTGGCTGCCAATGGAAATAATCAACTGTTGAACCTCACTCAAACTTTTCTGTTATCTGGCTGCCAGGTATGTATGGTATTTGTATCTGTGCACTTGCACTGACTAAAGTGACAGTGATACCCTGAGGGGAAAAAAGCAACATTTTTGTATTTTGTTCTCCTTGGGCTCAAAAGACATACTGTATCTAGAAAGTTAGGCAGCAGGCAAAGGCACACTGTAGTTAGATAGCCGTAGAAAAAAACAACAAATAGAATCCAATGGATCAAGATAAAGGGTCTGCCTGTTAGTGAAAGGGAGGTGAAGGAATATATTGCCAGTAAGATTGTAATGAGTAAAAAGAAATGATGAGGAATTACAACAAATCCAAAATTTCCACAAGCTCTACACAGTTCATTTCTAACTTATTATTCAAACCAGAAGAATTATGGTTATCTATTAATGGGGAGTGAATGAGAGCAGAGAGGTAAACATGGTGACCATAAAATACACTTTAAGATGATTGAGCAAAGCATAGATATAACAAATATGAGATTGGAGAAGAGCTAAGAATAGAATTTGTGAAAATAAAATATATAACCATATTGGCAAACAATGTGGAACAGCAACTGAAAACGAAACAAAAATATACAGTATTCCATTAAAAGAACAGATTCTACACTAATGAGAAATATTGGTGAATAAACCCTTACGGGAAAAAGTGAAGGAGTGGAATACAATAAGTATGTGGAAAGTAGGAGAAAGCATGAAAAGGAAGAAAGTGAAGACACTGGGGAGAATAAAAAAATTAGGAAGGAATAGCAGAACAATGCAACTAAATTAATAAGGAAAAAAAGAACAAACTGATGAAATATTCTGGAGGCATATGTATATAAAATAAGTAGAGATGAGAATAATCAATGGAGAACAAAAATCTCAGGCAGTGATTATGAGGTGGCAGAAATAATAAATAATTACTTTGCTTCAGTACTAAGCAAGGAGACAAAATCAGGTGAACATAATGTAATGAAATTGAGTTTTATATATATGTTATCTTAATATTGTTTACTTTAAGTTTGGATTTTTGGAATTCTAAGTGAAACATGGGTTTGTCTGTGAGTTTAGAGTTAACAAGTAGTTTTTAAAACTATAATACCCATAATTCCAAGTGAATGGAAATTACTCAGAGTTCCAAGGGAATTAGCCAGAGGTAAGTGGGGAGAACTTTCCAGACTTTGACTTTTCATTTTGGGTCTATGCTGGAAAGTAATTTGAGAGAGAAGCATCTATCAAACTCAGAAGTGCTGAGAAGTCTTTTGATGGAGGAACATGTGCAAAGTAGCATTCCTGAGAAAAGGGGTTTAATGAAATTATCATGGAATAAGAAGTTATTATTAATCTCCAACCGGAGCTTCAGGATACAATCAGTGGAAAAGAAATGAGAGTAAAGTTTTTGAACTTTAATTTAAAAGAGAAAAATAATTGAAGCTGTATCATAGCTCATAAAGCACTGGAAGCAAGCTAAGAGCGTTGTAATTAAGAAAGAGTTTGTCTACATTTCTCACAGGCTACAGTTCCAGTTGCTGAGAGTAAGCATGCAGGTGCAGCAGGTGGTAAAGAAGGCCAATGTTCTGCTGGTATTCATAGTTGTATAATAAAAGGACAGCAGCAGGGGTGAATTGTTGCAATTACAGAGGGCTTTGGTGAAACCACATCTGGAATATAGTGTACAGCTTTGGTCTTGTCTGTCGAGGGAATGCAGAAGAAGTGTACCCAGGTATGCACAGGCCAATTGCTGCCAACCAGAACTTCCCTTTACAGTTGCAGTATTGGAAGAATTTCCCCAAAGGTGGCTGACAAAGGCAAGTTGTTAATAGGGGCCTGGAGCTCTGATGGATGGGGTGGTGGACTTTCCCCTTTTCCCAGAATCATCAGAGGAGACAGCTATATCAGATCCCGCTAACCTGCTCTGAGATTGACACCTGGATGAATGCAATATCCACAGTTAGGAGGAATGCCCAGCAGTGCAGGAAGAAAGTTGCATTCCGCAAGCAACAGTGCCCCCATCTTCCCTCTGCTACCTCACACTTACTCTAACACTTATACAGCAGCCACCTTCCACCAAATCTTATGGTCAACCACTCTCACTGTTGCATGTGTATGCCTCATTGGCTTAGCATACTGGAATTCAAGGCCTGCTACTCCCAGAGTCACTGCAAAATTGAAACATTTGTTCAAAGTACACAAAGTCTCCAGTTTACCTGTCTGATAGACACAGGTTAACAGAAAACACTGACCAGGTTTCTGTACATAACAATTACTACAATTTCAGATCTGAATTTTCTTACATATAGATAGATTTTAAACACAGTTGAAAAACTACAAACTGTTGTTATATGTTGATATGAGTTAAAATTCTAACCCCTTCTAAAAAAAATATATATATATAAAACACCAAAAATACATTGGTGTTATGGATGGAGGGGAAAAAGAGAGTGCTGAGGAAATAGTTCAATGGTAGCAGTCCTTAAGAATCAGTGGGATGCTCCATTTGGTTCCCAACTTGTTCAGTTCTCTGATCTTTCTTTTTGGGTTCTTTCACTTCTTCACAGGAACCAACGAGTGACAGGTTCATAGGTTGTAAAGCATCCAAATTTACTGGTTAAAAACAACAGCCTACAGCTACTTGCAGGAAAAAACAACTAGTTTTGTTCGCTCCACGTATTTTACCACCAAGAGAGAGAGACAGACTCACCACCAAAAATCTGAGGGCTTCTTACTGTACTGTTCACATCCACAATCTATTGTTTAAGAAGCATCTTGACAGATACGTGAATCAGTAGGGAATAGAGGGATGATCACTGCATAGAGGCAAAAGGTTTTTAGTTTAGCAAGACATCAAGTGTTGGCACAATCTTGGTGGGCTGAAGGGTCTGTTCCTGTGCTGTACTCTTCTTTGTTCTATCTAGCTACTCAAACAGTGAGTTGCCATCAGGCTGATGATCTTTGGCACCCACAAGTGGTCAAAATTACACAAACCAATCAGCAACCTGTGGATGGCTAAATCTCACTTTGTACACCTCCCGTATGCCGTGTCGTCTATTTACACCTTTCCCCACTTCTTGCAAAACACCAGTGTCAATACAAGTGACGATGATTTTCTGTAACTTGCTTTTTAAATATACAGCAGTTCCTTCCTTAGTCCTTTTGTTATAAAACAGTTCTTTCCCAATTCAGTCCATCATCAAAAATAATGTAGAAAGATACAGTCTTTACACTGCATTATCTTCCCTCCACTCTCTTTCACTCACCCCAACATCCTCCAGACTGCTCACCCTGCATGCCCTCTGTGCTGCCTACTCACTCACTTGGGATACCTAACTACTTTTCCCCCACCTGTACCAACACTAACAGCTGTCAGCCACTTTCATCTTGCTCTTAATGATTCCGTTTGTCTTTTCCAGGAGAGAGAGAGCCTTGGTGGGTAGTGGAGTGCCTGAATCAAACTGCTTACTGACCCTATGCGGAGAGAATCCTTGCCTTAGTGGGATAGGACCATGAACAGCCAGTACTGATGCTGAAATATCCACGTTCTGGCAACTGAGTAAGGTTCATTGTCAAGTGCTGTGCTGGTCACCTTCTGTAAATATATTCTCAATATGTTCAAATATTTGCTCCTATTTCACAATTCATTCTCTCTCTTGTCTACTGCAAGCACCAATGGCACCCTGAAGAGACCAGCCTCTCAGCGTATCATCTCCTCCTCCACCTCTGAGGAAGAAGCTGCAGCTCCGGTCAAAGAAGCACAAGCAAGGCCGTCTCCTGCACCCTCCTGCTTAGTGTACTAGAAATGAGAAATGAGATTAGATAATGTCCTTGCCCATATCTTCAATTGTAGACAAGCCCATAGACTTAGTCCCCTTAGAATTTGAGACATGGCCATTTGATTGATGCACATGAAGTGTGTTTGCAGTGTAAGCTGCTGGCACAGACTGTAGGTGTGACATTGACGTAGCATGGTGCCAATCAGAACTATTTCCAACCCCTTGACTGATCACTCCTGACGACCATGTCAAGCTGCCTGAATAATTGTCTGCGCTACAAGGCAAAGCAAGAAAGATGTATGATAACCGTAAATGAGGCAACAAAGCATAAAAGAGACAAGGCAAGATAATGCATGGCAGGGATGCTGTGAGCATCCAAATAGGCTCAAGTGAGTCAGCGCTGAGAGAACAAACTAAGAGCACTGAGATATCTGACCCTCAACACAAAGTGGTCGAGCAGCAACATTGCAATCCAAGGTGTCAGTGCATTCCAAATGCAGCACTGAAGTGGCGAACTGTATTCTGAGTGAGTTGGAGATATGCTATGATGACGTAGTGAGGCTGATGCCAACCTCTTGGGAGAAGGGGTTGTTATAGGTTTTCACTGCCCTTAGACTATGCGTTGACATGTTAGGAACTGCAAGCCAAGATGGAGGTGCAGAGGAACAAAGGACGACTTGAAGCCACCAGGATTCACTTTGCATGTTGGGAATTGTCAATGTCCAGTTTCCCTGCATCATGGAAGAATAAGAAGTTGGCTGAGTCTTGGATCCAACTGTGACTTGAGTTCCCAGTTGTCGTAGAAGGCTGTCAAGATGTTGCTGCTGTTTGCTATAACTTTACTGTGTGACTGGATTTTGATTACTTATTGGAATTAAATCAGTATTATCATCATCTTTGTGTGGAAAATAATTTATGACTCATACATTTACTGCCCCCCCAAAATATCTTGATATACTCAGCTAACAGTTTAAATATAGAATTTACAGCTAATATTTTGCGTGCATTTGCTTAAACAAAGTACTTCATCTGTCACATGAAATGTAACTAATTCTATTCAAGCAATATTTAAGTTGCACATATGCAGTATAATTTGTATGTGGGGACATTTAAAAGTTAAGCTATTGATCCTGCTGATAGGTGTACCTTGTCACCAGGTAGCTCTGGAAAGGGATATGCAATAAGTAAAATTTAGGAATCTTTGATATATGAAATTAAATTTGCATACTTTGTCATTTTCAGTTAGCATTTGCTATGATCCCAGCTGTTGGTAGTGCTGGACAAGTCAGACTTCAGAACGAAATCTGGCTTGATAGACATTTTTTAAGGCAACGCGACGGTCACCAGTTTCAAAACCTCCCCACCCCGGCCTCATCCCATGACCAACCGTCTCCCTCATCCCCACCTCCTTGACCTGACATAACCTGTCCATCTTCTCCCCCACCTATTTGCTCCTCCCACCTCACTGACCAATCCCCACCACTCCCTACCTGCACTCACCTATCACCATCCTGCCTACCTTCCCCAGCCCCACTCCTCTCTCTATTTACTTCAGAGCTCCTTTCCCCCTCCCCCATTTCTGAAGAAGGGTCCCGACTCGAAACGTCAACTTTCCTGCTCCTCTGATGCTGCCTGGCCTGCTGTGCTCCTCCAGTTCCACACTGTGTTATCTCATTTTCTACTGGAGTAACTCTGTTTTCCCTGACTTACTGAGTTTTCTTAAAATAAAGTCCTTTCTAAGTGAAAAGCTATACTTGCTTCTGACCTACTGGTTCCTCTCTGAACTGCTGTAAAATCTTTCAATCACTTAGGGCCCTAAACTCAAATCAATCCTTCATTATTCTGACCCAAGATCAAGCTAAATGGCTTTCAGTTGTTTACTCTACCTGTGGTAAACCACTACAATATAAATAATGTTCCATTAGCCCTCAGTGGGTTTGCAGTCACCCGTTTTCTGATGCATACTGCATTAGGTCATTGTTTATGAATGACTGTGAAACTTTTCTTGGATAGCCATTTGCAAATGCAACCAACACCCATATGTTATTATTTTGAAATAAAAAGCCTGAAAATGATATAGACACCTTTCACCATGCACATTTGGAACTATGGGCAGAATTTTCTCCTCCCTGCAGGTGATGCGGAAGGTAGCAGGAAGGCCAAATAAGTGAGTGGGTTGATGCACTGAGTTCCATTTAAGTACTCATCAGTGTTTGATCCAATGAATGTTCTTGCTAGTGATGGAGAAGAGTTAATTGCCCCTGAAGTTACACACCATCACACTTGGTGCACAGAGCACCATGTGCTCATGCAACATCACAAATTGTAATTTGTGGTTTAGCATTAAATGGACAGTCAAACTCATTTACTGCCCCTCCCAGGATATCTTGATATATTCAGCCAACAGTTTAAATGCAGAATTTACAGCTTGCTATATTTTTCCACTTGTACAGGTGGTTGAAACAAATGGAATAAATTACACAGACTGTCAAAGAAGACTCAATGTTCATTCAGCTAGGGAAAGATGGTGGTTTCTTGCTGTCAGTAATTGTAAGGTATGAATAATTTTCAACACTACTTAATAAACATGAATAAGGTGATAACTGTCATATAAAAACATTAATAATTTAGGTATTTTAACAAATTTTATGTAATCTCATAATGTTAAAATGTCATCTTAATAGATATGATGGAAGAGAGACACACTTTGAAACCTGCATAACAGCACTGCAAAATGTTCAGAGTAATTTGTCAATTTTGTTGACAGGGAATTGGAGGTAAAAATGTTGGAGGAAATTGGGGAATGGTTGAGCAGATGTGGACTGATAGACCTTTTTTCCTCTGTTTTTGTTTGGCAATAAGTCTAATGCTTACTCTATTCTTGTTTCCAAGTTTTTGTTTTAGTTTATGCAGAGTATTGCAGATTCTGATTAAAAAAAAAAATCCAAACTGTTGGTGCAGATATAAGCTGTGAAAATTTTCAAGTCAGTTGGTTCAAATGAAAACAGTACTGCTGCAAGCAGTGGCTATATTTGAAAGGAAATGACTTCTATATTTTCTCAGAAGACAACCATTTCGTAATCCCCATTTCTGTTTTAAGAACTGAAAAGAACAATATAAACCATAGACAATGTAAATTGAAAAAGGACAACATTGCTTTGCTTGGAGCAATTATTGGGTAGCCTTAGTGCAAGTTAAAATAGCCAAGTTAGAAGCAGAACAGTGCATGCACACATAGAACCAACAAGCTTGTTTGCATTGAAGAAACATGAAAAGTCAAGGTGACCATTTAAATCAACACAATTCCAACACAATGGAGGAAAGAACTTTTCTTGTTTAGAATTATGTAGAATAACCAGCACCATAAGAGCTCATTCTGTTCAGGTAATCTGTGCTAGTAATGTACAACATTCCTTCAATGCAAATTTTCAATAGTGATGTTGAATGAATTTCAATAATTCACTGTATTCCTTATCATTCCCTCATTTAACAACCAACAGAGAACATCAACTGGGTGCTAAAGGGTAACTGGGTGCTAAAGGGTGACTGAGTTCTGGTCTTGGTGAACGAGTCCTTGCAAATTGAACTCCAAATATACTCAGAAAGGAGAATAAATGATTTTCTGTGCATATCAATTCCAGTATTGTGAATAAGGCATAAAATTTCTTTTGAACCTTGTCCTGTAACAAATATGAATAGAATAGAATAGAATATCCTTTATTGTCACCTGTACCCCAGTGCAGATGTACAGGAGTACAATGGAAAGTTTTTACAATTGCTGCCTTTAATGATACCATCATAGGTACAAATACCTAGGTACAAATCTTACAGCGTAAAAAAAAAGTGTTGTAACAGAGTAAAAAAGAATAATGATTAGCATGAAACAGTGAAAACGTCCAGAATGATAATAAGTGACCATAAGGATATAAGTTCCAGTCCGTGCCTGTAGGCCCCAAAGCGTGAGGCCACGCCTCCATCCAGGACTCCATCCCCATGCCGGCCTCACTCGCTCCGCTGCTGCTCTGGGAATCGCCCATTAGCTCCGCTGTGGGACTCGGCCCGTGCTTGCTCCGCTCCGCTGCGGGACTCGGCCCGTGCTCGCTCCGCTCCGGCACTCGGCCTGTGCTCACTCCGCTCCGCTGCGGGACTTGGTCTGTGCTCTCTCCACTCCGCTGCGGGACTCGGCCCGTGCTCGGTTTTGCTGCGGGACTCGGCCCGTCCATGGTTCCGCTGTGGGACTCGGCCTGCTTCCTCTGCTCCTTGACTCCACTGTCCAGGTAGGGCAGGGGGGATGATGAGAAAAGCTTTGAGGAGGTGATAAAAAGGGAAAGGGACTGGCAAGCACAGGAGCTCCGACTGGAACGTCCTACTCTGCCGCCATCTTGGAGTGTTGCCCAACATGCTATCCAATACAGGTGGATCAGTGGACATCAGGCTATTAAGAAAGGCTTATTCAGTGTAACTCAATGCACCAAACATTTTGTTTCATGCTCCTGCAAGTTCTGCAATTCAGCTTTTTTAAAACCTTCCCAGCTGGACATGCTTTGTTTCCTCTTCAAATTCCAAATCAGAGGAATGCATTAAGATGAAAAAGACTCCAATTCCAAACCAATGAGCTTATTTCCTGCCATGGTCCTTTTCAATTCTTTTCACTGAAAAGGCCCCTTTTCAAATGCACACACAAAAACAGAAGTTGCTGGAAAAGCTCAGCAGGTCTGGCAGCATCTGTGAAGAAAAAATCAGCGTTAACGTTTTGGGTCTGGTGACCCTTCCTCAGAACTGTTTTGAGGAAAGGTCACTGTTTCAGGTGTAACCTTCCATCATCTGCAATACTCACTCAGGATGCAGCTGGTGAATATCTTGGGATTTTCTTTTCTTCCACCTACCTGCACTAAAATATTGCTGGCATGCTGCTTGATATGTGCCTGACCTGTGTCGTCACAGCCATCAGTATTCACATTATTTTGCAGGTCCTCTAAAAAGCTATGCAGAACACAAGGGGTCCACAAACTACATTTTGAGAATCGCTGCAATAGCCAATTTTGAGAACAAAGGACTCAGGTTGCTTAACTGATATACATTCCAGTGTAATGTGGAAAGAATGCTTTACATTGTAAATTGTGGTAATATCAGAAGTGTAAGTGAATAAGGTCAAATCAAAATTTACAAGTACGAGAACTGATGTCTAAGTTTTCTTTTCCAGCAATGATGTTTGTTGCTTTTTTTAAAGAACGTTTTACAAATTTGATTGCAATTTAATGTTATTAAAAATCAATATTGATACTTTTTTTGTTCTTCGATTCTCAGTTTGGCTCAGTAGGTAACAATCCCACCTCTTAAGTCAAAAATTAAGGGGTTCAAGTTGCACTCCAGTTTGAGCATGTATCTAGGATAGTATTCCAATGCACCATTAAGGTGCTGGATCAGTGAAACTGCTGAACTTTGTAAAAAGCATTACACAATGGACAGCCTACATTCAGAATTACGTTGAAGACCCCAAAGTATTAATTCCAAAGTCTGGTCAATATTTCTTCCATTAACACAAAAACATTGCTTTTAGGAGATCTAACTTGTGGAAAACTGAAGTTGAATCTGCCTTCATGATCTCTTGTACATCAAAACTGTATGTGAAGCAGCATGTAGTGTTTTAAGTCACTGTTTTATCTTGCATTTATACATGTCAGTAAATTAGTATAATTCCTATCTCTTTCCTGAAGAAAGTTGAAAAGTTGTAGATGGGTTATTATTTTTACAATGTCCATATCAATGTTAAACAAATGTATTGTCAAGATTGCACATTACACTTGAATGTTACAAATACCGTTCAAATACAACCTTGAGCCATCCTGTTTACTGTTTTTTTTTGTTATGTGATGTATTTTAATTAGGGTGGAGGAATAACTATGGAATATAGAATTACTATGTCTAATGGGAAAAATTTGTGGAGAAGACATTTTTCTGCCAATGAGATCGGTAAGGATGTTCGGAGATAATAAGAACTGCGGATGCTGGAGTCAGAGATAACACAGTGTAGGGCTGGAGGAACACAGCAGGCCAGGCAGCATCAGAGGAACAGAAAAGCTGACGTTTCGGGTTGGGACCCTTCAGAAATGGGGGAGGGGGAAGGGAGCTGGGAAATAAATAGAGAGAGGAGGGGTGGGGCTGGGGAAGGCAGGTGAGATGGTGATAGGTGAGTGCAGGTAGGCAGTGGTGGGCATTGGTCAGTGAGATGGAAAGACCGGATAGGTGGGAGAGAAGATGGACAGGTTGTGTCAGGTCAGGGAGGCGGGGATGAGAGGGAGAGTTGGACGTGGGATGTGGCCAGGGGTGGGGAGATTTTGAAACTGGTAAGTCCACATTTAGACCATTGGGATGTAGACTCCCGAGGCGGAATATGAGGTGCTGCTCCTCCAGTTTCCGGGTGGCGTCATTGTGACACTGGAGGAGGCCCAGGATGGACATGTCACCCAGGGAGTGGGAGGGTGGAGTTGAAATGGTTCGCGACCAGAAGGTGGTGTTGTTTGTCACAAACAGAGTGCAGGTGCTCTACAAAGCGGTCTCCGAGTCTCCGCTTGGTCTCACCAATGTAGAGGAGGCCACGTCGGGAGCAGTGGATGCAATAGACCACATTGGCGGATGTGCAGATGAACCTCTGTCTGATGTGAAAGGTTTGTTTGGAGCCTTGGATGGAGGTGAGGAGAGGAGATGTAGGGGCAGGTGTAGCACTTCCTGCGGTTGCAGGAAGAGGTGCCAGGGTTGGTGGGGATCGTGTGGAGCAGACGAGGGAGTCGCGGAGAGAGCGGTCCCTACGGAAGGCAGATAGGGGTGAGGTAGGGAAATATACCTTTGGTTGTGGGGTCAGATTGCAGGTGGCGGAAGTGGCGGAGAATGATGCTATGGATGTGGAGGTTGGTGGGGTGATATGTGAGGACCAGGGGGATTCTGTCTTTGTTTTTGTTGGAAGGAGGGAATGTGAGGGCAGAGGTGCGGGAAACGCAAGAGATGCGGTCGAGAGCATTTTTGACCACCGGAGGGTGGAAGTTGCGGTTATTGAAATAAGAGGACATCTGGGATGTTTGGGAGTGGAACGTCTCATCTTGGGAGCGGCGGAGACAGAGGAATTGGGAGTAGGGGATCGCATTCTTGCAGGAAGGTGGGTGAGAGGAGGTGTAGTCTAGGTAGCTGTTAAGTTTGTTAAGAAATGATCAGATTAAACTAAATTGTTTCCCTTTCTTTTCTAGGCATACTTGAAGTGCACATACTTTCAGTATTGTTGTTCTTAATTACACTTGGAGTTTGCATTTGTTTTGCTCGTAAGTCATGTGCTGTTAAAGGCAGAGGTACCTCATGTAGCCTTATGGTAGTAATATAATTTTTTTAAGCTTTCAGCTTCATTTTTAATGTATAGGTCATTTGAAGAAACGACGCCTGCTGCATTCAAGTTTTCAGATGTTAATGGCCTCTGTAGGATCAGAAGGTGAGATAGTAATATGTTGTGTCAGTATAGGTTTATTGCTGTAAATATGAGATCAATGATATGATATTTTAATAACTATTAAGATACCTATTTACTGAGTTTGTTTGCCAGTGACATTTAATCCTTTTCCCATAATAAAAGGAGTCTAACTTTTCTCCCTTCACAACTTTTAATGAAATTTTATACATGTTTAGAATGTGATATAATACTGGTAAAAGTATTAAGTGCCAACTGATCCATATCTATTTTTTAATCACTCATGGGATGTGGGTGTCTAGATTTCTAGCTTAATCTGAATGCCGCTTTGACGTGTAACTAGACACCCTCAATGAATGAACTCATGTGACAAGACAGCACAGAGTGCCAATGCCAGAACACAGCCATGTTTGACTCTATGGTGGTATTTTGATTTGTTCCCCATCATGATGTCATAGGAAGAAGAGATCACATTGAGCAGCTTTGGCAGGTAGGGAGAGGAAATGGAAAGCTCAGCCAGTTCAAAGAAAACAAAGGAGAGAAAACCCTGTCCCTTTGCAGCTGGTTGTCTTCGAATGCAGCAAATATGACCGAACATGCCTGGCCATAGTGGAGCCCCTGAGCCACATCAGGCAATGTTGAGCACAGTTGACCACCAAGACATAGACAACTCTCCTACAAGTTGAAGGCTGCCATTTATGGAGATCATGGGAACCATATTGGTTCTTCAGCAAGAAATGTACTTCTCATAGGTTCTCAAGGGCTTATATAAATTTAAAGAGAAGTTTTCCTTTGCAGCAAAAAATAGTAAAGCAAAATCGCAGAGCTATAGGAAAATCCTGGGAGCAAGGGACGGCATGGTGGCACAGTGATTAGCACTGCTGCCTCACAGTGCCAGGAACCTGGGTTCAATTCCACCCTCGGGCCACTGGCTGTGTGGAGTTTGCACATTCTCCCCGTGTCTGCGTAGGTTTCCTCCCACAGTCCAAAGATGTGCAGACTAGGTGGATTGGCCATGCTAAATTGCCTGTAGTGTTCAGGGATGTGTAGATTAGGTGGTTTATAGAGGGATGGGTTTGGGTGGGTGCTTTGAGGGTCGGTGTGGACTTGTTGGGCCGAAGGGCCTGTTTCCACACTCTAGGGATTCTATGATCAAGAAGAGTTCCAGCATGCCTTACACTGGTTTGGACATGGCTGTGAAGATGCAGGATCAAAGTTGCAAGATTAAGCAAATATTTGAGCTGAAATTATCTGTCTGCCTCCTGGATCATTGGCAGTCACCAAACAGCTTGGTGAATGAGTGTGGTAAAACAAATGAAGTGACATGTATTCTTTCCAAGATCTGACTGCTATGCACTAAGCAACAAAAGAATTTACCACAGGTGTCAAATTCAATCTTTTCCTTTCCCTTGGTGCTTCATGTATTAGCAGGGAAGACTGTACTCCACTTTCTGTCTGATTTCACTCATGTCTTCAAACTCTGCTAATGTGCTCACTTATTGATTATTTCTGTCGTCCTTTGCACTGTGGTAAACTGTTCACACAAAGTTGAAAGCCTTGCCCTTGTGTTGTGGTTATTCTCCTCACACAAACCATAGGAGGACTCTGGTATGTAGGTTAGCTTTGTACTTATTCAAGCAACCTTAATCTTGGACTGGCTGAATAAAATTCTGTCTAATACTCTGTCCTAGCTCTGTTCCACTTATGTATGATCTCTGTCCAACATCAGTTTGTTATCAAAAGAAAACAAGAACATAAGAAGTAGGAGCAGGAGTAGGCCATCTGGCTTGTCAAGGCTGCTCTGCCATTCAATAAGATCATGGCTGATGTTTACATGGACTCAGCTCCATTTACCCAGCATTCACCATTACCTTTAATTCCTTTGCTGTTCAAAAATCTATCTATCATTGCCTTAAAAACATTCAATGAGGAAGTCTCAACCACTTCACTGGGCAGGGAATTCCACAGATTCACAACCCTTTGGGTGAAAAAGTTCCTGCTCAACTCAGTCCTAAATCTGCTCCCCCTTATTTTGAGGTTATGCCCCCTAGTTCTAATTTCACCTACCGGTAGAAACAACCTCTTTGCTTTTATTTTATCGATTCCATTCATAATTTTACATATCTCTATAAGTTCCCCCCTCATTCTTCTAAATTCCAGTGAGTATAGTCCCAGTCTATTCAATCTCTCCTTATAAGCCAACACTCGCAACTCCAGAACCAACATAGTCAACCTCCTGTGCACCCCCTCCAGTGCCAGTGCATCCTTTCTCAAGTAATCATCAACCTTACTTCACCTACATTGTTTACATTTCATTCTTGTTCAATAAACAAAAATCTTTCATTGTAGGTCTTTCTCTTATCCTGTCTACAGGAATTTGTTTGTACTGTAGTTTGCTCTCAAGGTTGATAGAAGCCTCGGGTTCTGTAAGGTTCCTCTCCAGGCATTTCTGCTGAGATGGACTCTAAGGGTATTCGGGTCATGCTTGCTAAAATGTGCCGTCCAATAATGGTTGTCTTACTCCTGTTGGAACCCCATCTTATAAAATCGTGCTTAGTTCCCACTCCAGTTCCTCCTTTTTTATGTTTGTACATGTTCTGCTGTTTTGTGGAAAAGCATGCACACAAAGGTGGGATGCAACCAGCACAGGAGAAGCTCATACCACTCTACAAACACTGAACATTAATGGAGGGGTATAGTTTGCAATTCAAGGATGTGTTAAAGGCTGTAGTAATCTTGACAGACTGCAGTAGGTACTAGAAGTTCATTAAATAACTGCTAAGGTTAACTAACATGCAAGCTTCATGTCGCTCACCTAAGAATAACAGAGAATGCCTTTCATAATGTTATAAGTCTAAGGCAATTTTAATTGCATATGGTTTGTGGACAGTTGAAGAAAGGATTTTCTTTTGGTTTATGTGTTCAAGGGGTATGGTTGTCCTTGCCTTTATTATGCATTGCTAATTGTTCTTGAAAAGGGGGTGATTAGACACATTCTTGAACCCATTCAGTCTGTGCAGTGCAGGTACTCTGACACAGGGAGTCCCAGCATTTTGATCCAGCAACTGTGATGGAATGGCAGGTATTTCCAAGTCAGAATGGTTTATGACTTGTACTGGAACTTGCATATAATGGTGCTATCATATGCCTATTCCTTTTGTACTTCTATGTGAAAGACGCTGCATATTTATAGAATGACCTTTGGTGATCTGTTGCAATGCATCTTGTATACACTAATGATACTGTATGTTGGTTGTATCGGGTGGTAAAATTGCACCTGCATTTTAATGACATTTCTCCATGCTGATTTCTATATATTTCTAACACTTCCTACCCATTTAAAATTGGAGCTGTGACTCTTGCAAATTATTCATTTCTCAACTCATCACCCTGTACAAAACCAAGCAAGTTCAGCAAACAGTTGAAGAATTATTTTCATTCTCCACGTCTATGATCAAATGATCAGTCAGGAGACCAAAGTTGCAGCTACAGTTTTGAAATCTAATGAATTGTAAATTCTGAACTATTATCACAGCAGCAACACAAATGAATTATTTGGAGCATATACGTACCCAAGAATATAAATGGATGTGTAGCCATGGAGCCAGAAGAATGAATGCTCAGGATTGCAGAGGGACAGGAGGCACAATTCCAGAAGGTGCTGACCAAGTCAGCACATCGTACAATGTAATCAGCTGTATGGTTTTAGCAAAGATCACTATGTACTGAGGGTTTAGCTCATCAGATCAGCTGTGATTGAGCTGTGCCACCTGAATTACAAAAGCTTCCAAAATCAACTAACCATATTCCATAATAAAAACAGAAAGTGCTGCAGAAACTCAGCAGGTTTGGCGGCATCTACGGAAAGAGAGACAGAATTAATGTTTTGAGTTCAATATGACTCTTCAGAACTAAAGCACTCTGAATTCTGCTGTCTCCTGCAGTGTTACTGCTTTAAGAACTATGTTAATGTGCCAAGGACCTGGATTTATACCACATGTCCAGCAGCTATCAGGAGTGCTAACAGCAGCATTTTGGAGAAGGGTTGTGAACTTGCAGTTACAGAACAACTTCTGCAATCAGTCTGTCTGTTAGTTAAACCTGCTCTGAGATTTAAGTAAATTGAACCTAGACTACTTGCCAATCCAGTAAGAGGCCAGTAATACTGTGTCAAGGAAAACACAGAGGAATATAACATTCACTATGGCCAATGAAGTTCACCATTAATTTCAATGATGTGTGCCAGTCATTCAGAGGATGCACAGTAATCTGCCACTTGTTTGGCTTTTGCGGAACTTACACTTTATTTTTCCTCCATCATGAATGAATGAGATTGCAAGGTAAGCTATTTGTATGTGTTTTGTGTATTTTGCTGCTATTTTATTTCCGTGTGTATCATGGATCCTTTTCTTAACTGTCTATTTGCTGTACTACTCGATGCCCCCATAGTTGAAGAAGGGGTTTGATTGGATGGCAACAACATCAGTTGCAAGGAACTTAGAAGGTTTAGTACCAGTACAAATGACTAACCATAATACAGCAACATCAGTTTCAAGGGACTTCTTTGGCTCTGGAGTCGTTGCTTTCTGTAGTGGAACCTCCTTTGTGCATCCCAATGTAAGACATAGCCTTTGATAAGTGGCAATTGGCTGTTTCTGTACTGCTTCATGCACAGTGCTGCAGACTGATGGATGTGAGCATGGAACAGTAAGTATCACTAGACTATGGTAATCTGCAAAGCTAGTTAAGTTAACCTGTGACTGCATCCTTGTGCTGGGACCTCAAATCCTCATTCGCAACAGTGGGAAAACTCATCAAATAGACTCTTACTGGGTTTTTTTTAGCTTGTGTTACTGAAGCCTTCAGTACAAATAACACCATGTGTTCTTTGGTGCTGTATGCAAACAACATTTTTCCATGATATTGTAGTTGGAAAATGGCTGTGAATAATCTGGATATTTCTGCCTATTTATTTTTAATTTGAAAAATATATAACAGAGAAATTTTGTGTGGCTGGTTTTTCACAGTCTGACCTGCTTTTCATTGGGAGCACATAACCGGGGTTGTTATCAGTCACATTGAAAATTCCCTTGTCTGCTGCTACCAGTGATACTAATGTGAATTGATAATGACTGTTGTGGGTAGATACGTATACATTTTAAGGGAAAATTTGGTACTATTGGTTTTTCATTTCTTTTCAGTTCTAGGCCATTTCTTTCTTTCCATTCACTTGGGAATTTATGCATTGAATGGTGTAGGATGTGAATCAGTGAAAATAATTGGTAAGCATTCAGCATTGATGAAAAGTTCTTAATATTTCTGTTTAAAAATATGACTGTCTTTGTCAATGAGCTAGAACTGATTTGGTAAACACAACAATGGGATTTCATGACGATTCACTGACACAGCCTTCGAATCAAGACAAAATAGTTAACATTAAAATAGTATTGCACTGTAATTAGTGTACAAATCCATGACAGAATTATATAATCTGTGTTTGTTTACTAATTTTTAGGACAACCCATTGTTTCAAATTGATTTTTCTCTAATGGCAAACATCTGAGTTGAAATAGCAGTTGAGGAGCATCGTACAGTTCCTCTGCTAATAATGTGCACATTCTCCCTGTGTCTGCGTGGGTTTCCTCCAAGTGCTCCAGTTTCCTCCCACAGGTGTAGGTTAGGTAGATTGGCCATGCTAAATTGCCCATAGTGTCTAGGGATGTGCAGGCTAGGTGGATTAGCCATGGGAAATGCAAGGTTATAGGGATAGGGTAGGGTAGGGGGTGGGTCTGGGTGGGATGTGCTTCAGAGGGGCAGTGTGGACTCAATAGACTGAATAGCTTTCATACTGTAGGGATTCTTTGACTCTAAGAATGTACAATGCAATTTTCTTTAGTGCATTTTCTGCTCAATTCTGTAAATTATGTGCTAGTTTCTAATGTAGCCATATTTGCTTAATGCAATTTATTTCTTTTTTTAGGGAGGTTGCTACTTGTGATTAGCTACTTACTACTTGTTCCAATGCTGCTTCTGATCAGCCATGGATTTACAATTACAAGGTGGAGATTATTCAAGCATACTTTAGCAGAAGTGATGTGGCAAATTCATAAACATTTTTTAAAATATTAAGAATATAGAACTCTAAAGGCTGTGACTAGATTATTAGTATGAGGATTATCTTTTGCTGTTGGTGGATAGTTTTAAATTACACACATATCTTCCACACCCGCTTCTCCACACACAGATCCCAGTGGAAATAATAACATAATACGCATTGAATTAGATAAATCACAAAGATGGTATAAAGAAAATAATTCCAAAATTTGTACTGCTTCTTTAAAAGAAAAACAGACATAACTGTGATATTATGCACTTAAATAATAATGTATTCTGGGTTTGAGGCTATCTGCCACAGAGCTCTTTAGAGTATTATATATTAATGCTATTGAGCTAACTGTTGTTTCAAAGATTAGTAGGGTAACAGATGGACAGCTGTCAGATTTTAGACTAGTTCTGTGTTCTGAAGACAATGGAGAATAAAACAGTCTGGTGAACACAAGCATTGCTCCTACTAAAACACTTCTAATTTGGGCTGAGTAGGATTCATTGCAAAGTTAGACTGGTTGATTCTACTCATTGAAGAGGGTAGAAACAGTTCATTTGAAAGCTGAAAATTGATTCAGATTCTTACGGAGAATAGAGAACTGCTAAAACAGGAGGTAATCGGGCTGTAAGGACAAATTCTCCCCCGCTGGTCTTAAGGCGCAGATGAGTTATTTTGTTTAAGTAAACACTTGTGTTTATTTGTAAAGGGATAGAATTGAAAAGTAGAGAAGTTATGCTCAGATTGTATTGAATCTTGATGAGACTACACTTGGAGTTACTGTATGCAGTTATGCTTACCATATTGTAAAAAGGATACAGAGGCATTGGAGAAGCCACAAATTTATTTACAATGTTCAACAAATATAGCAACATTTGATTTTACCAGAATTGCATGGTGTATTTATCAGGAAAGGATGACTGGGTGGATCACTTTCTAAACAGAACAGAGAAGGCTGAAGGTTGACCTAACTGAGGTTTAATGTTATGAAAAGTTGTGTTAGATGCGATTATCTTTTAAAATGATAACTTTTAAAAGAAATTGAAATTTCCAGTTGGTAACTGAAAGAATGATGCTGTAAGATTTCCTGTTTTGAGTCGTTAACTGTAGCAAAAGGCTAAAAGCTCTAATAACTAAAAGCTATATTTGTAGGTCACTTATACTTTACACCACAGAACAAAAACTCCCTGTTATATTTTTAGGATGACTGGAAAAGCACAGTTCATAGACATTTGTTAGACTGTCCTAAAATCAGTCAACAGTGATCGAAAAGGGTTTACTTCTTTTTGTTTCTCAGCCTGCTTGTTTCTGAACCTAGAGCCATCCTTCATAATGGGAGTACTACTGGAGATCCTCCTACCAGTGCAAGCTAGACAGACTGCCAGTTTTGTTTTAAATGCACACAGATTTGGCCTTTTCAATCCAAGCAGGAGCTTCTATCTGTATTCCTGCATAGTGAACCGTAGAGACTTCCAGCCTCTAGCTGCTCAGTTTCCTGGGCCCTAGCAAGCAAACCTGCCTGTGATATTCGGTGATATCTTAGCAAAGCCTGCAACCTATTTTCCCAGTAGCTTTCTGTATGTCTTTTTCATTGCAAAGGAAAGCACTATGGCAGCATGAATCTCCTTGTATTCAGGTAGCAATGCTGATTAGCTGTCCATGAGAACCCACCCTTATCACTTTGGAATTATTTGGACTGTTTAAGAACAGTTGTGTAAAATCCAACATTCTGAAAGCTTGGAGACTTGTGGTCTATCTGCTGTTAGCACATGGACTGCTGTCATTGTCTCCTAAAGCAAACACTTTGACCTTCTTCCCAGTTTCAAAAAATACTTTTTCTTAGTCTCCAACAGTCAAACCACACAGGCCTGCTATTAGGCAGACTTCAACCACGTTTATTCTACCATAAGTTTGAAAACACAGCACTAAAACATCTTTAAACATCTCAAAAACCTCATATTTGTAACAGAGTAGCCATAAAAGAGTGTGTCCACTTGCAGGGAACAGGAAAACTAGAAGCTATAAATAAAGGATAATCCCTAAGAAATCAATACGGTATTTAAAAGAAACTCTAATAATGATATGGAATTTACTACCAAAGGGAATAGTTGAGATGAATGATATAGATGGATTTAAGGGAAAACTAAATAATCATAAGGGAGAAGGGAAGAGAGTTGTGCCTATAGCATTAGATGAAACAGGATGGAAGGAAGCTCAAGTGGAGCAAAAATGTTGTCGTGGGCTGAATATGGCAAAATAAAGG
The DNA here is from genome assembly GCF_021869965.1 of Rhincodon typus. NCBI lineage: Eukaryota > Metazoa > Chordata > Chondrichthyes > Orectolobiformes > Rhincodontidae > Rhincodon > Rhincodon typus. Next base: position 9,443,336 of record NC_063344.1, on the reverse strand, counting down.
TTTTCAATGTTATATTCCAATGGAGACCACCTACTGAAATAGACTTGTGTAACTTTTGCTCTTATCTTAATTTATCCTTGCTGGGCTAGTACTACGTTTTTTTTATTCCATCATCTGCACAAAAGGTTCTAGAGGGCCATTTGTAATACCTGTTAAGTGCAGGATGATCTCTGTAAATTGATTCAACCATATCTTTTAACACTTTTCTCATGAAAGTGTTATATATTGTCCCTCTATTGTATCTCCGTTTCCCAAGTGACCTCTAATTACAAATTGATCAGTTAGTCAATATTATAGGCTTTTTTTCTGTGAGTTTGCTCATTTTAAATGATGAATTAACAGTCAAAATTAATTTACTTAGGACCCTTCTCCCTGCTGCAGATATTTTACCCATCTGCCCAGCTTAGATTTGGACTGAGACCCAAGTGTTGTACTTCATTGCGCCACATAGTCTTGTTACAAAACTGGTGTTAGGTGTAGGCGCTGCAGATATTGGCCAACAGAACAGCAATTTTAAAAAAAACTTCAGAACTACATTAAAATAAAAACTGTGAACTTTGCTTAAAGCTGACTTTTCTTTTGAAACCAGGTCAAGAATTCATCATTCTAGTGCTGTCAGTGTTTGTCTGTTGGTGATCACCTTTGCACTTATGTACTCCTGGTTCTTCATTAATGAGAAACATGTAAGTTGATAAAGAATATGAGTTTTGAAATTATTCTCTGTAAACTTAACAAAGTTTAATGTAATCAGATAAATTTATTTTGTTCACCATTTTGGTGTATTGTTTGTATGATTCTGATATAATATGCATGAGGCATTCAAACTCCAGTATTAGACAACTTATTCAATTTGAATATTTATACAAAAGTTCAACCTTGTCTTGGAATTAGTCCAAAATATAATAGCCAATTAATTTTAAAACCATATTACATTATGTGTTGTCAAAATAATATTATTTTATTAATCCATAATTTAGACTTTGTGTAAACAAATTATTATTGTGAAATATTTTGGAGTGAGATGTTCTGGGAGTCCTTAACATTGACTGTGGATTCCATGAAATTTTATGGGAGCAGAACAAATGTGGCAGAGAAACATCAAAATGATCAATCTTCACCGACAAATCTCAGCTTCTGCCTAAACTGGCCAAGTCTTGAAACATATATCTGCTATACTAGGCATGTGCAAGTTTATGAGGGTACCTGCACAAGAGAAATTCTATTTGTCTTCATCCTTATCTGTTTACCTGCCACAAGTACATTTGTCCTTGACTGTAGTGGTTGGAGTGACCATTTGAACTTCTTCTGAGTTCCCAACCATCACCAATGTCTGTTTTCAGCTAATTCAGTTTACTCTACATGAGATCAATAAATGGCTGAAGACACTGGATTCAGCAAAGACTATGGGCTCTGACAACATCATGGTTATGGCACTGAAATGTGACAAAGAATTAACCATGCTTCTAGCCAAGTTGTTCTAATATATCCAAAACACTAGCATCTATCCAAAAATAAGAGAATTTGCATAGTTATGCCCTACTCACAAAAAGCAGGACAAATCCAATCTGACCAATGTCCTCCCCAGTAGTCTACATTCAAGCATCAACAAAGTGATAAAATATGCTGTCAACAGTGCTCCCAAATAGCATTTGCATGGCATCTATTCACTGCTAAAAACCAAAAGAACTGCGGATGCTGTAAATCAGGAACAAAAACAAAGTTGCTGGAAAAGCTCAGCAGGTCTTGCAGCTTCTGTGAAGTAAAAAAACAGAGTTAACGTTAATGTTTCAGGTCCGGTGACCCTTGCTCAGGACTCCCTCTAGTTCTGAGGAAGCGTCACTGGACCTGAAACATTAACCCTGTTTTTTCCTTCACGGATGCTGCCAGACCTGCTGATCTGCTCACTGATGTTGCAATTGGAGTCCACCAGCATATTCTGCTTCAGGAATAATACTGCCTTGGTCCAAGTGTGGACAAAAGAGCTGAATCCAAGAAGTGAGGTGAGAATGACTTCCCTTGACATCAAAGCAGCATTTGAATGATTGTGGCATAAAGGAGTTCAAACTCAAAGTCAATGAGAATGAGGATATAACATCTCCACTGGTTAGAGTTATACTGAGCAGAAAGGAATTGGATGTGGTTGTTGAAGGTCAGTCATCTAAGCCTCAGAATATTTTTCCAAAGCCTTGTCCACCGTGTACGGGCACAGGTGAGAAGTGTGATTGAATGTTGTCCATTTGCTGGATGTGTGCAGCTTCAACAACACTCTGAGCTTGATAAAATCCAAGACAAAGCAACCTGTTTGTTTGGTGCTCTATTCAAATATTCAGTGGCTTCACACAGGTGCAGTGTGGTTGCCACATGTATCATTGATAATATGCATTGCAGCAGTTCACCAAGACTTCTTCAACAGTGCCTTCCAAACTTGACATCTCTACCACTTAGAAGAGTGAGCAGTGTGAGGGTACTGTGCCTTTCGGAGAGATTTGCCCAGTGCTGTTTCTCTTGCAGAAAGGTGTTGTCAGTGGTGAAAGAATGTCTGCTTCAGAAGCGGTGATTAAACAGCTTTGAGTGCCCTGAGTATATTTTAAAATTAGATAAAAGAAACACGAGTGGATGGGGTCAGGGCTGTCAGACCACGGAAGGCTTTAAATTTGATTTTCAGTTAGTGAGAAGGCTTCTGCTGACTGCTGAGCTAAAAGTTTGAGTTCCCAGCTGCTGGTGTGAAGTCTTATAGAGTGAGGCTTCTTCTTAAAAACCAATAAGGGGCATAGTATTTCTTTCTTCTGGTGCGGACGAGATAACGTGAGGAAAACCTGTTTTGCTGAATTTGCTTTTGCCAACGGTATGTTTACAAAATGCTGCTATTTTGGAACAGTTGATGATTAGTAGTTAAATAACATATTGTTTAATTGAGTATTCAATAGAGTTAAAGTTATAGAGTCACAGAGTCATGCTGGATGGAAACAGGCCCTTCAATCCAACTTGTCCATGCCAACCAGGTTTCCCAAACTAAACTAGTCCCATTTGCCCGTGTTTAGCCCATATCCGTCTAAGCCTTTCCTATTCATGTACCTATCCAAATGTCTTTTAAGTGTTGTAACTGTACCTGCAACTACTGCTTCCATATACACACCATCCTCTGTGTGAAAAAGGTGCCCCTCAGGTCCCTTTTCAATCTATCCCCTCTCACCTTAAAATTATGCAAGTTAAATAGTCCTGAAGAACTTGCAGATGTTGCAGAGGCAGTGCTGTTGGAAGTGCTTTAAATTCCACTGATGGGACTGCATCACAAACGCTGAAGTTCTGGAAACAGCCAACGTCACCAGCATCAAGGCCATCCTCTTGCAAAGCCAACTGAGTTGGCTAAGCCATGTTGCACAGAAGGATGATAGTCACCCATCCAAAATTGTTGTATGGAGGGCTCACCACTATTGAAAGGAACAGCAGGGCCACATGCAAATGTTTCAAGGAGTCCATGAAGAAGTCCCTCCCTGTACGTCAAATTGACAATCGCCAGTGGGACAGGCACCCTTTAGGTCATGTTGCCTAGAGATTCAGCTTCAGAAATGCTACAGGCACCTTTGAGATTGGGCAAGGAGCCAGCATGAAAGAGAAAAGGAGAATGATAGATCCAATTTTCCTGGGCAGTGACTCTATATATGCCAATTTTTTTTGGTTTGTATTTCAACTGCGTTTTAAAAATAGTGTGTTTTGCTTAAAGCCTGGTAGTGTAAGTAATCAAATCACATCTGGAACACAGCACCTTACACTCACCTGTGAATAAAGTCTAGCCAACTCTTTGATACACTTTTTGAGGGTGTTTGGTCTGGTCCTTAACAACAGACACATCAGAACACCACTACCTGCAAACCATGCACCATGCTGACTTGAAACTAAGTTGGCATTCTTTCAGTGCTTCTGGGTCAAAATCCTGGAAGTCTCTGTGAAACAACACTACCAATGTACATATACCATACATATGACAGCTGTTCATGAAGGGTCACCATTTTCAAAACAGCAGTTAGAAATAAGCACTGACTTTGCTGGTGACCCCACATGTCATGATCAAATAAAATAAAAATGAGATTAATCTTGTTTATTGGTAGTCTACTTGGACATGGAAATCATCACAAGTTCCAAATTTTGATCAGGATATACGATTTCCACTGAAGGCCACAGAACAGCTTCCTTGCTTAACTTTCATCTCATTGTGGCATTGATACTAATTCCAACAGCAAAACCTGGGAGAGTGAACTTAGCACAGATGAAGGAGGGAATCTCAAAATTATTGCACCTGACACTTCAGTATCAAAAAACAGGGTGCATTTACCACAGAGCCCTAATGTGCAGATGGTTGCAGAGTGATAATATCACTGGACTAGGAAGGCTGAAGCTTAGGCTAATGTTCTGGGGATTTGATTTCATATCCCACCATGGCTGATTGTGGAATTTAAATTCCACAAATTAAATTTGGAATACAAATACACTTGATAGTACAGTGCTTGAGTGTTTGCTAAGAAAAGAGATACATTGGCTAAATTTTACCAGAAATCAGCTAAGCAGTTTTGGCGAATTTCATCAAGTGTTTCTGTGAGATATAGCAAGTTTTCTCATGCTATCATCCAAACTAGTTTCATTACCTATGCTGCACGCCCCTGTAACACCCACTAGCTTTATTCTCCTACACACCACAAGCAGAATGCAGGCCACAACCAGGACTTTCTGGGATTCCTGGTATCGCTATCATCTTTAGAGCCTGGCTACGCACCTGGTCAAGTGCTGGAAGTCTGCTGCTGCCTTCAACAATTACTATCAATTGCCCCAGAAATGTTGGACAGAGGGCAATTGCTTTGCTAATTTGGACCTGGAGATCCTGGTGGCTGGGTGCTGTAAGTATTCTCTGTCCATGTTGTGTGTGCCTAACATATTGATGACTAGTGTCCAAGATGGAGAGCTGGAGGAGCTAAAGGTGAGCTGAAGTGTCCAGGTAATCACTCTGACTTTCATGTCAGGAGTTGTCACTATCTAGTTTCTACTGAGTAGGTGGAAGAATAGGAAGCTGCCATCAATCAACAAGGAATAACATAATGATGAGGATTTGGTGCATGCTGAACATGCAAATAGGCTTTTCACCGCTCACTAGCAAGAATCATGTCTTGTCGTTCAACACTTGCAAAATGGGACTTTTTGCTCTCAATGTTAGCAATCTCATTCCTACCGACCTTACATGATTCTCCCAGTTTTGTTGCCATTACCCACAATCTTCACTGGCCGGGAAGATTCTGTCCATTTTGTCTAAGCTCTTTGTTTTCCATTTACTTTGATATTCCTTGTGAATCGTCCTAATCAGTGCAAAACTCTGTTCACAATAAGAGGAGACTGCTAACTGGCAAGTGAACTTTGGGAGAGGTGTTGCATCACTTCACGATGATTGAGACGTAAACTGCATAAGTGTTGTTTAAATTTTAAGTACACATGCTGACTCTGTTTGCTCAGGCATTGCCTGAGAAATGAACTAGACTGTAATTTATTTTGTTGAGTTGAATCAAGCACAGTGTGTGTGTGTATATTCTTTCTGTCTGCAAAAACTCAGACAAAAATGCCGCACTGTAAAGCGAACTGATAATCCTAAATTGGTTGTTTGTGTAATTTTTCACACTCTCAGATTTACTTTGAAAATTTTATCCTCTGGAACAGGTGGAGCTTGAACCCAAGTCATCTGTCACAGAGGTAGGGACTCTGTGCTACAAGACCCTTCCCTTAGTTAGTCATATCTACATGGGAATTGAGCATAACTTGGGCATAGTGTCAGGTGTATCACAATCTCAAAGACTGCCTCAATTCCAGGTCAGAGTGTGCTTAGTGATGCTCCAGTAATGATCTCCTCAAATACGGCCATGAGGAAATAATTTCCAGGACCCCCTTCGAGTTAAGTCTGGCCTCTGAATAGGGTTGCCAGAATCCTATACTGTGTAGAATAACAGGCCAATTGGTGTAATCATTAGGATTTCAGATGCTGCAATTTCTGCAACAGTTACTTTTAATGGAGACACCTGTCTCCACATAGTGGATACCATGTCATGCTGAGACCTGAGAATTGTCATTTCCTGCTGGCAAATTAATTGAAAAGGCTTTAATGTATTGAACTTCAGCCCTCCTGCTGTGAAGCTGCATTGCTGGGCTTTTGCAACAGCAGGCGATCTGTGTGTAGGATGGATAATTTCAGTCTATTTGCAGAACAGAGACTGATTGCCACGGAGGGTACTTAAGGCAAGCTACTTCTGTTTCTGGATCAGTATCTATTACCACTTGGAGCCCACCCTGGGAGAAACACAGGTGAGAACATGTGGTCAGTCTGTTCCAACACAATTTTGAGGTTTCATTTCTTCCCTTCCTCCAAAGCTGCCATCACAGGCTGGAAAAGTTCAACCCTAGATTTCTGACTTACTGCTGTTCAAGAGCAAAAAGAAATAGAATAGAATAGAAATTTATTGCCACATGTACTTATACATGAAAAATACAGTGAAAGGTTTTATGAGTCGCCCCACCACAGCACCTACGTCAATGACAGAAGTCACACATACTTTTCTAAAAGAGTAAAATTAGGACAAAGTTCATCAAGATTCAGTAGAATCACAGCAATAATAAATTCTTAACAAAAGAAAGATTTCTGTTTGAACGTTTATAACTGCAGCTTATAGATCCAGGAAAAGTGCAGACTGTATTGGAGTCCTCTGTTGGCTATGCTGTAACCGCCTTGCAGCTTCTGGCAGCATTTTGGTTCTTGCGTTCAACGTACAAAATCTTACAACATCACCCTGAGAAACGGCCGTTTTATCATCTCTTTTTTCCTGCATTCGCTTTATGGTGAGTCTGCTTGTAAGCATATTTGCAAGCAATTAAAAGGTTGCTATTTTATTGATAAAGGCAGTCAAGGGGAGCCCAGTGTCATTGTAGACCGATATGTACCAGTGGCAAACCATGTGACCTCCTGATATTTTCTTGACACAAATTATATCATGTACTTGCTTTATAAGTGAGGACAATATTGGAGATGGAAGCTGGTTCCCACTGTTTCTGTATGCAATTGTCAGAAGTCACACGACACCAGGTTATAGTCCAACAGGTTTATTTGAAATAACAAGCTTCAGAGGTGCAGCTTTCCGAAAGCTTGTGATTTCAAATAAACCTGTTGGACTACAACCTGGTGTCATGTGACTTCTGACCTTGTCCACCTCAGTCCAACACCGGCATCTCCACATCATGTATGTAATTGTGTGATGGCATATCTAATTATATGCTAGAAAAGAAGACCTCAAAATATTGCTTTGGAGAAGCTGGAACTCTTCTTCATAGAAAAGAGTAAGAGATTTGATGGAGTTATTCAAAATCATGAGGTGTATGGACAGGGTAGATTGGGAGAAATTGTTTCATTAAGTGGAAAGTTAGAGGGCCAGAGGCCATCAATTTAAGGGGAATTGACAAAAGAGAGAACTGCAACATAAGGAAAAGCCATTTTAATGCATCAAGTGACTTGGCTCTGGAATACACAGCTTGGGAGTGTGTTGGGGCAGATTGAATTGAGGCTTCAAAAAGGAATTGAATAATTAATTGATGAGAAAATGATGCATGGGAGGAGGGGAGAAAGGGGAAGGGGAATAGATCTTGGGGCGTTGCTCTTCTGGGGAGCTGGTGCAGACACAGTTGGCAGAATTCCTCCCATTGAGTTGTGACCAGTCTATAATAAATGCAAGTAGTCCATGTATTTTGTTCATCTTGCTAAAGGTTTTTATGAGGTTCATCATGACTTCTTTGCTGAGAATTCTCTGTCTAGTTATAAAGTATTTTGAATTATGATATTTGATCAGACCTCTGTGAGTAAATTCTGATTTGCATTTTGCCTTGACAGGTTTTTTGCAGTGCCTATTAGTAGTCTTTTTGGAGAATTTATAATTGTAAACTGGAAACGTGAACGTATCATGAACACAGTCTCACTATTTTTGAAATTCTATGTCTATGTTGTTATGTTGGTAGGTATTCTTGATGCTTAGTAGAAATAATGAGTTCTACTGTAACAATATCTGCTTAGAAGTATAGGTTTGTTTGAAAAATAAGTAATTACCAATTAGGCAGAACACACAATACTAAAAACATTTCAAGGAAATTAATCATTAAAGAAATCATAGCGGGAAAAACCAGAAAGGTCCTTTTTGAAGTTAGGATAAACCTGGAGGGGGACAACACACAATAAGTTAATAAACTTAATCACTGAAAATAAGATTTGGAAAGAGACATATCCTCAACACACCTAGGCATGAAAATAACATGTTAATTACAGGGAAACACTGGAACTATCCAATTGATAAGAGGTGGCATAAACCCTTATCAGATTATTATAATTACATACCAGGATCAGGGAACACTCAAAATCAGAAAAATGAAACATCGTCTTTACTGATATTCCTTTCATGAAGGATTCTTTTAAGATTGAAAGATTATGTGAGAGATGAAAGGAATATCCATATAAGATTATGAAGCATTACAAGCAAATTGACTAGATAAAAGCTCACAAAGGAACCTTCACGAAATAATTAAGGAATAATATTAAAGGGTACAACATCACATCAAAGATGGAGAAATCTATAAAGAGGTTTATCCCCATCATTTACAAAGCAGAAAGGATTGGAACAATATGAAAGGAAGACATTTCAGAAATATTAGGTACCCTCATAATACTTCTCAAAAGTTATTTTCTCCCAGCAAAAGAAGTATTTTACTTGCTCAGAACTTTAAATATGTTGATAGATGTTCTATTCCTGATGTTGTTAGATATTTCTATATGTTCTTAAATATTGTTGAGTAGTCATAAATCACATCAAACTGGATTTTATTCAATCTGGTATAAAATCCTTTGATAATTTGCCATAGTGGTGTATTTATCTAGTTAAAGTGTTAATTTCTGTAAATAAAGTTATAAAATAAATAAATCATCTCAAGGTTTCCTGTTACAACTGAAATGGATGCTACTCTCTGTAGACTTCTTGGGTTTGGGGGTTGGTTAGGCCATTTGGCTGGACAGCTGGTTTGCGATGCAGAATGATGCCAACAGCACATGTTCAATTCCCACACCAGCTCAAGGTCCCATCCTCTCAACTTTTCACTTTGCCTGAGGCATGGTGACCCTGAGATTAAACCATTACTATCATCTCTCTCTCGTGAGTGAGCAGGCTATGATCCTCTGGGACTCTGGTGACTTTTTTTTTACATGCCTCTTAAGTGGGAGGTAATCTCACACGTTTAAAATATTTGGCATGTCTATAGTGTAGCTATGGCTTAATTGAATTTACCAGATTATTTGAAGGAAGATAACACTCTACTACCCAAAATTAAATGTTTTGTGGGATTGACTAGCTTGAACTCAGCAGACTGAAGTTACAAGGGAAAGACTCCTAACCTAAATTAGCTCTAAGTAAGAGTTATAAAGGCTATGAATCACTTCATAGAATGTGCTTTTATTCACTGTTAGGTAGATACTAGAAGAAGAGAAAGGCCTTTTGGTTAAGATTTCACTTATTTTTAATAAATCTGGTGCATTGAGAATGGTGATTAAAAACCTTTCATAGAACACCTGCCAGTAAAACCTTTCTTTAAAAATGTTTATAAAATGTTAATCTACTGATGCTGCACCATTTCATTGCTCTCTCACAGTGAACTCCAATTCAATCCAAACCGTATCTCATATTTAAGCAGACTGTAAACAGAGATTCTGAGGAAGGATCATCGGAATGTTAACTCTGATTTTTCTTCACAGATATTGCTAGACCTGCTGAACTTTTCCAGCAACTTCTGTTTTTGTTCCTGTAAACAGAGATACCTGGTATCCCAGTCATTGGGAATACCATATGCCTTATCCCGAAATTCACACCACTTTATTGAAGATCAAATGGAGGAGGCATTTTGTATACTTTGTCCACCGAAATTCAAATATTTATACAACTGCCAACTCATGATCTGCAACCCGCTCCCCCACGCCCTCCCAACCCTCCAAAGCCAGTCTATCACCTACAAGGAACAAGTCAAGAGTATGGTGGAATACTCCCCACTTGCCTGAATGAGTGCAACTTCAATAACATCCAGGACAAAACAGCCTGTTCAATTGGCACCCCATCCACCACCTTAAACATTACTCCTTCCACCAGTAACGCTTGAACAATTATGAAGGCTCGGACTTGAATAGAATAAATAAATAATGACATTGGCAAAGTTATAACATCATAAAATTCCTGAACTAATTTTATTGAACTCTTTCAAAATCACAAGGACATTAATAGCATATGAAGGACCTATGAATGAAAAGCGGAACTTATAAAATAATTTAGTTCAATTCATTTATGTTCTCGTTTCATAAGTAGCCCTCAGCATCCTTCAAGTTCAGGTTGTGTTTTACTTTTTACACTTCAGACAACTACGCTGTTTTATCCACTTTTCTCTGCCTTACCTAATACACAGAAAAACTGGCACTTCTTTACATCTTGCTCCTTGAACTCAACTGCAGACTAAAGGGTTGCACATCCCCTGAATGATACTCACAATAGCCTAGTCCCTGTTCACACCTGGAGTGCTGGTCGGAAACCCAGGGTAAAAATCCTAATTTTTAACGTGTTGGCTACATCCATTTGTAGCAGCAAGGAATAGAGGAAAGGCACAGCTTTCTTACTTACCTTTTGTCATGTGTTTGGAAACTGTGGCAATCAGTGATTGACTACTCCTTCCATGGTCAACTTTGAGAGCTATCAAACAGGATGTCACTCCTCTTACCTTTTTGACTGTTCCGAGGTCCCTCAAAAATTACATATGTTTGATAAACATCACACAAGGTGTCTTCTTTACACTGTTTCAAGGTCCTTGTAACGCTCACCATGATGAAATCAGAAGTTTTGAGATTTCCTTGATGAGTTTCTTCCTGACATTGTCTTGCTAATACTGGGTATTACCCCATTGACATGATTCCTACCAACTTTTCAATGACAGGCTGCTTGATCATTTTATTGTCTTTATTCTGTCTATAGGAATGCAGCATACAAATGTATTCATACTAATTTCCCAACAAGTGTTGGAGAAATGACTTTTACTATTTTAGTTCCAATCCTTTAGCCCTAATGTTCCAAAGATCAAACTAGCAAATGTAATTGTGCTTAATTTCATTTAATCTCGCGGTGCCTTACATATAATTTACAACATCACGAGCGTAACTGTAGTCATAACGCGCAGCCGAAAATGAATCTGTTGCATTGTATCTTATGGCATTTCAGTTCATATTACACAATGCTGATAAACAGGGGCAGTAGTGGGTACCACATTGCAAAATGCATTGCACCCCTTTGCCAAGACTCCTTAGATAACACCTTCCAAATCCAGATCCCTACTACTTTAAAAGGACAAGGGCGCCAGGCACATAGAAGCACTACATCTGTAAGTCCTCTACAAGCCACACACCATTCTGACTTGGAAATATATCACCGTGTCTTCATTGTTGCTTGATATAAATCCTGGATCCCTCTTCCTAATAGCGCTGTGATAGTATCTGCACTAGATAGAATGCAGCAGTTCATGAAGATGGCTCACAATCACCATGATGCCTATATCCGTGAAAGAATTTTTTGAAAAAAAGTGGCATGATTAATATTTGATAACACAGTGTGGAGTTGGAGGATCATAGCAGGCCAGGCAGCATCTGAGGAGCAGGAAAGTTGACGTTTCGGGTCAGGACCCTTCTACAGAGATATTGAAGAAGGGTCCCGACCCAAAACTTCAACTTTCCTGCTCCTCTGCTGCCTGTCCTGCTGAGTTCCTCCAGCTCCACACTGTGTTATCTCTGACTCCAGCATCTGCAATTCTTGCTATCTCTGAATGATTAATGTTTGAATTTGTTTGGTCATAAGTGTAACATAACCTCTTGTTTTTCAGTTTCTGACCAGGCCATTCCAAACAAATTTAAGGTTTCCCTATCACATCGACACCTCACGGATTGCACTTATGAGATATGCATCAGAATCCCAGGAAAATCTAGAGAAGCTAGGACACCATGTTTACAGAAATATCAGTGTGACAAGTTTCATTAATGACAGTTCCGCAGCTCCTAATGTTCCCAATTCTAGTGGAGCAAACATATGGGGACTGCAAGAGGTAAGGTAATAGCTATCTATTAAGTCTTATAATATATTTAATGGAAGCTGGTCTTAGCATCTGTGATAGAATCTGACTCTGATGGGAAATTTGATTTTTGTTTGGCTGCAACTCATATATAGAATATGGTAAATAGTTGCCAATCTTCCAAGATTGGCCTGGAGTCTCTTGGCCTGGAGTTGGTTGAGAGAAAATCAGAGTAATGTGAAGAAAGATGTATTTTTGTGTTATTTTCCTTGAATAGGTTTCTTTACCAGACATAAAAATATTGAAAGTTGGAAAGAAGCTTTGTCTGACCATTGAGCATCATCCAATTGGATGTTGAGTCTTTTTGCTTTCTAATTAGTTTAGAAGGATGGACATAAACAAAGTTGCTGGAAAAGCTCAGCAGGTCTGGTAGCATCTGTGAAGGAGAAAGCAGAGTTTCGGGTCCGGTGACCCTTCCTCAGAACTGGAAGGAAGGAAGGAAGAAATTAGAAGGATGGACATGTTGCCAACATTAATGGCTGGAGCCTGGTTGCAAGTCATGTGATGAAACCTCTAGGAATACATTTCCTCACAGCTGGCAACCTCAAAAGGTAGTGTTGAGCCAGTGAGGGATCATCTATAAAAAGCAAGACCATCAACAAGGACTAAAGTGATGCAAAGGCAGTGAGGACGCAGAAAGATAGGGCAGCGGGAATACAAGTGGCGCAGAGATAGCGGGGTGCAGTGGGAAAGAAAGAAACCATAAGCATATATAAAAGCAGTGCAGAGTTTGTGAGAACATAGCAGGGGAGCAAGAGGAAAGATCAGGCTTACATTCTAATGGAAAAAGGCAGTGAGGATAAAAGCAATACAGAGACGGTGGGCACAAAGTGTGGAAGAATGGGAAACAGTGAGACCAGCAGTGGAGGTAAAAGTGGTGCAGCGTCTGCGAAGAAACAGTAGGGGAGCAATGGGCACTGCTGCTGCCTTGAGGCACCAGTTTGAGGTGTGACAAAACAAGTTAGCAAATAGGCAGTTCTGAAGAAGGATCACTGGACTTGAAATGTTAATTCTTGCTTTCTTTCCACTGATGCTGCCAGACCTACTGAGTTTCTGCAACAATTTCTGTTTTTGTAGCAAATAGGAGACTGACTGAGTGAAAAACTGGGAGCTGAGAGGTGGACCCAACCGCTTGATTCAACAGGAGAAGAAAGGACAGCACAGAGAGGCAGAGTCAGTGGGGTAAAGGAGGCCCAGAGTTTGGTTGTGATGTTAAAACTAAAAGTATACAGGAGACGCAAGTACAGTTGACACAAGCGGAAGATCTGAGAGCCAACTGTAAACAAGTAGCCTGCTGTCATGGAACAATGAACCTTGGCTGGTATTGGAGGTGCAGATCCATATGGAACATCCTCCCTATTTTGTCACTGACCTACAAGCAAGCAGGACTGTAGGCTCCTAGAATGGGGGAGCCTAGGGAAACCATGTGTGTTAGTCCGCATTGTGCAGCAGTGTCAGGTCTTACATCATCTCAGTTATCCTACCATTGGACAAAGATCATGCTGGGACCATGTGGTTATTGGTGTACGATGCCCACCTCAAGATCCCATGCACATGCATCTTCAATCTCTTCAAAATGAAGTTTATGATTTGGAATATCAGGACCCTCATGGACAATTCCAGAAGCGACAGCCCTAACCATTACACTTATATCGTGCCCTGGGAGCTCTAGTGCTATGATATGAACATTGTTAACCTTAGTGAGACACCACGGACAGATGAAGGACAGCTCAAAGAACAAAGTGGAGGTCACAGCATCTTTTGGAAGAGTAAATCTGGGAAGAACACCAAATCCATGGGGTTGGTTTTGCCAGTGAGTCCATTTGTGGAATAAGCAAATGCCTCATGATTTTTAGGCTCATCAGTGCATACAGCCCGATCTGAGAAGCATTAGTTTGGGTGAAAGAGGAATTCTACTCCATCCTCGATCAGATGGTGAAGGCTGTCCTCAGGGAGACAGGTGGATTCTTCTTGGTGATCTCAATGCCAGAGTTGGGGCGGATATAAACCTGTGGAGAGATGTGATCAGCAAGGAAGGCGCCAGGAATGTCGACAGTAAGGAATCTTCCTCCTGAGAAATGCCTACAGCATAGCCTGGTTATGCAAACACCCTATTTTGCTTCTTTGTATTGTCTTCTCATGTCAGGTGAATTGCTGATAGTTATAGGCAAACATCTTGTTCTGATTCCAGTCAACTTGGAATTGAGTCTCTGAGAATTGGTCACAGTCCACTACTTTTACTGGGTAGAGAGAATACTGATATTTGGACGTTCTGTCAGGGTTGCAGAAACTTCTGCCAAGAACACGATATCATAGAGAGCTTGCAGTTTCTAAGATACCAATTCTTTACTTGTTGACTTCTGGGTCTGTAGGACAAAGCTCTAAGTCCAGAGGGAGTTGGCTTAGTATCCCATTAGCATATGGGCTTATAGCCCTTCAAAAGTTGGGTTTTCCCAGTAATTAAAATAATAAATCTTACCTCATATCGTTTTAAAAGCTTTACTTGACTGCTTCACCGAAGTCACTATTTTTCAGTAAAAACAAGAAAAATCACATCTTAAAACTCTTTCCAATACAGACAATGTCCAAATAATACAAAATCTTTCAGATGTTTTCTTAAACATAAATATGTATTCCTAATAGTTTTCAACTTTCACTTGCTGAAAGAAAATGAAAAAACTGACCTGTAACTCTAAAATTGCCATGTTCTGGATGTGAGTGGTAACACCTTCAGATTTTTATTAATTTAATCTTAAAGAAAACAGAACAATGGTGATGCAATGTACAAAACTTTATTTGATTGTACTTTGATTAATGGAGGGAGCAGGATATTTTTATACAAATGCACCTTTTCAAAATAAGTAACCAAAATGAAGGGCCATGACCTAAAGTTCAACCACCAGGGTTGAAGAGTGTAATGGAAATGGATAATAAAAATGTAGAGATTAAGGTTACCAATCTGCAGATTGTAGCAGTAAGGAATGGCCAACAGATGTAATAAATATTCCAGTTTTTGTATCCTGAGAAAGATGTTTGAATCATAAGTGGTGTGGAATGTTTTAACTTCAACATGGTAAAGGAGAAAAGTTGAAGCAAAGCGGTGAGTTTCAGGGGAATTGTGTTTTATATTGTTGCTGAAGATCAGGATAAAGTGACTGTAATCTTATCCTGGAGACTCCTTTCAAATGGAGATGCAATTCCTATGAAAACAATATTCTGTTGATTTTTGTTTTTCCTTAGAACCTTCTGCACAGCAGTTAGTTACTTAAGAATGGTGAATGACATACATTTGTAGAGTGATTGACCTTATCTTTCCTCACTTGTATAGGATACAGATTTCACTAGAGGTCTCTTAGAAAGAACCAAAAGTCCGATTGATTCCAGATTTGGATTCATTAAGAAGCTAGAGGTACAAGGATATAAATGCTACAACTAAAACATCAAGTTAAAATCAGAATTATTACTCTGTAAGGATGTTTCTACCCCAATAGCTTGGAAGTCTGCTCCCTCACCGTTCCATATTTGGGGATCTCAATCTTGGTTGTGATGTTAAGTTTCTCAAATTAAGATGTATGTTTATCCGACCTGGGGGTATTTTTGAGGAAAGTCCTTGTAGATTGACAGTCACTTGTGTATTTCTCATACTTGTCCTTAGTTGGAGGTCAGAAAAATCAACAGGGTGAAGTTGGCTTTCTTCATATACGTTTTAGACACTTTGAAAATTTTATAT
>NC_063344.1:9401271-9422390 GCF_021869965.1 Rhincodon typus | reverse complement strand
TCCTCGCCCTGATACGCTGCTGCCTGGCGAAGGGCCGCTCTGTATGGCTGAGAGCCGTGTCAATCAGCAAGAACCGCGCAAGCCAGGGCGAAAGTGAAAGGAGCTGGGTTTCTGGAGTGGCCGGGCTTTAGGTTTGGCCTTTCTTTTTAAACGAAAGATACCTTTTGCAAGTCACTGGCAGGAGGGAAGATTTGATTTTGGGCTGAAGATTATTTGCAGAGGTAGAAGAAAGCTTTTCTGCGCGCGTTGCGGTTTAAGAACAGCAAAAGAAAAGTGTTTGGAGAAGGCTTTATTGCAGAGCTCTGCACAAAATCCAGAGCCCTGGCTAGAAATGCAGTGCTGTAAGCTCAAAGCAGTCTGCCTTCACATCATGCCGTCTTATTTTTGCTTAAAAGGTTTGTAGTCCCAGGTAAATGTCAAAATCAGGGGCCGGTTGCAGGCGGCATGGAGAGAATGACTCACCAACAGCAAGCCTTGTTTTTGGGGCCTGACATAGTCGGGCACAGCCAAGGGGAGATTTTGTTGTGTTTTTTCTTGAGTGCATGACAACATTTCCAGAAAAACACCCACCAACACAGCGTTCATCGTCACTCCCAGCCTCAATATGTTGTTGCTTTTTACTCACCGGTCTGTAATCTGCATCAAATCCAGGCGCTGGGTCAAAGATGCAAATCTAAGGGGAACAAAATATATTGTTCAGGGAGGTCTCTGCACCCCATTGTTTAGCAAGAAAAGTGTTCAAATGTGCCAAAATTATCGGGTCCGTTTAGTGATAAATAGCCAAGTAAACTTGTGTTAACTAGTGATGGGTTTATGATAATCTGCTCCACAGTGGACCACCTACATAACTTAAAAAAAACTGAAAGAACTGTGGATGCTGTAAATCAGGAACAAAAACAGAAATCGCTGGAAAAGCTCAGCAGGTCTGGCAGCATCTGTGAAGAAAAAAATCAGAGTCAACGTTTAGGGTCCGGTGACCCTTCCTACATAAGTTTTCCGTGCCTAGGTATGTGAGGGACAAGTAAGACTGCCTGGCAAAATGGGTTTTATCTGCAGGATACCATGCTATGCCAAAACATGGCTGAGTAAGGGCTACACAATCTGTGTAACATACCTGCATGCAAAATTCTACATGCCAGTTCTGAAGATGGGTCAGTGAACCCAAAACGTTAACTCTGCTTTCTCTCTTCAGATGCTGCCAGACCTGCTGAGTTTCTCCCGCAATTTCTGTTTTATTACATCAATGTGCTAATTGTGTTCTAATGCTATTAGAGAGAGTATAAGTTGGTAGCAGTTTCTAACTTGAAGTGTTAATTTTGAACTGCTGAATTTCACTCCACTAGCGGTATAGCAAAGATGTTTTTACCCCTCCATTTATTTTTTTTTCTTGGACAAGGTCAGAAGTCACACAACACCAAGTTATAGTCCAGCAGGTTTATTTGAAGTCACAAGCTTTCAAAGCACAGCTCCTTCGTTTATTTTTTCTTGTAAAGTGTAAAATGCTCTGTGCTTCCAGATGATGTGGTAAAGCAAGGCACGAGACTAACTCACGCTGTCAGATAGGTGCCACCACTTGCTGATTACAGTGTGTGCTCAGATATGTAATTTTAGTGTGAAGGATCATGCTGCATTTTCAAAGCAAACATGCATTGGAATCTGTTTCTTTAATCTTGCAGGAGCTCTTCTTAAAGCTGAGAGTTTGTGATGGGCACAGCAACAAAGATTTGTTAGGCTCGTGGATAGATGAGTTTTCTGTCAGTTTAAATACCTTGTCATTCTCCCAAGGAAGGTTACAAATCATGGTTTTCTTTTGTTTCTGCAGCATGTTGTTCTGGCGGAATTGGACTAATTCTCGTTATCTGGGTGGACGAACTGCATCCCAGTTTTCTGATGGCAGTTTTCTATTTGCTCCGGATCCTGAAGAGTCATTATCTCAGATGATAAATCGCTCGTTAACAGATGACACTGCGTCACCAGATGAGGATCTGGATTCTGTTTTATTTGGAAACCTACGTGGGAATGTGGTTGGGATGCGTTACTATACAGGAGTGGTAAGACTTGTCTCTCCAATCCAGTGTAATATTAAATTGCTGCATGTAAATCTTCAATTTGCCATACATTCGGTAACCTATTTATTATTGATTTAACAGTTGGGATTCAAAAACATAAAGTAAATTTGTATAGTGCCTCTCCCACAGCAAAAAGACCTAAGTTACTTCATGGGAATATTTTAAAGATACTTAGCCCCATAAGCCAATATTGGGACAGATGACCAAAGCAGTAGATTTTAAGGAGTGTCTCAATGGATGGAAGGGAAGGAGAGTAAGGGACAGGTTACTGAAGAAATTGCCGAACTTAGACAGCTAAAGGCACTTCCACCAATTGTGGACCAATTAAAATTGAGGGAGGAGTGATGGTGTCCTTTATCTCTGGTTGAATCGACCCTGGTTCAAATCCCACTTGCTCCAGAATACTGACATCTCCGAACAGGTTAAGTTTGAAAAGAAAGTGTCACCATTTAAAATCAGAGGTTAAAGAGGTCAGAATTAGATGAGTGCAGGTACACCAGAGGGTTGTGGGGCTGGAGTTGATGGTAGAGATAGGGAGGGGCCAGGCCATGGAGCATCTTGAGAATTGAGATAAGAATTTTTAAGTGGCAACGTTGCTTGACCCGACATCTGTGCTCCCTGGAGTGATGGATGAATTGGACTCTGTACGAATAAGGATGAGGATAGCAGAGTTTTGGACAACGTCAAGTTTTTGGAAAAGTAGAATGTGAGAGGCCAGCTAAAAGTGTGTTGGAAAAATCAAGACTAGGAGTAAAAACAATGAAAAGGGTTTGAGCGACACGGGAGTTGAAATGGGGGCAAAGTCAGGCATTTCACAGGAGGACGGATTTGGTCCCAGTACTTCCATGGACATGTGGCTGAGATCTCATCTCAGGATGAATTCTGTCCACCTGGATTACATCGTCTGTTTTAGTCTTGGACTCTTGCCAGGGAGAAGGATTGAACCAGGAGCAAGGGAGCAGAGTTTGTGATGGGAACCAAAAGAGGGTGGCTTCAGCCTTCCCAATATTTAACTTCATGAAAGGCATTGCTTATTAGACATTCCAGACAAATTGAAGATGTTGTGCATTTTGAAAAGTAAATGGGCTCAGTGGTGTGGTGTGAAATCTATAGTTTATTGTTTGTGAACAACCTCACTGATCTGATTATAACTTTGTACCCTTAGGAACAAGGTCTTATTTTCCTTTTTCTTAGAAGACCATGATCTGTCCATTAATTCAATTTACTTACCTCTGATCCAGACCCCTGAATACTCTGACCTTTACATCTCAATCTAAAATTCCACCCATATTCCTTCATGCACAAACAAACAGGAGAAATTGAAGGGTGGGATGGGGAAGCAAGACAGCAGAACGTTCCTGATTTTACACCTGAAGCTCTAATTTTTACTGTGCTCCCTGTGTCCCCTACTCAGAGGGAATACCACTCTTTATCTGCCTTTTAAATCACTTTCTCATTTTTAAGCAGCTCATATTAGCTCGCTCACAACTTTTGCTCAACTCTCAGAAATACAAACCAAGTTTATGTGACCTGTCTTCCTAATTTAACTCAGAGTGAAGGGTCGTTCTGGTTAATCTACCCATGTCATCTCCCGGGCTGGTTTTTATCTTCCTGAGATGAAGTGTCCCATGTAGATTGCAGTGTCCCTGATGAGGTCAGAAGAAGTGTCTCGACAAATGAAGCACCCATTCCTTTATTTTTGAATTTCAGCCTCATTGCAGTGAAAAGACCAACATTTTTATTCATAGATAGTAGGAACTGCAGATGCTGGAGAATCCGAGACAACAAGGTGCAGGGCTGGATGAACACAGCAGGCCAAGCAGCATCATAGGAGTTTTTGTATGTGCATCTATTTTTCATAAATGAAAAGAACTGGTCAGGACTTTGCTCTTCTGTGGAACCAAGTAACTTCACAGACATCTGATAAAGGCATCAAAACAACCAATGAAGTACATTTTTAGTACATTAAATAAACTGAGCAGTCTTGATTTTATAATCGGCATTTCTTGTGAATTCTGACTGTGCCCACTGTAAATGGGTTATAGCCACTCACTAAAATAGGTTAATTAGAAATATCTAGGCTGATGAATTCTATTTCAGAACTAATAAGGAGCGAGTCTCCTGTACGTTGCACCACGCTACGTATAGATCTCGCAGACAACTTTTGTCAATTTTTTTTTTTCTTTCTGAAGCATGAAGGCATTATCAGAACTAATCTTCTCAGTCCGTGATAGTCCAGGAATAAATTGTGAATGAAATGGTGTGCTTTCAAAACAAGCAAAAACAGAAGTTGCTGGAGAACTGTAGTAGGTCTGGCAGCATCTGTGCTGAGAAAGCAGAGTTAGAGTCCAGTGACCCTTCTTCAGAACTGGACTCAAAAAGTTAATGAAAACAGCATTTTCTGATTTATGGCATCCACAGTTCTTTCGGTTTTTAATCTCGAAAAGTTAACTCTGTTTACTCTCTCCAGATGCTGCTGAGGTTCTCCAGTTATTACTGGTTTTGTTTATTTCAGATCTTCAGCGTCCGCAGTTCTTTGTTTTATTTGAGGGCTTTTTAGTTTTTTTTTTTGCTACGTACTTTTGCTGCTGTAATTTCTGTGCCGTTTCCTTGAAAATTAATTGCTTAAAGTGGCAGTTTTAAATCATTCTGTGGGGATGTGTTGTGTCGCACCTCTGGAGCGCATGGGACTTGAAACAAGGCCTCCAGGCCCAGAGGTAGGGAGATTACCATTATGCCACACAAGTCCTGAGACTGGCTTTGAAAACAATGTGGTTAAGTGTAAATGACTGTCCAATGCTGCCAATAAAAGCTGTGCTTATGAACCTCATTGTTTATTGGTGGATCTCTCGTGTAGATGGTGTTGGGGCTTACAGATCCGTGCCCTTGTAAAATGCATGTGCAGGAGATACAACAACGTAACTGATCAATCTGGAAATGTCATTTCAGTAACAGGTAACTTTTAAAATTTGCGTCAGGTGAACAACAACGAAATGGTTGCCCTTCAGCGAGAACCGAACAACCCATACGACAGGAATGCAGTCCAAGTAAACAATGTGAATGGGATTCAGGTGGGACATATCAAACGGGAGTTGGCAGCCCCTCTGGCTTTTATCCTGGATAATAGACTTGCCAGAGTTGAAGGGTGAGTAAGCATGCTCAGTTCTGAGCTATCACAGTGCTAAGAGACGTTGTTCCGAGTGAGTGTTCGGCAAATTCTAGTAAATGTGGACTGTATTGAGCTTCAAATTTTAATTATAAATTCTACTATCAAAGCTATGGAAGGGAGATTATTAACCTGTATTGCTTAATTTGGAACTTAGAACTGTGGGTGCTGAGAGTTACTAAAGTAAACAATTGGGATTCTCTGTGCATTTTGATACATCAATATACTGCATTGTGAGTGATTGGATATTGGCAAGCCCCAAGATTTGCAAGTACAGGCTAGATATAAACTTGCTTTTTCACATATTGCCAGCTTGACTCCAGTTGTTATCTTTCTTCCTTTTGAGTCAGAAAGAAATGGGTTCAGGATTTCATCATCTCATCGAGGCTGATCCTCCAGTTCAGGGTGTGCTGCACTGTTGTAGTGACTGTACTTTGGGTGATAGTGTCACAGAGTCATGCAGCATGGAAACGGACCCTTTGGTCCAACCAGTCCATGCCAAACGTAAGCCCAAACTAGACTAGTCCCACCTGCCTGCACCTGGGCCATATCCCCGCCCCCAAACCTTTCCTATTTGTGTACTTATCTAAGTGACTTTTACACGTAATTGTGCCTACATCCCCTATTTCGTTAGGGAGTTCATTCCCTTGTGTAAAAAAAATAAAATTTATCCCTCGTGTCTTTTTTAAAATCTCTCTCTTCTCACCTTAAAAAATTTGCCCCCTGGTTTTGAAATCCCCCATCCTAGGGAAAAGAAACCTAACATTAACCCTATTAATATCCCTCACAATTGTATAAACTTCTATAAGGTCACCTCTCAACCTCCTTTGCTCCAGTGAAAAGAGACCCAGCCTTTCTTTATAACCCAAACCTCCCGTACCCAGCAACGTCCTGGTTAATCTCTTGTGAACTCGCTCCAACTTAATAATATCTTTCCTAACCTTTTAAGTGTTTTGTATGGGCATTTAAAGAGCATTGCATTCTTACATAGTACACCCAATATTACTCCCTCAATTAAGAATAACGAAAAAGAACTAGTCATTGATCAGAGCTTTATCTGTGGAATCTTTCTGTGTGCAAAGTGTCAGCTGTGATTTCCTATATAACAGCATTGACCAAACTTCATGAATGCAACTTGTAAAGTGCCTATGGACAGCTTGAGAAACATGCAGAGATGTTAAATATGTAAGCTCCTTGCTTTAAGCAACACCAAAATGTTCCCCCAATATTTTTTTGTCTGCTGTGTGCAATGAGACGATAAACACGATAAGCTTTACAATCGATGCTCCTGAATAAGTTGTTTGTCGGCATATTTTACACGTTTTTCTGCAGCAGCTACTGTAAGGTCGGTCACCAGCCTCAGAAATGCAATGTTTTCCCCTTCCTTAGCAACCGTCCATTGTAGCCTCTGAGGAAAGCTGCTAATTCTGAGCTGCTTTGTTAATGTTGCCTGGGGTATGTAATTATGGGCAAAATCTACTGTAGTTTAACAAGGGAGAGTTAAATGGACAGGGGGGAGAAAAAACAACAAAATGGTCTCCTGGAGAAAAAAAGACCAAAGTGGAGGTTGGGGGTGAAGGTGAAAATGATCCTTGGTAAAAGCTCAAAAGGAGTCATAACTAATCGGCAGTGTGATTTTTATTTAGTGAATCTATAAAGAAAATAAGCTGGCTTTAAACAGGCTCCTGATTTGCTATCTCAGTTCCTGTGCTGCTAGAAGTTGATATGAATTAATACATTGGTGTAGGTCAGAGTCTGGCAGTAAATGGTCTGAAGTGCTGGTTTTCAGGTGCCGAAATAGACCAGTGACTTGTGATTCAAATGGGAGCTCATTACTCTAATATTCCCAATCAGTTTGAGAAACATTTGAGCTTCTGTATTGCAGTGTTGGTTTCAGGAGAGGGAGCATGACCTGTCTGCTCTGTGGCTGCACTATGTCGCGCTAATGTCTCTCGCTCCTTAGGTGTCCAGGCCAGAAGTAGAATCA
The DNA here is from genome assembly GCF_021869965.1 of Rhincodon typus. Taxonomy (NCBI): domain Eukaryota; kingdom Metazoa; phylum Chordata; class Chondrichthyes; order Orectolobiformes; family Rhincodontidae; genus Rhincodon; species Rhincodon typus. The sequence continues at coordinate 9,415,168 of NC_063344.1, read as the reverse complement.
GTAGTTTTTCCAGCGCTGTAACCACAGTGATGGGTGTGCCAACGGTTTTGTATGTCTTTCATTTAAGTCTTGAAGGATCTGCACAGTTTCAGTTGCCGTTGTGCTGCAGTGGGAGCAGGGTCTGGGTCATTGCAGTGTCTGTATTTCTTTTCCAAATAGGGTGGTTCCTTACGGTGCTAACAATGTGTTCACCATGCCAGTGCAACTTTCATTCTGGGGCAGAGAAGAAAACCGTGACGCTGTTCTGGAAAGGTTAAAGAGACACGGGTTTAAACTGGCACCTCCCACAAAAGGTAAATACTGGTTAACTGAAGTAGAGAACCACTTTTTTGTTTGAATGAAAAAATGGATGGTTAAGCTATTTTGGGACTCTATGACAAAGTTCTTTGCCTTCTCCAATTTTACTACCTTAAAGTACAGTCAGCAGGGAGTCTTCAGTGTGGGGCAAGAGGAGAGGATCCACAATTTCAGTCAAAGCACAGACATTGTGGTTTAGATGAGAACTCGCTGCCCCATACTGAGGACTCTTTTTCCCTCTCCCGGTCCTGCTTCCATTCACAGTGGAGTGGCTCCTACCACTAAGTCACATCTTCGTGTCCTTTCGCACTCCAGGCACCTTCTCCCTCTGAGCAGCTTCTCCCTTACTGCCCTAATTCAGTTTTTAAGGTGGTCTTAGGCACTGGATGGATCTCCAGAAACAATCAGCCTTTCAATCTTCCACCCTTGGTTCAGAAGAAAGAAAAAAAAATAAAACAAAGTGCATTCCTATAGCACCTTTCAGGGCACTTTGCAGCCAGTGGAAGTATTTTTTGAAGTCCACTCCCTGATGTAGTTTGGGAAATGTGCTAGCATTCGTGTGCAAAGGAACTTCCAGAAGCAGCAATTAATTAACTGAGCAGTGGCTCAGTGGTGAGCACTGCTGCCTCACAGCACCAGGGACCTGGGTTCGATTCCACCCTCGGGTGACTGTCTGTATAGAGTTTGCACATTCTCCCTGTGTCTGCGTGGGTTTCCTCCGGGAGCTTCGGTTTCCTCCCACAGTCCAAAGATGTGCAGGGTAGGTGGATTGGCCATGCTAAATTGCCCATAGTGTTCAGGGATGTGTAGATTAGGTAGATTATAGGGGTATGGGTCTGGGTGGGATGCTCCAAGGGTTGGTGTGGACTTGTTGGGCCGAAGGGCCTGTTTCCACTCTGTGTAGGGATTCTATGATTTTAATTTGTTTCCAAGGATGAGGGATAAACAATAGACGTGACACTCCAGAAAACACCTCTTCTATTGCTTGGAAAATTGCAGTGAGATCTCTTATTTCCCTTCTAAGAGGAACCTCACTTTAACATATTCAAAGGCTACACCCTCAGATTATACCAGTTCTGAAGAAGAGTCTTTGAACACAGTGTTAACTCTGTTATACCCTCCCTGTTGCTGCCAGACCTGCTGAGTTTCTCCAGCATTCTCTGTGTTTGTCTCAGATTTCCAGCATCCGCGGTACTTTACATCAGACAATATGTTGTTTCCTCAGCACTGCGCTGTCAGATCGGCTAGATTATGTACTTGAGTCCCAGAAGTGGCCACGTATTTGGCAAACTTCTCGCCTCTTGCTTCCACTAAACCTTCGCTGTGATTACTCCTGTGCGTGGATCTGCCCTATCATTGTTGGAGAGGCTTCAGCCATCTCGCCGAAACTCCCTCTCGACATAATGTTCCATTCAATCCATTCGCTACTTTCAAAAGCTCCATGTCAGCCACCTTCAGTAATTTCGATCATTACTGCAGAGCACGTCCCCTGCTATATCCCTATATGAGAGTGGCACTTGACCGAAGCAGTTTGTAAAGCTGTTATACTGTCATAAAAATTTAAGTTGCTTTTGAATTGATAAAGTCCATGGTATGAACAATGTTGTATTTGGTTGGTCTGAACCAGTCTCATTTATATAGCAATTTGGCTGGAGGTTCCTTTTTAGGTGGTGGAATTGCTGAGGCGTGGTCTGGAATGAGATCTGCAAGACCTGGTCCCAGTTACAAAGCTCCTGTGCACACTGCTGTGCAGATGACAGTGGAACAGGTAAAGTGTTTTGTTAACTCCTTAGCTATTAGCCAGATAATCTCGCTCAGCACCTCTTTCAAACCTGCTGGCCGTATCTAAATTGAATGAAAATGTATCTCTCTAGGTCGGAATTTACGTGGAAGTTGTGAGTGGGTCAAAGTTGTAAGGTGGTACCAGTGTTTAGCGGATGCGTGTGCAGTGGGGTAGTGAGATGAACGGAGTCTGGGTGTATGGTTCCTCATGCACGGGGTACCTTGGCGCTATGATCGATCCTGTGTGTCCCTGGATAGTGAGTGTCGGTTAAGTTTGTAGCGTGCATTGCAGATGAGCCTGTGTCTGACCCTAGCTGACCCAACACTGCCCCAACAACCCAAGCAGGGAACGTTGATTTGGTGATCAGCAGGAAGCTTGACTTTCTTTATATAAACTCCACTAATGCCTTGTCCCTGGTGAGATCACAGATTTACCAATACGTTGCTGGGTACGGAAGGTCTGAATTATAAAGAAAGGCTAGAGAGGCTGGGACTTTTTTCACTGGAGCGTTGGAGGTTGAGAGATGACCTTATAGAGGTTTGTAAAATCATGAGGGGTATAAATAGGGTTAATGATAGGTATCTTTTCCCGAGGATGGGATATTTCAAGACCGGGGGCACATTTTTTAAGGTGAGAGGAGAGAGATTTAGAAAAGACATGAGAGACAAATTTTTTTACGCAGAGGGTGGTTTGCATGTGGAATGAACTTCCTGAGGAAGTGGTGGATGAGGGCACAATGACAACGTTTAAAAGACATTTGGATAATTTCACGAATGGGAAAAGTTTGGAGGGATATGGGCTATGCGCAGGCAGGTGGGACTAGTTTAGTTTGAGATTATGTTCGACATGGACTGGTTGGACCAAAGGGTCTGTTTCCGTGCTGTATGACTTTATAAAACTGCAATGATCGGATGAGGGATGTCCTAGTCCCCAACTCAGTGTTAATGGCTCCTTTACCCCAAGGGTCCAGGGATAAAATAGAAAAGTATCATAATTGGGAAAGTTTGAGAACCTAAGTCTGTTTTCTACCTTCAGTGGGTTTTGTCCTACATAGAGCCGTAGAAAGCAGGAGTAGGTCATTCAGCCCTGCACAATCATCCAATAAGATCATGGCTGATCATCCAACTCTGTCTCCTGTTCCTGCTTTCTGCCCCATGCTCTTTGACCCTTTCAGCCTTAAGAAATTGGGATTAAAATTTAAGTTTACATTTAAAGTGTGAAGATAAAATCCAATACCAGGGTCCTGTGCTTGAACAAGGGGAACTACAATAGAATGAGGGAGGACTTGGCTAAAGTAGACTGGAAACAAAGATTTTATGGTGGGACAGTTGACGAGCAGTGGAGGACTTTCAAAGCAATCTTTCAAAGTGCTCAGCAAAAGTATATTCCAATGAAAAGGAAGGACTGTAAGAAAAGGGGCAATCTGCCATGGGTGTCTAAAGAAATAAGGGAGGCTATCAAATTGAAAGAGAAGGCATACAAAGTGGCCAAAAACAGCATGAAACTAGAAGATTGGGAAAACTTTAAAGGTCAACAGAAAGCCACAAAAAGAGCTATAAGGAAAAGTAAGATAGAACATGAGAAAAAACTAGCACAGGATATAAAGACAGATAGGAAAAGTTTCTATAAATATATAAAACGAAAAAGAGTGGCTAAAGTAAACCATGGCCCTTTAGAGGATGAGAAAGGGAATTTAGTTATGGGATATGATGAAATGGCCGAGGCATTGAACAGGTATTTTGTATCGGTCTTCACAGTGGAGGACACTAATAACATGCCAGTAATTGACAAAGAGACGAAGGTAGGTGAGGACCTGGAAACAATCATTATTACGTAAGAGGTAGTGTTGGGCAAGCTAATGGAGCTAAGGATTGATAAGTCTCCTGGCCCTGATGGAATGCATCCCAGGGTACTAAAAGAGATGGCGGGAGAAATAGCAGGTGCACTGGCGGTAATTTTCCAAAATTCGCTGGACTCTGGGGCAGTCCCAGCAGATTGGAAAACAGCAAATATGACGCCACTGTTTAAAAAGGGAAGTAGACAAAAGATGGGGAATTATAGACCGGTTAGCTTAACCTCTGTAGTGGGGAAGATGCTTGAGTCTATTATCAAGGAAGAAATAGCAAGGCATCTTGATAGAAATTGTCCAGTTGGGCAGACGCAGCATGGGTTCATGAAGGGCAGGTCATGCTTGACAAATCTTTTGGAATTCTGTGAAGACATTACGAGCGAGGTGGACAATGGGGACCCAGTGGATGTGGTGTACCTAGATTTCCAAAAGGCCTTTGACATGGTGCCGCACAAGAGGCTACTGCATAAGATAAGGATGGCGTTAAGGGTAAAGTATTAGCATGGATAGAGGATTGGTTGACTAACACGAAGCAAAGAGTGGGGATAAATGAGTGCTATTCTAGCTGGCAGTCAGTGACTAGTGGTGGGCCTCAGGGATCGGTGTTGGGACCGCAATTATTTACAATTTATATAGATGATTTGGAGTTGGGGACCACGTGTAGGGTGTCAAAGTTTGCAGATGGCACTAAGATGAGTGGCAAAGCAAAGTGTGCAGAGGACTGTGAAACTTTGCAGAGGAACATAGATACATTGAGTGAGTGGGCAAAGGTCTGGCAGATGGAATACAATGTAAATAAATGTGAAGTCATACATTTTGGTAGGAGTAATAGTAAAAAGGATTATTACTTGAATGGTAAAAAGTTGCAGCATGCTGCTATGCAGAGGGACCTGGGTGTCCTTGTGCATGAATCACAGAAGGTAGGTCTGCAGGTACAACAAGTAATTAGGAAGGCAAATGGAATTTTGTCCTTCATTGCTAAAGGGATTGAAATGAAAAGCAGAGAGGTTATGTTGCAGCTGTAAAAGGTGCTGGTGAGGCCACACCTGGAGTACTGTGTGCAGTTTTGGTCTCCTTACTTGAGAAAGGATGTATTGGCACTGGAGGGGGCGCAAAGGAGGTTCATTAGGTTGATTCTGGAGTTGAGGGGGTTGACTTATGAGGAGAGACTGAGTAGATTGGGATTATATTCATTGGAATTCAGAAGATTGAGGGGGGATCTTATAGAAACATATAAAATTATGAAGGGAATAGATAAGATAGAAGTACAGAAGATGTTTCCACTAGCAGGTGAAGCTAGGACAAGAGGGCATAGCCTCAAGATTAGAGGGAGCAGATTTAGGACTGAACTGAGAAGGAATTTCTTCACCCAGAGGGTTGTTAATCTATGGAATTCCTTGCCCAGTGAAGTAGTTGACGCTACTTCAGTAAATGTTTTTAAAAAAACGGTAGATTTTTTTTGAACAATAAAGGAATTAAGGGATACGGTGAGAACGCGGGTAAATGGATCTGAGTCCACGAAAAGATCAGCCATGATCTTATTGAATGGCGGAGCAGGCTCGAAGGGCCAGATGGCCTACTCCTGCTCCTAGCTCTTATGTTCTTATGTTTATGTTCTAAAATGTATGTTGCATAGTTTTCTGTGCTTGTAAGAATGTTAAAACTAGCACAGTTCTGTCCCTACAGAACCTTGCTAACTGCTCCGTCAGAAATACAATGACAGATTTTTGTTGTTGCAGCTCAAGAATGAATTTGACAAGTTATTTGAAGATCTGAAAGAACATGACAAGACTCGGGAAATGGAACCAGCTGAGGTCAGATACACGAGTATTGCAGTGTTGCTATTGGACAAGCTTATGAGTCATATGGATGGTCAACAAACAAGCCAATGGGGAATTCGGGAATGGGCAGCTTACCAGCAGTGCTGTTAGATATGGAGTTCCAGGATTTTAATCCAAAGTGTATTTGTATTTCCAAGTCAGAATGGAGGGGAATGTGCAGGTCATGGTGTTCCAGTGTATCTACTAGCCTCGTCCTTCTAGAGGGTAGTGCTTGTGGGTTTGGAAGGTTCACCCTAAGGAGCTTTGGTGTGTTATTGTAGTGCATCATGTAGGTGATACACACTGCTGCTATTGTGTGTCAAGTTTCACTGGGGTAGTGAGATGTAAATCGAGCCCCACTGTACCCAGAGTCATCACAAAAGTTAAAGGTTTTAAGAGAAATATGCAAAATGCCCAAACTACCTGATTTTCAGACTGAGGATGATCAAAAGCATGGGCCAGGCATCTGTTTTTAACAATAAATCATTACTTATTACAAGCCATTAGGTTCTAGCTGTAGGTAAACAATTAAACTAAATTAAACAAACTCTACAAAAGTCTAACCCCCTAAGAAACTCCCCCTTTCACATACACAGACAAATCTAAGCACAGGGATGTAGGGAAACCTGGAAAAGCATTTCTGTAGTCTTTGTTCACAAAATCTATTGAGTTGGTTCTTGTTGATCTGAAATTTTCTCCTTGAATTTCCTTTTTCTGAATGCCTCCATTGGTTTGCAGGAGGCACAGGGTGGCTGCTTTCCTTTTGAAATGTCTCTGATGTATGCATTCCAAAGTCACGACTGACTTGAAGGAAAGGTAGACAGGTTTTCTTCAGGTTTAAAGTGGCTTCCTGCAGAGAACTCTGTTTTTTGGCTGCTGCAGGTTTGTCATCTTCTGATCCAATAAAACTTCCCACTATCTTGTTCAGCTGTTCTGATAATTGGCAACCTCATTGTTGGTAGCTAAAGGATATTTTTAAATTAATTAACTTATTCATTCACGGGATTAGGGGCGTTGCTGGATAGGCAGCATTTATTGCCCATCCCTAATTGTCCAGAAAGATTCAACCACATTGCAGTGGGTCTGGAGTTACATAGGCCAGACCAGGTAAGGATAGCAATTTCCTTCCTTAAACGACATTCATGAACCAGATGGGTTTTTCCGATAATCGACAACGGACTCACGGTCATCATGAGATTCCTAATTCCAGATATTTATTGAATTCAAATTCCACCACCTCCCGTGGCGGGATTCGAGCCTAAGTCCCCAGAACATTATCTGGGTCTCTGGATGAACAGTTCAGCGATAATACCACGAGGCCCTCGCCATTGGCCTTTAGTCAAATTGTCTTTAGTCCACAAACCACAAACCACAAACAGGGTTCATAAAATGTTTCAAATACCTTACTTCCAAAACATGCAGCCACCTTTGTAAATCCCTGGGTTTCAAATCAATTCTTTTTCATTTCAGTCCACGATTTAAAAAAAAAACAAAAATGAAAAGACATGGCCTTTACATGGTTGTCTGTGGTGCTGGAATTGAATTTCTACAGTGCATCTTGTTGATGGCGCACACAACTGTTACTGAGTGTCGGTGGTGGAGGGAGTGGATGTTTGTGGATTTAGTGCCAATCAAGCGGGCTGCTTTGTCCTGGATAGTGCCAAGCTTCTTGAGTGTTGTTGGAGATACACCCATCCAGGCCAAGGGGGAGAGTTCCATTACACTCGTGACTTGTGCCTTGTCGATGGAGGACAAGCTTTGACGAAACAAGAGATGAATTAGTTGCTGCAGGTTTCCTAGCCTCTGACCTGCTCTTGCGGCCACTGTATTTAATGGCTAGACCAGTTCAATTTCTGGTCAACGGTAATGTCCAGCTGTTGATTGAGTATTCAGCGATGGTAAAAATATTAAATATCAATGGACTGATGGTTAGACTTTCTCCTCAAAGGCTAACCACCATCTACAAGGCACAAGGCAGGAATGTGATGGAATGCTCCCCACTTGTCTGGATGGGTGCAGCTCCAACAACACTCAAGAAGCTTAGCACTATCCGGGGCAAAACAGCCCGCTTGATTGGCACCACGTCCAAAAACATTTACTCCCTCCACCACCGATACTCAGTAGCATCAGAATGCGCCATCTACAAGATGTGCTGCAGCAATTCACCCAAGTTCTCCTTAGACAGCACCTCCCAAACCCATGATTGCTAGCATCTAGACGGATGAGGGCAGCAGAGACACAGGAACACCACCACCTGCAAGTTCCGCTCCCAAGCCACTCTCCGTCCTCACTTGGGAATGTATCACGGTTCCTTCAGCGTCACTGGATCAAAATCTTGGAATTTCCACACTGATGGCATTGCGGGTGCACCTACAGCACGTGGACTGAGGCAGTTCAAGAAGGCAGCTCACCACCCTTCTCAAGGGTTAGAAATGCTGGCCCAGTCAGTGATGCCCACATCCCATGAGTCAATCAAAAAAGAATATAGACCTCACTTTAAAATGTCATCTGAAAGGCAGACCAACAACAGCCTTGTATATGTAATACAGTAGCACAATGTTTACGTCGATTATGGACTGGGATATAAATTAATGACTTTGTTATTTGGAGACTAGGGTCGAATCCGACATCTTTTTGACTTTTATTGCTGCATTTTAAGCTTGAAAATCCTGTAGGTAGCTGGTTGCGGACACGGAGAGTGGATGATTGATAAGTAAGTTTCTGAATTCTTCACCTGATTGAATTGCCATGACATACGTTCGAGAAAACTAAACTGGCTTTGGTGTTGCCACTGACAATTGGCTTGTCTTTTCATAGGAGAAAAATGTTTGGGGAAGTTCCTGCAGAGAGTTCAAAGAATCATACAATACAAGAAAAGGCCCTTTGGCCCATTAAGTCTGTACTGCCAAAACTGCACTGAATCTACATTAGTCCCATTAGTTCTAATTGCAGCATACAGATTTCCCCTTTTTATTGTTTATCCGTTGGATTCTTGTTTTCGCTATCGCATGCCAATGTTTGGTTTCCCATGTGGACATATTAGGACTGATTTTTACAGTCAATGCAGAGAGCATTTGGTGGGAATTTGCAGATCTTGGGCATATTTTCTGTCTGTACATTTAAAACATGACGCAGATGGTCCTATGACGTCCTCAGGAAGTACTGCTGCGTTTGAGCACCGTTTGTGAGATTAGCCTTCAGAAAAGATTCAGCACCTCGAGTGACCCGGAGTTTTGAGTGGTTGGCGCTGCGAGTCTGCATTAGTGCTTCAAGATTCACAAAGGTGGCCTTCCCTCTCCTGACCCATGGATTGAATGTTTGTAACAATTTGCTTCTTGTGTTGCCAGGCTGTCTGTACGCCCTTGCTCCCTCATCAGAAGCAGGCACTATCGTGGATGGTACTGAGAGAGAATAATGCGGATCTGCCTCCCTTCTGGGAACAAAGGAACGACATGTATTATAACCTGCTGACAAACTTTGCAGAGAAAGAGAGACCCGAAAATGTTCGTGGAGGAATCCTGGCTGATGACATGGGCTTGGTAACTATATCTTTGTAAATGTAACTTAGGGCCTGCACATTTTTTTTTAAAATTGTTATCCTATACTTGAATTGCCAAAGTAAAGCAACTGGCAGCCCCCCCGCCAGGTTGACAAAGCACAGGGAAGGATAGACCCATCCATTGACGGAACTGGGGAAGGAAACAAACGAGGAGGGAGATGTAGAAAGATTGGGTGGAGGGAAGGTGACTATACTGAATGGGGAGAAAACAAAGTCTTAATAGTTTCAGTCAGGAAGTGATAATCTCTCTGCAGTCAGGAGCAGCTGGTTCTATAAATTAAGAAAGAAATACTTGTCTTTGTCTAAAAAAAGAGTGGAAGCACTTTGCATTGAAATTTAATTCCACAAACACAGAAACAGGAGTAGCTATTCAGCCCCTCCTGATTTGCTGTCCAATTTGGTGAGATCATGACCAATTTGGTTTTTAGCTCCATTTACAAATTCTGGCCCCCTTCTTTAAAACCGTTGCCTAAGAAAAATCAATCAATTTCAGGAACGCAATGATGGCCTAGTAATATTGTTGCTGGACTGTTAATCCTGAGACCCAGGTAAATTTTCTGGGACCGGATTCGAATCCTACCACGGATGGTGAAATTTGATTTCAATTAAAATCTGGAGTTCGGAGTCTAATGTTGATTGTTGCAAAAACCCATCTGGTTCACTGATGTCCTTTAGGGAAGGAAACTGCCATCCTTACCTGGTCTGGTCTACATGTGACTCCAGACCCACAGCAATGTGGTTGAATCTTTCTGGGCAATTAAGGATAGGCATTAATTAATGGCCTAGCCAATGATGCCCTCATCCTATGAATTAAGTTTTTAAAAAGTTTATCAGTTTTCTATTGACTGAACCTCAATAATGTATTTTTGAGATGGAGAGTTCCGGAGTTCCATTAAGCTGTATGTGATGAAGTTTTCTTTGGCATCACCCATGACTGGCCTGGCTTTATTTTTAAAGTTATGCCTTCTCATTTTGGATTTTCCCACAATAGAGGAATTAGTTTTTCTTCTAAAAGATACTGGCAAGCTTGATAAACGTCATAAACATCTCAGGACAAGGGCAGCAGATACATGGGAACACTACCACTTGCAAGTTCCCCTCCAAGCCACTCACCATCTGGATTCGGTAATATATTGCCATTCCTTCACTGTTGCTGGGTCACAATCTTCTCCCTAAGAGCCTTGTGGGTATACCTGCAGCACATGGACTGCAGTAGTTCAATAAGACAACTCACCCTCACCTCTTCAAGGGTAACTAGGAATGGACGATCCATGTTGATCCAACCAGTAATGCCCATGCCCCAGAAGTAAATTTAAAAAAAAAAGCTACATTGCCTCTTAATACTCGGAGGAATATAAACCCAGTCTGTGCGATGTGCCTTGACAGTTTTAACGATTTTAGCAGGGTTGTATTCTGGTGAATCTGGTACACTGATTTCAGGGCTAAATGATTTGTGTTTTCTTGATAAATGCTTCATGGCATGCTGAGTAATTTCTTTTTTGGCCTGAACCTCCGTTTTTGCATCTGGATATATAAGCAGTATTTCCATTATTGGCCACTTCAGTTCTGTGGTCAGAATCATTCACAACCCAATGTCTTTTGCATGAACGGCTGACTACATTTGTGCAGGTTATTTTTAGCACCTGTGAATGGTTCTGGTTCTCTGTCAACCGGAATTACAGAGTAATTTTTAGTCTTCACAACATGAGTTAAACGGATATCATTAGTTAGTACCTTTGAAGGGCTTTCTTTTGCAGGTTTTTAATTCAGGAAAATAAAAGAGAGGCCCAAGATTCTTATGGGACTTGACTGGATTGGTGTGGAAAGTATGTTTCCCCTTGTGGGAGAGTCGAGGACCAGAGGGCATAATCTCAGAATAAGGGGTCATTTATTTAAGAGAGAGACAAGGGGGAATCTCTTCTCTGAGGGGAGTGAATTGGTGGAACTCTGTATCACAGAGGGCTGTTCAGGCTCAGTCATTAGGTATATTCAAGGCTGAGGTTGATTAGTAATTGGTTAGGGAATCAAGGGTTTTGGGGAAAAGGTAGCAAAGTGGATTTGAGGATTATCAGATCAGCCATGATCTCATTAAATGGTGGAGCAGACTGCGATGAGCAGAATGAAGCAGAAGTTGGCCAATGTCTTATGATCTTTAACCCCATGTGCTATGAAGATTCCAGCCTCGGGTGACGGTGTGGAGTTTGCACATTCTCCCCGTGTCTGCGTGAGTTTCCTCCGGGTGCATCGTTTTCTTCCCACAGTCCAAAGACGTGTAGGTTAGGTGGATTGACCGTGCCAAATTGCCCATAATGTCCAGGGATGTACAGGCTAGGTGTGTTAGCCACAGGAAATGCAGGGTCACGGGGATGGGATCGGGGTGGTGGGTCTGTGTGGGTTACTCTTCGCAGGGTTGGTGTGGACTAGATGGGCCGAATGGCCTGCTTCCACACTGGAGGGATTCTATGAAACATAATCTCAGCCTTATTCCATTGTTAACACCTGTATAGGATGGGCTGAAGGGCTAGAAGTTAATGATGATATTCAACAGCTGCATGAGAAAATAGATTGTACAGGATGGGCTAAAGGGCTAAAATTGTTGATGACACTTGACAAGCTGCATGACCTTGAATGAGACCTGTTAACATTCCTTTACGAGCTGAAGATGATACCTGCAGCTTGTTTTCCTGTAGCTGTGTTTTGTGTACCAGCCAGCAGTTTTTTCTTTCTGTATCTGCTTTCTTTCCACTGGCTGTTTGTTACACTGTGTAAGAAAGAGAGAGTTTCATTCCAAGTTGTTGGACTTAGCCTCGGCTCGGAATTGTGAACGGTGCCAGGAACAAACTTAAACCTCCAGACCAGCCATCAGTCGAGGGGCTCCCAAAGGGCAGGGGGGCGTGAGACTTGTTTTTTTTCTAGAAGGGCATGAGACTTATTGTGTTCTTTATTATTACCGCTATAGTCATTTATTGTTACTTAATAAACATTCATATTAAAGCAAATTGCTGTCAGACGAGCCTTCTCTTAATGATATTTAACCGAGACTGAAAAGAACCGCTTGGATACATGCTGTGATCCAAGACAACACCACCATGAAAATTAGGAATTCCGAATGAAGAAAGGCCTACCTGGTTTGTTACTTATCACCCACGTAGTCACATGGGCCAGTGAGACTGGAAGTGCCGAGTTCTAGAGAGCTGAGCATCCAAATGGAAGTAGTGGATAACGCACAGTTCAAGAACGTGATTGTGACAGTGGGTCGTTTGGAAAGAGTTCGAGCTGGTCAAAAATGGAGCGACTGTGCAGCCAGTCAGTGTTCCCTCTTTGGATGAGGTTGTGTAAAGCTATGAACAACCTGGGATGTACCACGTAGGCAGCAAACAGGCTGCGCTGAACCTGCCTCTAAGGTGCAGCATTGAACAGCAATGTAAGTGGAACAAACAGGCTGGATGTGAGCTAAACAATTCAATGAAATATTGCAAGCGACCTGAATATCCTGTGGGACTGATTGAGTTCCAAAATGCAAGTGTCAGCCTCAGAAGTTCTAATGTTGTTTCTTCTGCCCCTGTTGGGTGAGGCTACTTTCTTTTCATATCTCTGAATTGGAGGAAGAGTTGGATAGCAGCTTAATCACTGCGTTTTGATTCACGGCTACACTTTGCTCATATTTGTGAGAAAAATCTTTGATTACAGCTTTTCACGCCTCGTTGTAAAGTGGATTTTTCTTTTTGCATTTTTCTAGGGAAAAACACTGTCGACTATTGCAGTAATCCTTACAAATTTTCACCAGGGACAGCCACTCCCCACTGAAAAGTTCACACGGGGACCAGTGGTAGAGGAGGTAAGATTTAAAACAGATGCCATATTTATATTTATTTGCTTAATGAACAATCGTAGAGAAGAATCTTGCTTCTTTTTGCGTGAATAATTTAGATGAATATTCATTAAGTTATGGTTATAAACTACCAAACAGATTCATTAAACAATAAATGGATCAGTGAACGTTGATGCGCTGTAGATTCTGCTCCTGTATCCCCTAGAATGGTGGGGGACAGGTCAATACACTGGTTCCTCCTGAAACAGATAAATGTTTTTCCAACTGATTTGTTCCCTGCGATGGATCAGCTGTTTATTACAGTTGGTGGTTTTCAATCACTGTTCAACCTCCTTCAGTTGTAATCCAAGCTGGGAGTGTAAGAGCACGTTCCGCTCTGTGTCCAATCTTCCATCAAACATTATTTAAAAAAGGCTCGGACAGGCCTCTGGGACTGAGTGTGATGAGTGCTCCTGAGTAACCAAAAGTGGACATTTCTCCTGTCTCCAACAAATAGGAGAATCTTGACTTCAATGCCTTTCCACAAAAGCTCAGTGGACTCGATTGCTAATATTGTGTGACCTAACTCTCATGTATCTAGTTGCTGCTACCTGAAACCCAGCCCCCCTGTGTTCTACTGCTAACCCTACCACTTCCTGTCTCCTACTGCTACCATTCCTGCCATGGTGGGCTTAGGGAATTGGAGGTCAGAGACGCAGACAGAATTGAAGGTCAGAGACGCAGACAGAATTGGAGGTCAGAGACGCAGACAGAATTG
>NC_063344.1:9358302-9396271 GCF_021869965.1 Rhincodon typus | reverse complement strand
CTTGGCCTGCTGTGTTCATCCAGCTCTACACCTTGTTATCTCAGATTTTCCAGCATCTGCAGTTCCTACTGTCTCCAGGACTAGAGAGCATAGGTTTAAGGTGAGAGGAGAAAGATTTTAAAGGGGTCTAAGGGGCAACTTTTTCACGCAGAGGGTGGTGCGTGTATGGAATGAACTGCCGGAGGAGGTGGTGGAGGTTGGTACAATTACAACATTTAAAAGGCACCTGGATGGGTACATGAATGGGAAGGGTTTAGAGGGATATGGGCCAAATGCTGACAAGTGGGACTAGATTAATTTAGGATATCTGGTCAGCGTGGACAAGTTGGACCGAAGAGTCTGTTTCCTGGTGTATAGCTCTATGACTGTGATGGTTTCTGAAGTTTCTGAACTCCTTTTTTTCTGCTTTTATTTTTTATATACGCTTTATCAACTGGAATGCTGTTTTGTGCAGGAAGAAAACAGAGAATGTTAAATACACGTACAGCAGTGATTCTGAAAAGGATGAAGAATGTATCTCCACAAAAAAGAAAGGCAAGTCTGTGAGCACAGATCCATTTCATTCTCTAAATCTATTGGCCTTGTTTGTCAGGGCCCTAACTAAATGATTTAACCAACATGAACAACAGATTATTTGGTCACTTTGTTGTTAACAGTGGGGCTATGCTGTGTGTAGTTTACTGTTTTCTGTTGTAGATTTTTATTCCCACTTTCCCCGATCTGTCGGGTTTACTCTCGATATCACTAACCCCAGGTAGTTCTAACAACGGAATATATCCTGTATTGTTTATTGAAGCAAAGTACACTACAAAAGACACTGCATTATGCTTATCTGTACAGTGCTGATAATCCCACCTGAAGCCTTTTACATGGATTTAGAGTCGTAGAGGTATACAGCATGGAAACAGACCACAGAGCCCTACACCTCCACGCTGAGAGGTTACTAAACTGAACTAGTCCCATTTGCCTGCGTTTGGCCCATATCCCTCTAAACTGTTCCTATCCATGGTACCTGTCAGGTGATCAGCTTACTCTGTCTCAAATCCCAGCTGTTGATCTGACCACTTCCTCAGCACTTCCTAGTTTTGCTGTGAGGCATTTTTTAAAAAAAAGTTCTCATTCTGTGCAAAGAAGTTATGTATCCAAACCTTGCACTATCCAGTCTCCGGCAAGTCATCAGTTTGACCACTGGCAAATATCACAAACATGTCATCTACCACGGCCAGTTTAATTAATTAAGTAGGATTTTCTTGTCGTTCCTTGGAAAGAGTTTTTTCTGTTGTTCTAATGAACTTTGGCTTTAACTTTTAACCACTTTAATGTCATCCAGTCGACCATATGGTATTTACACAGCACAATTCCATAACCATCACAGATTCAGCTGATAACTAGACACAGTATCACATCTGATTCATTTCCAGAGATTCTGTGACCATTCAGTCCATTCCTGCTGAGTTATAGTGCTTGATGTTAAATCACGTTCATAGAATCAAAGAGCCATAGAGCTTGGAGGCCGACCCTTTGGTCCATTCCTTCAGCAAAACACAGAAACAGTTTAAAACCAATGACCTTTTGAATCATTATGTCATCATGAGCCTTCTTACATTTTCTCCTCATTTAATTTGATTTTTATTTATCTTCATTTGGCTCAGCCAGCAAATTTTAGGCGAACAGCCCCACTGTGTTACAACAGCATTACAGCAGCGCCTGTTAAAGTACTTAATTTACTGTACATTGTATTTTGAAACATCTGAGGTTATGAAAGGCACTCGTTAAGTGTTGCAAGCTCTTTCAAAAGTTGTGGCTTTTGTTTTTGCAGTGAAAACGCAACAGAAAAGTGCAACGGCTAAGAGAACGGAATGGAGACCCACGAGTAGCGGGAGAAAAGGTGAATCATTCAAAGTACAGTCTGATTAAAAGAGGATATTTTGCACATATTCATTGAAAATAATATCTCTTGTCGGAAAGTAAATTCTAAAGAGGGTAGTTCACTCTCTCTGTTTGGCCAAGGTTTGAGAGCCATTGAGCCTATAGCACAGAAGAAGGCCCTTCGGCCCATCAAATCTCTGCCAGTCAAAAGCAAACATAGAATCCCTACAGTGTGGAAACAGGCCCTTCGGCACAACAAGTCCACACCGACCCTCAGAGCATCCCAGCCAGACCCATCCCCCTATAACCCACCTAATCTACACATCCCTGAACACTATGGGCAATTTATGACTGCCAATCCACCTATCTTGCACATCTTTGGACTGTGGGAGGAAACCAGAGCATCCGGAGGAAACCCACGCAGAGACGGGGAGAATGTGCAAACTCCACACAGACAGTTGCCCGAGGGGGAATCGAACCCATGCCCCTGGCGCTGTGAGGCAGCAGCGCTAACCACTGAGCCACCGTGCCCCCCTCAGTGTCCCTCTTCATCCAGGGTTCATTGGATTTGTTGGTCCCACCTTTTATCTTTATCTTTATTGGAAGTTGTGAGAAGTATAAACCTGTTTTCATTCCTGGGGATAGGACCATCCTCAGGGTGTCTATTGCTGACCGCTACTTATCCTGAGAAGGTAGTGCTGAGCTGTCACCTTGCATTGCTGTGGTATATATTGTGGGTCCTGTAGGTGGACCAGGAACTGAAAGCTGGAAACTTACAGCAGCTCACTGGGTAGAATCTTCCCAGCCCCTGAAAGGATGTGGACACTGGAGGCTCAGTTGGTAAAGGGCACTCTGATTGGTGGGAACAGAGCAATGGGATACTCAACACTGAGGGGGAGACAAAAGTCCAGATTTTCCACCCAAGGTTTTAACAGTGAGACGGGAATCTTGCTAACCCATGGTGAGTGACCCATTTGCACGTATTAACATCTCCTGATTAGCTAATCTCCCCTCATTAGTATGATGTTTGCCATTTTAACAAGCAGTGGAGAGAAACCAGATGATGACAGTTCCCAAAATGAAAGCTGAAGCAGGTACCTGTCACTCCAGCGTACTCCTTCAGCTATCCACCCTGCACAGTATTCCCCAACATCTTTAAGGCACGCTCCATGACCCACAGCCTCCTGCAGTCTGCACTCACAAGGTTGGCATTGGCAAAGTACCAGCCTCGCCATGTCACCAGGGCAAATTGAGGGCTCTGTTCTGATACATTTCAGCACTTTGGAGCTCACTGACCCATTCCAATGCCACACTTCTGCCAGGAGCAGGCCACCTGTCTCATGAATTGGAACTGGGTGTTTCGCTGGACTCTTAGCAACTCACTTTGTGCCTGTTCACTTTGGATGCTCACAACATCGCTTTTTATCTCGGGCAGGAGGCCTGGCAGCTTGTCGTGTTTGACAGCAATGAGTAGTCAGTCTCGGTGCTGGTCATTTGCCAGTCAGAAAGGGTGGCTCCTGGAGGAAACAGGGAGTGCCAAAGGCAGGACGGGTTAGTAGATAGGCGGTGGTGGCGATGGTGGTGGTGGGTTGGTGGGTGGATGAGGTGGTGGGGGCCATTGGATTAGTTGAGAACCATAGAGGGAAGATGCTGCATGCAGTATTGAGCATGAGCCTTGCTGGGCCATAGGTGCAGCAGCAGAGTCAGAATGAATGTGAGGTTGCAGAGAGAAGATGGTGGGGAGCACCTACCCCTGTGGTAGTGTTTAAAAGACATTTGGACAGATACATGAATAGGAAAGGCTTAGAGGGATATGGGCCAACTGCAGGCAAATGGGACGAGATTTATCTAGGATATCTGGAAGTGCAAATATCTGGAAAGTCTTTAACTACCTTGTGTGCTTCTCAAAACTATGGACATCGCACTGATGGTGGCTACTCAGACCAGACCAGCAGTGTTTGGTACAGTATGCAGCAGACAGTTGGTCATACAGCACAGAAACAAACCTTTCATTTCAACTCGTCCATGCTGACCAGATATCCTAGATAACTCTAGTCTCATTTGCCTGCATTTGGCCCATTTCCCTCTAAGGCTTTCCTATTCATGTATCTGTCCAAGTGTCTTTTACCAGCCTCCACCACTTCCTCTGGTAGTTCATTCTGTACAGACACCACCCTCTGTGTGAAAACATTGCCCCTAAACCCCTTTTAAATCTTTCCCTCCTCACCCTAAACCTATTCCCTCTAGTTTTGGACTATCCTACCCCGGGAAAAAAGACTTTGGCTATCCGCATTATCTGTACCCCTCATGATTTTATAAACCTCTGTAAGGTCACTTCTCAGCCTCCGATGCTCCAGTGGAAAAGTCCCAGCCTGTCCAGCCTTCCTTTATAACTCAAACCCTCCAGTCCCAGTAACATCTTGTGAATCTTTTCTGCACCCTTTCCAGTTTAATAACTTCCTTGCTATAGCAGGGTGACCAGAATTGTGCACGGTACACCAGAAGGTCCTGAACCAAGGAACCTTTCATTGTTGGCGGATGTAAAAGCAGCTCTGTGGGTGTCTGATAAATGCTATTGAGGTGAGAGTGGGAATTGCATGAGGTAAGTCACAGGAGCTCATAGTAGAGGAAGTCCCCATGACACTCCCCAAGTTTGACTCTCGGCTGATTTCTGGCAAAATTCAGCCCATTCGATGTATTTTTCAATCCTGTTAATGTCACTCATAAGCACTGGACTTGAAACGTTAACCCCGCTTTGTCTCCACAGATGCTGCCAACCAGCCGGGTTTCTCCAGCATTGTCTGATTTTGTTAATGGCAGTCACAGATTTGATTACATGGTTGTTTTGGGATATGTAGTTTTTTTTTGTTGGCTATAATTTACAAAATACTGCATAAAGTAGACTTGGAGAAGATGTTTCCACTAATAGGAGAGACTAGGACCCCAGGGCACAGTCTCAGTGAAGAGACGACCCTTTAGAACTGAGATGAGGAGGAATTTTTTCAGCCAGAGGGTGGTGTATCTGTCATTGAGTGTATTTAAGTCAGAGATAGATAGATCTTGATTAGGAAGGGAATCAAGGTTTTGGGGAGAATGCAGAAGAACGGTGTTGAGAAACATCAGATTCAGATTCAGTTCTGCTCCTGTATCTTGTGGTCTGATGGCTTTACTTTAGAGGGATGTGCTAGAGCAGATGGCTTCCTTGTAAACTGAAATCCCTTTTTATTGTTGAAAGAATATTTGGGAAAAAGAATGAAATAACCGGTCTCCTTGTAATAACTGCTTGTTGTAGTTTAAATGTAATATTTTTAAAATTTGCTCGGTATTACAGACAGCAAGTCGCAGTCTGGTTGTGGCCTAATGGAGGATATTGATTTTGCGGCTGCTCTTGGTGGCGGGTCAAGTTCCACTTTAAAAAAGATCAAGAAAGGTAATATTTTATTTGTGGGGGTAACTTGCGTTTATTTTTATCATCCTTTTCTTGACAATTCTTTAGTTGTGTGTAAATTACTACAAACTACCTTTAATTCAGCTACTCGTTAAGAAAGCTCGCAATCAAATACTGAAACAATTATTTAAACTTTACTGCATAAAGCAGCAAAATAAGACCTCTCCAGTAAGCAAGTTAAGCCTCGTAACCTAGTTTAGCTATTACCTGATTAATGGTAGAATTTAGCCACGATCCTAACGTACAATGTCTTGTCTTTGAATATGTCGGGTTTCAATTAATGTGCAGAGTGTTTCTACAGATTTCTGCTGCTGAAGCTGAATTCTTAAAGGATTTTCTGTCATGTTAAACTCTGGTGTGATATTATTTCTGATACTTCTAAAGTCTGTAGCTTGCTTGCTTTTTGGGAGCGAAAACCAGCTGTCCTCAACCTACTTCACCGTTCCTTGTTACGTTCGATGTTTGTTTTCTGCTCAAAACATGACCTGTCCTGCCATTAATTCCTTAAATTCTTCTGCAAGAATCCCTACAGTTTGGAAGCAGGCCATTCGGTCCACTGAGTCCACACCGATCCTCTGAATAGCATTCCAGTCAGACCCAGCCCCCTACCCTATCCCTATCAACCGTGGCTAATCGACCTAAGCCTCACATCCCTAGATGTGCAAATCCACCCTAACGTGCACATGTTTGGACTGTGGGAGGAAACCGGAGCACCCGGAGGAAACCCACACAGACACGGGGAGAATGTGCAAACTCCTCACAGATGGCCGCCCGAGGGTGGAATCGAACCTGAGTCCCTGGAGCAGTGAGGCAGCGGTGCTAATCACAAGTCACCGGGCATACTGGTGTAAGGCAGCGGTTGTTAAAACAGTTTTTTTTTGTGGAGCTTTTGACTCCTCTGTTTCCTAGGCATGGCGAATTGGCGTATTGCTTTTAAATCCTTGTCCCTTTCATCTCGGGAAGCAGTTTATTATTGAAAGAGTTATTGCTGATTCTTTTAATCCATGAACAGTTACTAAAGTTCTGCAGTCTACTTTGTCACCCTTTCTTCACCTTTTAAACTGGAGTTGCTGAGTAATGGCTGCCCCTTGTCTGAAGACTCTGACTTACTCCTGGACAAGAAAGAAGAGAAGGTCACTTGGCTTTTCCAGCCTGCCTCACCATTCAATAAGATCCTGCCTGATCTGATTTTAACCTCAACTCTACATTCCTGATAATCTTCCATCCCCTTGGTCATCACCAATCTATCCACACAACAGGTTCTGAGGAGGGGTCACTGGACCCGAAACGTTAACTCTGTTTATTCCTTCACAGATGCTGCCAGACCTGCTGAGCTTTTCCAGCAACTTTGTTTTTGTTCCTGATTTGCAGCATCCGCAGCTCTTTCGGTTTTTATTACGAATCTGTCCACCTCTGCCTTAAAAGTATTTAGAGAGACGGCTATAATCTCGCACCTGCCCAGTTAGAGTTGTGCCTTAAGTCCCTGCTCCGTGAGACTGGGTGTGGAGAATGAGTATTGCGCAGTTCTTTATCACACATGGCAAAGACTGGATTTGTGATACTCTTCTGCCATTTGTTCTGGAGTTTGGAAATAGTAAATGTACCAGTGAGTACACGTTTGCTTTCTCCACTCATTCCTTCAGCCCTAGAATTGTTGCACAGTGTGTCCTCCCTCTTGTCTACATCCTTGAGAGTATTCCTTTAATTCTTTCCTTCCCAAAGTCTCCAAGTGATGAGACTGCAGAGATGCCCATGTTTCCTTATAATGCTACTGTAAAGCATGTCATCAGCTGTTAGGGGGAGACAGTGACATGATGGTACAGGTGGCCCTGATTTATGAACACTAATGCTCATGAATGAGCATCCATATTCCTATTAAATTTAAGGATCTGACATGCGATCGTTTAGTTGTATTATGTTCCGACTTGCATACAAACCGACTGGCAAACTCACTGAGGAACGGAAACCGTTCATAATCCAGGGACAGCATTGTGGCTCAGTGGTTCACACTGCTGCCTCACAGCGCCAGGGATCCAGGTTCAGTTCCACCTTCGCGTAACTCTTCCCGTGTCTGTGTGGGTTTCCTTTCGGTGCTCTGGTTTCCTCCCACGTACCAAAGATGTGCAGATTAGGTGGTTTGGCCCTGGGAAATTGCCCATAGTGTCCAGGTATGTGTAGGCCAGTTAGGTTAGCCATGTGAAATACAGGGTTACAGGGATAGGGTAGGGGGCTAGGGTAGCCTGGGTGGGATGCTCTTTGAAGGGTCAGTGTGGACTTGTTGGGCCGAATGGCCTGTGAAGGGATTCTTTAGATGGCTTGTAATTCACTAGACTGGTAACACAGAGGCCTAGGTTAATGATGTAATGTTCAAACCCTATGATGTCATCTGGTGGGATCTAAATCTGTTTCATACAAACATTGAATTGAAAGCTGGTCTAAGTCACGCTGACCACGAGACTATTATTGATTGTCGTCATAACCCGTCTTGTTTGCTCGTGCCCTTTCAGACCAACCTTAATCTGGTCTGACTTGCATGTGGCTCCAGTCTAGAGTAGCATGTTTGGCACTTAACAACCTCCTGAGAGTACCTGGCCAGTCATTTAGTTATATTTAACAACATGGTACATTTATCAGTTCCCTGAGGGCAACTAGTGATGGATAATGGGTGTTGGCATTGACGGCATCGTTTGAAAGAGCAAATAAAATGGAAACATACAGCACAGAAAGAGGCGTGTTTAGCCCCTCATGACTGTGCTAGCTACTTTTTTTTAATTCATTTATGGGATGAGGGTGTCGCTGGCTAGGCCAACCTTAATACCCATCCCTAATAGAGCACTTAAGAGTCAACCATATTGCTGTGGGACTGGAGTCACTGTAGGCCAGACCACATAAGGACAGCAGTTTCTTTGCCTGAAGGACATTAGTGAACCAGATGGGTTTTTCCCAACAATTGACAATGGATTCATGATCATCGGTAAACTCTTAATTCCAGATTGTTTTAAAATTGAATTCCATCATCTGCCGTGGCAGGATTCGAACTCAGATCCTTAGAGTATTCGCTGGGTCTCTGGATTAACAGTTCAGCAATAATATAAGTAGGCCATCACTTCTCCCAATTATTCACTTGGTTGCAAATCCCCTGACTCTAAGAATTTTTAGTTCTATCCAATTCGCATTGAAAATTACTATTTAAATCTGTGATTTGCCATCTTTTCAGGCAGTGCGTTCTAGATCCTAACTCGCCACGTAAAATAAAGGATCCTCTTGAGTCTTTTTTTTCCTCCACTCCATATCCTTTTGCAACCTCACTGGAATGTGTTATTTTCCTTTGTAGATTTCCTACAAGCCTCATGTTACAATATTCTCAATATTGCTGATATTCTCAATTATGATGGGACAAAGTCTCAGAAGAAAAGTTAACATGCAATATTTTTGGTACCTTTAGATGGGGCTAGTGGAGCATTCACAAATTCCATGTTCCAATACCCCATGTGTTCCTGCATTTCTAAAGTGCACTTAATAAGCAGCAAGATGTATTTAAGTCCTTAGACTGAGGATGACAATACAGTGAATGTTGAGCTATGGGGTTGAGTGAAGATTGATGGTCAGGGTAGGAGATTGAATGAATGAGTGTCAAGGATGCTTTAGAAACAAGGTGACAAAGTGGAACGAACTGGTCAGGTTATAAAGCCATAGTTTTATAATGAATACTCAACGATGTCTGGTAACAGAAAATTGCTGTTGGACAGAAATGTTGCTGTCTTTTTAAGCCTTTTTTTTTCAAAATCTTCAGTTTAATTCATATGACACTTTAAAATAGTAAAATGTTGTAAGGTGCCTCAGAGCAGTTGTTGAGCAAAAATCAACAGCGTGCTACATAATAAAATATTAGGGCAAGTGACGAGAAGCTTGGTTAAAGAGGTAGATTTTAAGGCTGTTTAAGAATAGAGGAGATTAATTCCAAAGGTTGAAGCCCAGGCAGCTAAAGGGAAGGCCATCAAACCCAAGTAATGATAAAATTATTTTATGCTGAATCTGCTTCCTAATTTATATATGTCATCAGACTTAAAAAACTAGTTTGTTAAAATGTATTCTAATGTTTTAAAAGAAAGTACTGGAAACACTCAGTAGCTTAGGCAGCATATGTACAGAGAGAAAGTTACTCATGTTTTCAGTTCAAAAACTGTTCACACTTATGGCTTTTGAAATTTGTTGTTGTGTTTGATCATGCTAAAGCCTGTTTTTATGTTGCCTCTCTTTCCTGAACTCTGAAGGAAGCCCATCAGCTTGAAATGCTCGCCCTACTTCCTCTCTCCAGTGGATGCTTTCTGACTTGCTAAGCATTCTTTCAGATTTTCAGCACTCCCAGTATTTCAATTTTGTCTGTTTTTTAGGCTGTCCAAGCACACAGACTAGCACTATTACAGCGGCTAATATAAAGGCGAGATCGACCCTGATTGTTTGTCCTCTCTCTGTGCTCAGTAACTGGATTGTAAGTACACAGCGGCAAGTTTGAATCTCTCCCTACAAATTTGGTTGACGTCTCTGTCAATTTCTTCCTTTTATTGTAACCAGTCCAGAAGGGACAATGACCGAACAATTGAAATAACTTGAAGTGCAAATCTATCTTTCAGGACCAGTTTGAGCGACATTTATGCCCTGATGTGAAATTGAATATGTATCTTTATTATGGCTCTGAGAGAAATAAGTCTGCATCATTCCTTGCTGAACAGGATATTGTACTGACCACCTACAATACATTAACAGTTGATTATGGGGTAGGTTGTGAATATTGAATTGCTGAGTTGTGAAATTCATTGTTGTCTTTGATTTGCGTGCTTTTTGTGCTTGTCAAGTCAAAAGCCTCAGAACTTCGGAATGTTACCTCTTGCTTTTCAGACCGTTGAGTGGTCCTGGATTCTGAAATGTTCCTTTACAAATCCCCTCTGTCGGTAGCCTTTGGAGGTGTGACTGTTTCTGCCATTTCACACACAGTAGAAACCACTTTTTCACACAGCAGTTTGCATTTTTATGGCGCCTCTTAATGCGACTTTGTGTGGCATGATCTGCCTGTACTGCATGCAAAACAAAACTTTTCACTGTATCTAGACACGTGTGACAATAATAAATCAAATTCAGGAAGGAGGGGCAGAAGGATTTAAGAATGGAGTTCTGGAGGGTGGGACCTAGGCAGCTGAATGCCCACATGCTGAGGGCAACAGGAAGAATACGTGAAAGGAGTTTGCATATTGGAGAGGCTGTGTCAATAAAGCATGGGATTTGGTTGAGAGGCGGTAGGGCTGGAAGAATGATGTGGAGGGGTAGGTAAATAGAGGGAATTGAAGACCAAGTTATTTTACATTTGAGGCAATGGTTTGGAGCCTAATTGTATTTCAGATTGGGTGGTGGGCAAGTGTGACAGGTTGTGGGATAAGATGGAGAGAGTTTTTGGCTGAGGATAGGTGGTTGCCTGGGAGAGGAATTGAATAGCCATTGGAGTTGAATGTAGCACATGGTGCTGAAGGAATTGAAGGATAGGGGGAAGAGGCAGGAACAGTCTCTGTATTGGATGATTTGGCAGATTCATAATGAATGGTGGAGCAGGCTTGAAGGGCTTAAATAGCCTATTCCTGCTCCTGTTTTCTAAGTAGGGGGCAGGTTACAATAGATTTAACAGCATGAAATATTGTTATAATGTGATAATCAGCAGATTTACTGCAAAGAAAATGTGGTGTTGGAAACTTGGCTTCAGTCAAAGAGGTCATTCAGCAAACAGATTGTATCAGTGTTACTGGTGAGCAGGAAGTGGCATTGATTTCCCTACCTACTCCTCCCTGACAAAGGTGTGCCTTTTAGTTGTGACACCTATCTCCGCAGCACAGGGTTTATATTATCAAAAGAGACTTACTGATATAATAGCAGGAAAATTGAGAATCTGTGGGGTGTATATGAGGAAGTTAGCACAGCAAAAGCAGTGGGAACTGACATTAACTGAAGGTCAGGAATATTTTAATGATTTCCGCATGGGTTATGATGATGATCAGGCATAGACACAGTACTTCGACTGAATTAATAATGCAAGAGGTCTGCAATCGAAGTAGTTTCCATTATGCTGTGCTTCACAATGTTCAGGTAGGGGAGAGTTACACATTAGAAATGAGGATTGATCTGCTATACAACATGATGTTTAAAAGCTTAAAGCAGCATTGTTTCTAATAGATAATTAAATACTCTGTGCAAATAAAAACGAAAAGAACTGTGGATGCTGTAAATCAGAAACAAAAACAGAAGTTACTGGAATAGCTCAGCTGGTCTGGCAGCATCTGTGAAGAGAAGTCAGAGTTAACATTTCGGATCTGGTGACCCTTCCTCAGAACTGTGTGTGTAAATATTTTATGCATTCCCTGTGTGTGTGTGTGTCTACACACCATACCATATTGACTACATTACTCTTAAAAATATTTTATTGGCCGCTTTGGGATAACCTGAGGCCATGAAAAGCCCTATATAAATACAGTTCATTCTTTAAGAACAGCCACAAAATTAATTCCAAGCGTACTTGAGTTTACCCATGGCAAAGGTCTGTACCTAGGGTTGTGGATGAGGTTGTTGACTTGGTCACAGAGCTGGCTTGTTCTCAACCAGCTCAGTGTGCAAGTCAGCAACCTCACAATTAAAGCTTATGTCCAGAGGGGAAGTTTATAGGAGACACCTTTGATGTAGCTAACTGAATCGTTCACTGTCCTTCAAAGCATCACTGACAATAATGTGCTATTTTAATAATGACCAAGTAACATTGAGTATCCTTTTCCACCTGCCCGATGTAATCGTGACTTTTCAAAGTTACAGAATCTGACAAAATGTTGGGGTCGATTTCACCGTCGCTCGGGTGTATAAGTGGCAGTGTAGATGAACTGTTTGTTATGCAAACGGGTGGGTTTCATTTCTCCCAGTTTGTACCACAATTAAAATGGAGTGGTCTGTACACTTGGTGACCAAACCACCACCCCAGGTGGTGAGTGGGAAATCTAACCTTTAGATGCTGCGGGCTTGAAGATTAAAAACTTCAACTTTCTCACTTTACGTAAATATGACTTGTACAATTAATCATGTAATCATGGCATTCTGGGTCTTAAATTCCATTTAAACCTTTATTTGAGTGTAACAGGAATTAGGAAAGACTGGGCATTACATATATGATTGGGATAACTCAGATAGTATACAGTAAGCATAACATAAGATTGCATTACATTAGTAAATCCAGAAGACAACTTGAATTAGTTTAAAAGTAAGTTTGAAGTGGACACTTAAAGTTTTGAATACCTGTTTAGAATAGTGGGTTGGGGAAGACGGAGACTGGGGTATTTAAAACACACCTGAAAGCTGCTGAGAGAGTTAAGGTGCTAAGAGCTGGCTTTAATGCACTGAATGGGCTTTCTGTATTTTTATTTAAACGTGTCAAGACAAGACCAGCCTTGCTCATTCCAGTGTTAGTAAAATATTAAGTGTGTTGAGTCTCAGTTACTGAGCTGTTAAAAATGTCCTAAGCTGTTTTAGAGCATTTCAATCTCTACAGTGCTGAACAATTCAGGCAGCTAGAGTAAAGATACCCCCTATAACCTTCCCTATCGACATGAGGCCTATCCTTCAGTTTCAGTTTTTTAAAAAATCCCAATGCCGCATTGGTGCAGGGGGTTTGTCTGAATGCATGAAGTAGCTGTGCAGTTGTCAAGTGTGAGAGAGTTGCACTGGATTTTTATTTTCTATCACCTCGCAGTGATTATGCTAAACTTGTCCTTACAGAGTGGGAGTGCCAGCCCCCTGCATAAAGTGAACTGGCTCCGTGTGGTATTGGACGAGGGCCACACCATACGCAATCCAAACGCCCAGCAGACCAAAGCTGCACTCACATTGACTGCTGAAAGGCGATGGGTATTAACAGGTAAGACTGAGAGATGTGTATTGCACTGACCTGGGCTGGATTTTGTGGTGGAATGGTTGCGAGCCTAAGGCTGTTGGTGTTTGCTGCTTTTAAAATACCAGTCAGACCAGAAGCTTTGGCCACTGCACATAATGCAATTACATGTGCGAATGGCAAGATTGCTACCTGCTCATCCGAAAGCCAGCATTGGTATCTTGCAGGGAGACAAGGTTTTTTTCGGGGGGGAAATGACAGGGTAAACATAGGTGCAATATTCTCAATGACCAGGGACTGCAGACTGTCAGGGGGGTCACAGTTTCAGGATACAGGGTAGGCCATTTTAGTCTGAGATGAGGAGAAATTGCTTCACCCAGAGAGTGTCACTGCTGTGGCGTTCTCTGCCACGGAAAACGGTTGAGGCCAAAATCATAGAATCGAATCCCTACAGTGCAGGTGCAGGCCATTCAGCCCAGCAAACCTGCACTGACTCTCTGAACAGCATCCCACCCATTCCCACCCCACCAAGCCTATCCCTGTTAACTCTGCATTTCCCATGGCTAACCCACCGAGCTTGCACATCCCTGAACACTGGGCAATTTAGCATGGCCAATCTGCATGGCATGCACATCTTTGGACTCTTGAGTTTTTTTTAAATTCGTTGGATGAGGTGTCATTGGTTAGGCCAGCATTTATAGCAGTGAAGAGTCAACCACATTGCTGTGGCTCTGAAGTCCCATGTAGGCCAGACCAGGTAAGGATGGCAGTTTCCTTCCCTAAAGGATGGGTATTTCTGACAATCAACGTTAGACTCTTAATTGCATTTTTTTTTTATTGAATTCAATATTGATTCAAACCCAGGTCCCCAGAACATTAAAAAAACTGAAAGAACTGCGGATGCTGTAAATCGGGAACAAAAACAGAAGTTGCTGGAAAAGCTCAGCAGGTCTGGCAGCATCTGTGAAGAAAAAAAGAGTTAATGTTTCGGGTCCGGTGACCCTTCCTCAGAATTAAGTTCAGTAACCCTTCCTCAGAACTCGGACCCGAAATGTTAAGTCTCTCTTTTCCTTCACGGATGCTGCCAGACCTGCTGAGCTTTTCCAGCAACTTTGTTTTTGCCCCAGAACATTACCTGGATCTCTGGATTAACAGTCCAGCGATAATACCACTAGGCCATCATCTCCACATGAGTTAATCAGAGCACCCAGAGGAAACCCCCACAGACACAGGGAGAATGTGCAAACTCCACACAGACATTCACCTGAGGTTGAAATTGAACCTGGGTCCCTGGGGCTGTGAGGCAGCAGCGTTAACTGCTGAGCCACCATGTTACCCCACTGAGTGTTTTCAAGAAAGAGTTCTTAGGGCTGAAGAGATCAAAGGGTGTGAGGGAGAAAGCAGGAACAAGGTACTGAGTAGGTTAATCAGCTGTGATCATATCGAATGGCGGAGCAGTCTTGAAGGGCCGAATGGCCTATTCCTGTGCCTATTTTCTGCGTGTTGAACCGGACCTGTCTGATATGTGTACACTAGGCTTACTCGTCACCTTGCCCGTTCCATTGTTAGTAAAATATTGAGTGTGTTGAGTCTCAGTTACTGAGCTGTTAAAAATGTTGTTAAGGGAGCTGCTTGTGTGTTCACAGTAGCCGCTAGTTTATTTGTGGTTTTTTATCAATGCTGCAATACCTGAAGCTGTCACTAGTCCGATGCGTTAATTTGCAGAAAGCCTTTCATTTGATCTCCATTGTGTCACCTAGCAGAACATCACCCGAGAGGCACCACTCCCTCTGTGTGGCTCCGCTGGTGTTGCACACACCTTCCAACCATAAGTTTCCAGGTTCAAATGCTGCTCCAGAGAGTTGGGACAGACTGGAGATGTGGTGGCCAAGTGATGCTGCCACTGGGCTAGTAATCCAGAATCTTTGATTAATGTTCTGGGGATAAGGTTTCAAATCCTACCTGTGCACTTTCATTGTTACAGGTATAAGGCGTTGTGTGTTTGCCTGTCCATGCATCTTCAGGATGATTTTCCTCAGGTCTTGGTTATCCCCTTTCTTCATTTGTCGCAACGGCAGTCTGGTCTCAAATCTTGCAGCACATCAGGATCCACATATTCGAAGTTGAGACTTGCCTGTGAACATTACTGACTTGGCTCGAGAGTCAGTTAGCTCGGTTGGCTGGGTTGGCAGGTTTGTAGTGCAAAGTGAAGCCAACAGCATGGGTTCAAACCCCGCCCCGACTGACGTTACTCTTCCCTCTCCCCACGCATGGTCACCCTGGGGTAAACCACCACCAGTTGTCTCTCTCTAATGTGAAACTTCACCTGTGGTGACTTGATCTTTTAACCACCTTGAAAACAACTTTAAATTAATTTAAAATATGTAGCTATTCAATTGATATGATTCTGCTGCAGGCACACCAATTCAAAACTCCTTGAAGGATCTTTGGTCCATCCTTTCGTTTCTGAAGTTGAAACCATTTACAGACAGACAGTGGTGGCATCGGACTATCCAACGGCCTGTAACCATGGGGGACCAGCACGGTCTCAGGTAGGTATCTTTGAACTTGAATGTTGCTGAAAAAGGACATGTTTCGTCGAAGCATTTCATCTTCCACTCATCAGAACAATTTGCAAGAAATACTGACGTACAGGGGAGGGACACTTTTATACTGTAAAAGAGCATGCTTCTTGATTGACAGGTGGGCTGTAGTCAAAGCAGTGCCCTGACGAATAAATTAGAAAACAGCAGAAGAGTCGTATCAAACTTGAAACCTTAACTCTGTTTCTTTCTGTCCAAAGATGCTGCCAGACCTCCCAAGTTTGTCCAGCGTTCTGTGTTTGTTTCAGATTTCCAGAACCCGCAGTGTTTAGCTTTTATTTTAGCCAAAGGAAATATCTCCTGGAGAGATTCCAAAGCGCTTGGCAAACAATAAATTATTTTGTTGTCGGACGCTGCTGGGTATGAAATCATAACTGCCATTTTGCATGCAGCTAGAGTTGTTCGAAAAGACAAGACCCCTGCTTTCAGTGATGATAAGGGAAAGGAATGTTTCCTATGACACTGGGAGAACTCTACTGTCCTTCAAGTTGTGTCTTGGGGTTTGTCCATCTGTATCATTGAAATGGCCCTCACTGCTTCTGATTGATTTATTGTTGTCCTATGCATAAAGATACAGTGAAATGTGTTGTTTTGTGTGCTGTACAACCAGATTGTACCTTACAGAGGTCTATTCGGAAGTCTGAAAACAGCAGGGAAGAAGCTGGTCTAGAGCCTGTTCAAACTTTTGTACCTTCTGCCCGATGGAAGAGAGTGTAACTGGGGTTGAAGGGGTCTTTATGGATTTCAGTAAGGCCTTTGGTAAGGTTCCACAGGGTAGGCTGCTCTGGAAGGTTAGATCACATGGCATCCAGGGACATCTGGCAAATTGGATATACAGTTGGCTTGATGGTAGGAAACAGAGGGTAATGGTGGAAGGATGCTTGTCTGACTGGAGGCCTGTGACTAGTGGTGTGCCTCAGGAGTTGGTGCTCGGCCCGTTGCTGTTTGTTATCTATAATCAATGATTTGGACGAGAATGTGCAAGGCATGATTACGGTATTGTGGACAGTGAGGAAGGTTATCAGAAGTTGCAGCAGGATCTTGATCAGATGGAGAAGTGGGCTGAGAAATGGCAAATAGAGTTTAACATAGATAAGTGTGAGGTGTTGCATTTTGGAAAGATAAATCCAGGTAGGAGTTTCATGGTAAATGGGTAGGGCCTTAAGGAGTGTAGTGAAGTTCAGATGCACAGTTCTCTGAAAGTGGAGTCACAGGTAGACAGGGCAGTGAAGAAAGCTTTTGGCACACTGGCCTTCATCAGTCAGGGCACTGAGTATAGAAGTTGGGAAGTTATGTTGCAGTTGTACAGGACATTGGTGAAGCTACACTTGGAGTATTGTGGTAACAAGGTGTAAAGCTGGATGAACACAGCAGGCCAGGCAGCTTCAGAGGAGCAGGAAAGCTGACGTTTCGGGTCTGGACCCTTCTTCAGAAATGGGGGAGAGGAAGGGGATTCTGAAATAAATAGAGAGAGAGGGGGAGATGGATGGAAGGTGGATAAAGGAGCAGATAGGTGGAGAGGAGACAGACAAGTCAAGGAGGCGCGGATGGAGCCAGTAAAGGTGAGTGTAGGTGGGGAGTTAGGGTGGGGGTGGGTCAGTCCAGGGAAGATGGACAGGTCAAGGAGGCGGGATGAGGCTGGTAGGCAGGAGGTGAGGGTGGGGGTTGAGGTGGGAGGAGTGGATGGGTGGGAGAAAGGACTGACAGGTTAGGGAGATGGGGACGAGCTGGGCTGGTTTTGGGATGCGGTCAGGGGCGGGGAGATTTTGAAGCTTGAAGTTCACATTGATACCATTGGGCTGCAGGGTTCCCAAGCGAAATATGAGATGCTGCCCCTGTGACCTTCGGGTGGCATCGTTGTGGCACTAGAGGAGGCCCAGAATGGGCATGTCATCCAAGGAGTGAGAGGGGGAGTTGAAGTAGTTCATGACTGGGAGGTGCAGTTGTTTGTCGCGAACCGGAATATAACCGAATACTTGGAGTATTGTGTTCAGTTTTGGTCACCTTGCAATAGAAAGAATGTTATTAAACTGGAGAGATTGCAGGAGAAATTTACAAGGATGTTGCCAGGACTCAAGGCACTGAGTTATAGGGAGAAGTTGGATAAGCTAGGACTTTTTTCTTTAGAGTGTAGGGGACTGAGGGGGGAATCTTATAGAAGTGTATAAGATCATGAGAGTCTTGGATAGGCACTTTGGATAGGTCTTTTTCCCTAGGGTTGGGGAATCGAGGACTAGAGGGTATCAGTTTAAGCTAAGA
The DNA here is from genome assembly GCF_021869965.1 of Rhincodon typus. Classification (NCBI taxonomy): domain Eukaryota; kingdom Metazoa; phylum Chordata; class Chondrichthyes; order Orectolobiformes; family Rhincodontidae; genus Rhincodon; species Rhincodon typus. Next base: position 9,378,177 of record NC_063344.1, on the reverse strand, counting down.
GGGGAAAGAATTCATAGGAACCTGAGAGGCAACTTTTGTAAAAGGGTGTACAGAGGGTGGGACGCATATGGAATGAGCGAAAGAGGTTGAGGAGGGTGCATTAACAACATTTAAAAAATATTTGGACAAATACATGGATAGGAAAGGTTTAGAAGGATATGGGCCAAGTGCAGGGAAATGGGCTTAGCGTGGATAGACATTTTGGTCGGCATGGACTAGTTTGGGCCAAAGGGCCTGTCTCTGTGCTGTAGGACTGTATGACTGTAGATTGTTGGTGATATATACTCCCAGGAACTTGATTCTCTGGACCATCTCCACCTCAGCACCATTGATACAGACAGGGGCGTGCCCTCCTCTCCACTTCCTGAAGTCAATGACCAGCTCCTTCACTTTGCTGACGTTGAGATTGTTGTCTTTACATCATACTGCTAAGCACTCAAACTCTTTCCTGTGTTCTGTCTCATCGTCGTTTGAGATCCAACCTACAACAGTGGTGTCATCAGCAAACTTGTAAATGGAGTTGGGGTGGAATTTGGCCACACAGTCATAAGTGTATAAGGAGTATGGTAGGGTATGCGGCCGTGTGGGGCACTGTTGTTGAGGATTATGCTGGAGGAGGTGTTGTCCCCTACCTTACTGACTGCAGCCTATGGGTCAGGAAGTCGAGAATCCAGTTACAGAGGGGAGAGCCGAGATCTGGTTCTCGGAGCTTGGAGATGAGTTTGGAATTATGGTGTTGAAGGCGGAGCTGTAGTCAATAAGTAGGAGACTGATGTAGGTATCCTTGTTATCCAGATGTTTCAGGGAGGAGTGTAGGGCCAGGGAAATGGTGTCTGCTGTGGACCTGTAGCGCTGGCAGGCAAATTGCAAAGGATCAAGGCAATTTGGTAGGTTGGAGTTGATGTGTGTCATGACTAACCTCTCGAAGCTCTTCATACTTACGGAAGTCAGAGGCACTGGGGAATAGCCATTGAGGCATGCTGCATGATTTTTCTTTGGCACTGGGATGGTAGTGATCTTCTCATAGCATGTGCAGATTTCAGATTGTAAGGAGAGGTTAAAGATATCAGTGAATACTTTCGCCAGCTGCTCCACACAGGATCTGAGTGCGTGTCCAGAGACTCTATCTGTACCAGTGGGTTCCGTGGGTTCACTCTCAAGAAGGTTGATCTAACATCTGCAGCAGTGACAGTGGATATGGGTGCATCCGAGACTGTTGGTATAAGGTGACACCATTTCACTGACCTTCTGTTCAAAGTCAGCGTAAAATGCATTGAGCTCGTTGGGTAGGGATGTACTGTTGCCTGAGGTTCTGTTCAACTTCGCTTTGTAGCCCATTATAGCGTGTAAGCACATAATGTCTATGTGACTCCTAGGACAAGTTAGAACTTCCATTAGTGCACTGCGGGTCAGCCCAGTTTACAGGGGTGAGCGTAGAATGTTTAACCCTCAGCCCTGCTGTAAATAACATCCGGACATTGGTCTTGAAATTCGAGCCTCTGATTCAGAGACAAAGGTGCTAACCAGCTAAACTTTCAAGAAAATAAGTGGGCACTATCCAGTAGTTCTTATGCAATTTCTAGCAGAGCTAGTGTTCCTTGTTTCTTGAATACCTGAATGAAACTGTGCACACCTCTATCATCTATTGAAAGAAGGGTATAGTACCACTGGAGACTAGGTAAAAAAGATAACTGAAATTTTAAATCAGGGAAAAATAAAAGGTTGCAGAAAAAAAAGAGTAATAAAGCAAAGAACTGCAGGTGCTGAAAATCTGAAGCAAAAACAGAAATTGCCAGAGAAACTCAGCAGGTTTGACAGCATCTGTGTAGAGAGAAAGCACAGTTAATGTTATGAGTCCAGCGACCTTTCTTCAGAACACTGATACTGCCAGACTTGTTGAGTTTCTCCAGCAATTTCTGTTCTTGTGAAGAAAAGTGAGGTTTGAGGGTCAGCCTGCTTTTGAAAATTGTGCAAGGGGCTTGACGGAAGTAATAATGTGAGCGCTGGGGCTGCGCAGCAGGTTCGGTTATCAGTCGTGGTTTGACCTGGTGAGAGGATGTTTCTGCTTATGGGAGAATTCAGAACCCAAGGCCAGAAATACAAGATACTGACAAATTAGTCCAGAAGTTGTAGGAGGAACTTAGGAGGAGATCCAATTTTCTTTTCTCAGAGGCTGGCTGGAAAATTGGACCTTACTACTGCATTGCGCTTAAACAGCAGGTGAACAGTGTGTTTGCCTTTAAGGAGTGCTGGATAAACAAATGAAGGCAATACCATGAGAAAGCTGTGGTGATGTGAACAGTCAGTGAGTATAATCTTGGAATAGTCACATTCAGCAGAATGTACATTCCACGCTGAGACACATTTTTAATCAGTAAGGGAATCAAGGGTTATGGGGAAAAGGCAGAAAACTGGAGTTGAGGATTATCAGAGCAGCCATGGTGTCACTGAATGATGCAGTAGATTCAATGGGCCGAATGACTTACTTGTGCTGCCTCCTAGAGATGTACAGCATGGAAACACACACTTCGTACAACTCATCCATGCAACCAGATACCCTAAATTAATCTAGTTCCATTCACCAGCATTTGGCCCATATCCCTCTAAACCTTTCTTATTCATGTACCCATCCAGATGCCTTTTAAATGCTGTAATTGTACCCACCTCCACCTCTTCCTCTGGCAGCTCGTTCTATACACGCACCACCCTCTGTGTGAAAAAGTTACCCCTCAGGTCCCTTTTAAATCTTTCCCCTGTCACCTTAAGCCTATACCATCTAGGTTTGGACTCCCCATAACCTGATAAAAAGACCATGGCTGTTCACCCTATCTGTGCCCGTCATGATTTTGTGAGCCTCTACATGGTCAACACTCAGCCTCAAAGGCCCAGGGAAAGAAGCCCCACAGCCTAATCAACCTCTCAGCCCCGGCAACATCCTTGTAAATCCTTTCTGCACCCTTTCAAGTTTGTCGACATCTTATGGTCTGATGGCTTATTGTTAGCGTGACTGTAATAATAAATTTCGTGCTGGTGACATATCAAAGATAGCGTAACTATTGCATTCCATGTGAAGCTGCTGGACTTTAAAGCCTTTTTGTTCTTCAGACGGCTGCAAGCGTTAATAAAAAACATTACCTTGCGAAGAACCAAAACCAGCAAGGTAAATGGCAAACCTGTAATCGAGCTCCCTGAGCGCACCGTTTTTGTGCAACATATAACCCTATCCGATGAAGAAAAGCAAATCTACGAGTCTGTGAAGAATGAAGGCCGGGCCATCATTGGCAGGTGAGACTCCAGAGAAACACCCAGTCTCCAGTTCAGAAGGTGGAGACTATACAACATTATCTCATTGTGCGTGGAACAAAATGTGACAATTTTATTATAAAACGGATGTTTTATTTGTGTAGTAGAGACAACTATGTGGGAGCCACAAAGAGGCAATTCAGTATGTAAAAAAGACCCAGTAATACTTGGAAATGAATGTGCTGGTTGCACTGGAGCACTGATCTAAAGTATACGAGACAAGAGGGACCAGTATGCGTCATTCACCAGTTTTACTGGTGTTTTCCTCCTGAGATTGTCCCTGAATAAGTGCCTTATGTTGATAGGTTTGATGGTGTGGTTTTGATTGCTTAATTATTTAATCAGAATGCTTAAATAGAAGATTGATTTTAATGGGCAGAAAACCATGGGTTTGAGGTCAGTCATTTCTCCGTATGGGTACTTGGCAGAGATAAACATTTCATCTTAAATTCTTTACTGAAGCTGGACTTTATATTTTTAAAGATGTGCTTCAGCTTCAGTGGCAGTGCTCATGGATTAAAAAAAAACCTCGCTGTCCAGCAATTGTCTGAAATTCTTTATCACTGTCTCTCTCGTTCTGTCCCGCTGTTCTCTCAGTGCCGTTTTGTTGAGCACTTTGGGAAGGCTGCAGTTTGGCAACTGTTTCGCCCTGCTTTAGTCTACAGAGACACAACGCTGACTGAACATGTCATTTTGCTGCTTTGAAACACACATGTCCACCATTTAACGCTTACCCCACGTTCCAACATTTTTCAGATATTTCAGTGAAGGATCCATTTTCACACATTATGCAGATGTCCTCGCCATCCTGGTCTGGCTGAGGCAGTTGTGTTGTCATCCTCGTCTGTTTGCAAATTCTTCAGCTGTGATGGGTTCCTCAGGTATGTCAGAGCCTCTGTCATTATCCTCGTATCAGTAAAACAGGAGATTGTTTGTTTGTTTCAGAAGCTTTCTATCCACGATAGAAGTTAATGAAATTGAAGGGATAGTGGCATTGTGAATACAAAATGGGCCAAGGGTTTTCCAGCTGTTGGATGGCGACTGTTTATAGTCGTGTGCCCCAGAGGTCTTTTGGAATGAGTGATTTATTGTCGCACATATCTAGGGAGATACAGTGACGAGTGTTTTGTCGCCACAATCCGATGCTATTTTAAGTTACAAAGGAATAAAAAGAAAGTACTTAAATAGAGCTCATCTTCGTCATCCCAAACATAGCTCCATGGGCGACACGGTGCCTCAGTGCTTAGCACTGCTGCCTCACAGCACCAGGGACGCAGGTTCTCCTTCTGAAAATTTTATTTGCATCCAAGCAACTTTGTGTTTCTTCAGTATGGGCATTTTCATTTGACACAACATTTCATTATTTTAAGGCATTTTCCAAATTCATTCATAACTCTGCTGTCGACAGAAAATATGAAACAAAGGATTAAAGTTTTGGGGATTGCTTTCTCATAAGACAATAAGGTCCCATAGAAGAGATTAGCACGTAAAAATTAAAGCGCGTGGGATTGGAGTGGTATCCTGACATAGATGGAGAACTGGTTGGTAGACAGGAAACGACGAGTAGGGATAAACAGGACTTTTTGCAAGTAGCAGGCAGCGGCTAGTGGGTTACCAGAGGGATCAGCACTTGGACCCCAGCTATTCACAATACATATTGATGACTTAAATGAGGGAACAAATTGTAATATCTCCAAGTTTGTAGATGAGACAAAGCTGATTGGGAGGGTGAACTGTGAGTCAGATGCAGAGATGCTTCATTGTGATTTAGACACATTGAGTGAGTGTACAAGTGCATGACAGATGAAGAATAATGTGGATAAATGTGAGGTTCTCTGTTACATTCCAAGAAGGAGCACAAGGCCAAGTGTTAAACGGTTGCTTTATTACAGAGATATTTGCTCTACAGGCGAAGTTAGACCAAGATGTTTCCCACCCAAAATGGCTGATAACATCATCATTACATCATGTGATCGGACTCAAATTGATAGTCCACCATACTTCCACCCTCGGGCAACTGTCTGTGTGGGGTTTGCACATTCTCCCCGTGTCTGCGTGGGTTTCCTCTGAGTGCTCCAGTTTCCTCCCGCAGCCCAAAGATGTGCAGGCTGGGTGGATTGGTTATGCTAAATTGCCCATAGTATCCAGGGATGTGTAGGTGGGTTAGCTATGGAAATGCAGGATTACAGGGATGGGGGGAATGGGTCCGGGTGGGATGCTCTTCAGAGGGTCGATGTGGACCTGTTGGGCTGAATGGCCTATTTACACACTGTCGGGATTCTACTCTATGGCTTCTGCAGTGTCTCTACAAGGAGTACAGCAACGATGACGCCAATGCCTCAGGAGTTCTTGGCTGATCATGCCACCACTGCCTTACTGACATCACCGGAAGCTCCAGCTTCGGGCCTACCAAAGCCGAGAGTCCCTGTTCCAGCCACCGAGACTGCCTCCGTCACCACCGCCAAGAGCCTTTTGTTAGGATTACACCGCTTTCACACATCTTACTGATCTGGATTTCAGAACGTAGCACAGAACTGTGAAATTTGCAGATGAGCAGAAACACTTGGAACAGTAGTCAACAGCAGTGAGAATTGCAGATTTCAGCATACAGACCAGTAAATTGGGCAGATATATAAATGGCAGATGAAATTTAACTGAAAATGTGAAATGCACTTTGCCTCTCTTCATCCTTCCAATGTGTAAGGATTACAATAACGGTACCTGGACTCAAAGGGTTCAGATCTGAGGAGGGATGAGACAAATTAGCCCTGTTTTTCTCTAGAATTTAGCAGGCTTAAGGGGTGGTCTGATCGAAGTCTTCAAGGTATTAACAGGAAAAGACAGGATAGGTAAAGATAAACTATTTCCACTGTTTGGGGCTGCTAGAACTAGGGGGCGTAGCCTGAGAATTAGGGCCAGACTGTTCAGGAGAGAGATTAGGAAGCATTTCTATACACAAAGGGTGGTAGATATTTGGAACTCTTCCACAAACAGGAGTGGATACTGGATAGTTTTAAATCTGAGTTAGATACAAGTCATTAAGGGATATGGGCCAAAGGATATGGAGTGAGATCACAGATCAGCCATGATCTCATTGAATGGTGGAACTGACTTGAGCAACTGAATGGCACACTCCTCTTCCTACGTATGGTACAATTTTTTAAAAGGGGTTGCGGAAACAGTGAGGCCTGGGGAGTTTGCAGGTAGAAATCCTTTTAAGGTAGATGAGAAAACAAATTGTGGTCTTGTGGTACATTGGGTAAGATCCCTGCCTCTGGACCAAAAGCTTCAGGTTCAAGACCCACTCCAGGACTCAATGGTCAAGGAAAGTGCATTTGTAATCTGGCCCAACAGGTGCTGTATCAACTTGTAAATCCTTTGAGTGTACACCAACGGCAGGAGGTAAGGATGGGAGATATTTCTGGCCAGCCATGTGGTGGAGGGTCACGAGATCCAACACCACTGGATTCTCAAACTTCAGGGAGTTAGTGAGCTGAGATTTCGGGGTTGCCAGCTCTGAGATGTCAGTGGCTGGACCTTCTTTTCCGAGTATTCCCTTGCCTCCCACCCACTCACCAAGGGGTCATGCCAAGATTCGAGCCTCAAAGTGGAGCCCCTTAGGAAAAGGTTTGGGAAGTACTACCCTAGGGTCCCGACCCAAAACGTCAGCTTTCCTGCTCCCCCTGATACTGCCTGGCCTGCTGTGTTCCAGCTCCAGCTCCATACTATGATATATCCTACAATCACCGTTCTTAACTTCAAGCTACAAGCGCGTGAAAGTATGTGTTGTCATGGCAATGGGAACTCCACATGAGGGCAAGTTCATCAGTGGCTGTTGGAGGGATAGGGGGGTCAAATTGGTACAGGCTGAGGGGCAGTCCCAATTCCATCTGGGGTACATCTGGGAATTGCTTCCTTGCCCTGCCCGTGGGTTGGAACAGCCTCTCGGTTAAGGACCCAGGAAGACTGAGAAGATGCTAGTCAGCCATGGCGTTAACGCCCCACTCCTGTTCCTAAGGTTGAATTGAAGAGATTTTTTTAATGAAAAAAACAGAATTTTGGGATCTATAAGTAGAAGCACAGAGTACAAAAAGCAGACTGTGATGGTAATCTTTTATGATGTCCTAATTAGACCCATTTTGAAGCTTTGGGTCCAGTTCTGTGTGCCATGCTTACAGAAGAATATCAGGGCCTCGGAGAGGTCAGGCAGCATCTACACAGAGAGAAGCAGAGTTAACGTTTCGAATCCAGTATGACTCCTTTTTGGAACTAGGGTGCAGAAAAAAAGTTATCATCTTTTGTGTTGTTGATAAAGGGGGAGGAGATGCAAGGCAAAGGGATGGTGAGAGTGCCTAGAGCAAAAGACATGGGGAATATTAATGGTACTATTAATCTAGATGAAGAATAGGTGCTAATGGTAGGTGTGAAGAGAAAACACATGCTAACACACGCATAGCAGAGGAGGAGGAGGAGGAGGTATGGGGTGTAATCAGAATGGAGGACAGTATACAATGGGTACAGGGGTTTGAGTTGAACTCCATGTTGAGTCCTGAAGGTTGTAAAGTACTGAAGTAGAAAATTAGATGCAATTTCTCCAGCTTTGCTGCAGCAGGCCTAGGACAGGAATGCTAGCATGAGAGTTAGATGATGTATTGAAGTAGAAAACAACTGGAAGGCCTGGCTCACAGTGAGGAGTAGTGCCACATACGGAGGATTGCAATCACGTGGAATAACTGAGCTTGTCGTTTTTTGAGCGAAGGAGATTATAGGTTTTATAGTGTTATTATAGATTTTAGATTATTCTCGATTTTATAGTATCATTCAAAGTGTTAGTAAGCAGAGGGTGGAAATTTGAAGAGTTCTGAGCCAAGATAAGGAGAATTTGTTTGGGGCATGATGAGTTTTCAGGATCTTGAATGTCTTGCCTGAAGGAATGGTGGAAACCAATCTACTTGTAACTTTCAAATGTGAATTACTTACTTGAAGGGGTGGAATTCCTCATGGGAGAGGAAATTCAGGGACTATCGCTTGGCCCTTTAAGAACTGATAGGGTATGACTAACCAAATGGTCTATGTGTGATGTTCTTTGACCATCGGGTGCCACATTTTACAGGCAAATTCACTGTGAAATGCCAGAAGACTTTGAAACTGCTGTCCCTATAAATATACAACAAAAAAAAATTTGCAAATGCAATAAATTTGAAACAACACCAGAAAATATCAGAAACATTCAATGGATCTGCCAGAATCTTTGGAGAGAATAAAGGAGCTTTATGCACATGCTGTTTGAGTTGCTGAGTGTTTCAGGCATTTCCTATTATGGTAGCAGTGTACTTTCATTAGACGAATAAAGATTCCATGGCAGTGTTTGTACATGAGCTGAGGATTCCAATTCTGACCAACCCCAATCAGCTGATTGTTCAGTCAAATACTGCTTGTGGGCTCCTGTTGTGTGCAACATGGTTGTTACATTTTCTACATCTGTAGGAAATGCTTTAGTATGTTTACAGACGGGGTGAAGAGCTATCTAAGTGTTACACAAGTCTTGATTTCTGTGCCGCAATCCTGATACAGATTGTTCCTCTGAGAAAATTGCAGCCCTACCAATGTTGATTTTATTTTTTAATTGCCACTGCTCGTCTTCAGGAATGGGTTCCCAATTAGTTATCCTTACCTTTTGCTAATGAAGCCACTAGGCAAATGAGTGTAATTTCTGGTCAAGTTCAGCTAATTCAACACAGACACAGAGACCTTGCTTGTCTGGGGTGCTCTGTCTTGTACTCACAAATAATACAGTGACGTAATTTTTTTTTCAAGCTGTTTCCCAAACCTCTTAAGAAAAGCAAGGAGAGAGTAGGTGACTGAAGCTGTGGTGGGATTTAAAGGGACTCTTGAAGGGAAACAGCCCGGCATCTATCTTTGGGGTGGGGTTTGAGAGTGTGGGACCTAGGCAACATTTTGATGCAGTCAGTGTGTGGTAAAAGGAGGGTGACGTGTGGTCTGGTTTTGGAGGAGGAAAGTCTAGAATTTTGGTGTGGCTGGGAAGGTCTAAAAATATTTTTAAAAAATATTGCTCGTGGGTGAGTGGACCTTGATGTGAGAGAATCCAGACAACAGACCTTTACTCATAGATTGGTTTAAAGTCTATGGGAGGTAGAGGGTAGGTTAGAGTAATTGATGCATTTACTTATCAATCGCAGAGATAAGAAACATCAGAGAATTCTGGAGATTTTCCTTTTAAAATGTAAAATAAATTTCAATATGCTATTGACTATGTAACTAGTTAATATAAAAAAGCAGGTCTGACAGCATCTATACAGAGAGAAACAGAGTTAACATTTTGAATCCGGTATGACTCCTTTTCGGAACTCGAGGGGGAGAAAAAAGTTATCTTCTTTTGTGTTGTTGAGAAGGGGGGAGGAGATGCAAGCAAAGTGATGGTGAGAGTGCCCAGGGGAAAGCAGGGGAGAGAAGAGAAGGAGGCGGTCAGGGCTATAATCAGAATAGAGGACAGTGTACAGTGGGTACATGGGCTGGAGTAGTTGAACTCCATGTTGAGTCCTGAAGGTTGTAAAGTGCCTAAGTAGAAAGTTAGATGCTATTTCTCCAGCTTCACTGCAGCAGGCCTAGGACAAGAATGTTAGCATGAGAGTTAGATGGTGCATTGAACGAGAAAACAGTTGGAAGGCCTGGCTCACAGTGAGGAGGACAGGGCAGCAGAACACCCCGAGCTGCAAGTTCCCCTCCAGGTCACTCACCATCCTGACTTGGAAATATACCGCGGTTCCTTCACTGTTGCTGGGTCAAGATCTTTGAATTCCCTCCTGAACGGCATTGTGTGGGTCAGTCCACAGCAAATGGACTGCAGTGGTTCAAGAAGGCAGCTCACCCCCACCTTTTAGGGCGACTAGGGACGGGCAGTAGATACTGGCCCAGCCAACAGCATCTACATCCCATGAGTGAATACAGATAAATAGTAACCAAATTAAATGCTGATCCAAACAAGACCATTTTGTAAACTGATCAAAAGCTTATAGCAACTGGCTGTGCTGAGATGGAAAAAGTGAGCTGTCTGATTGCGCAGATGATTTAATTTGGGATGGTAGGCCATTCCGTTCATAGATCAAGGAGAGTTTCTGCCCCATTGTGTCTGTGTGTGTCTCTCTTTTTCTCTCTCTCTCATTTTATTTCTTTCTCTCTAGACAATGCCACACCTGATGAACTGCGGGAGAAACTGCTGAACAAGATGAAACTGGTTTTGAGTTGTGGCTCTGATGAAGAGTGTGCCATCTGCCTGGAATCACTGACCTTTCCTGTGATTACCCACTGTGCCCACGTTTACTGCAGACCGTGTATCTGCCAGGTCATTCAGAGTGAGCAGGTCAGTTACACAGACTTGTCTTTCGTTCCTGAATTTCAAAGGTTTCTGTGAATGTTTGTGTTGACCTCAGGGTTTGGAATTTGTTTTGGAGATCCTCTTGATTGGCTGTTTGGAATCCCTGTGAAATCTCCATTCATATGCGTATCTGCAGAGGTTTGTTTGAGTTTTTTTAATTCATTCGCAGGATAAGGGCATCACTGGCTAGGACAGCATTTATTGCCCATCCCTCATTGACAAGAGTCAACCACATTGCTGTGGGTCTGGAGTCACATGTAGTCCAGACCAGGTAAGGATGGCAGTTTGCTTCCTTAAAGGACATTAGTGAACCAGATGAGTTTTTCCGACAATCGACAGTGGATTCATGGTCATCATTAATTCCAGATTTTAATGAATACAAAGTCCACTATCTGCCGCGGCGGGATTTGAACCTGGATCCCCAGAACATTACCTGGGTCTCTGGATTAACAGTCTAGTGATAATTCCACTAGTTGTCTTCCCCTGAGTGTTATCTGCATAAGGCTTGGCTGTTTTGATGCTGCTTTTTCACAGCTTTGCACATAGTAGTTCTGTTTCATACTGGTACTAAATAAAGTTGTCGTATGTTCCCTTTTTTATTTGTCCCTGAGTTAGGTGGTTGTTTCTGACATTACGGATATGATGGGTCGAAGGGTCTTTCTCTGTGCTGTAGATCTCCATGACTTTAAAACTGCTCAAGCGTTTGCTTCTGCGGTTCACCATAAAAACCTTAAAAGGCTTAACAAATTTTCATTAAAACTCTGCACAGGGAGCTGTATGTGAGGCTGCTCCAACTTTGCTCTGTGTGTTAGAAAGGCCTTACTAGTGAACTGTACGCTCGCCAAAGAATTTATATTGTAGTGTTCATGCTGCAATATTAAAAAAGTGATAGTCTTGATGCGTCTGGCTTAAAAATTTTCTCAGATGTTGATGTGTGCCACAAGAAGAAGACAAGAGATTTGTCTACAGCATGGAAAAGGACCTTTCAGCCCCACGCGTCCATGTCAGTTCTCAGGATTGTATCCTTTCTTATTCCATTTTCCAGTATTTGGCCCATAGCCTTGTTTCAGATACTGATCTAAATACTTTTGAATGTTTTGAGGGTTATCGCCTCAACCACCCTTTTTAAGCAATGAGTTCCAGAGACGCCACACCCCCATCCTCTGGGGAACTTGTTTTGCTTTATATCCTTTCTGTCAACCCACTCCATACCTTGAAATTGTGCCCATTGGTTATTGAGCCCTCTACTAAGAGGAGAGGTTTCTCCATCTCCCTACCCTGTTTATGCCCTCAGAACTTTGTACACCTCAATCAGATCCCAACCTCCCCCCACCCTGTCTAAGCCTTTTCTCTGCTCTGAGGAGAACAGCCCCAGTCTTGAGTGACATTGACCAAAAAGGGAAGTGTAGCAAACTTTTTATTAAATAGGAGGAGCAATCCAGTTGATAAATATTCCAGATAAACAAGAGGTTACGCATAACTGCAGTAAACCCTGAGCAAGTGGAACTTTTGAGACATCAACTTCCCTCAAAAAAAACTATGTGAAAACATCAACATACCTCCTAAAAACAATGTTAAAAACACACAGGAAGTAACAGAAACGTAATACAGGGGTAGACATGTCTCTGTTATACTTTATTTACAGCATAAACACTTGGACATTTGCGGTCAATCGCGGTATTTGAAGTGTATAATTTTGACGGTGCGCTGGTTGATAAGATGGTAGTTAACACAAAGATTGGGTTCTTAAACGGCAATGTTGACCCAATCATTAAACACTGGAGTGTGCGCTGTGTTGTCCTGTTGCTTCTGCTCTCCGGTGTAAATGATGAATTTTAGGGCAGTTTATAGCTTTGGTGAAAGCCGTTTATCAGTGTAAGGATGACAGCTTTGACTCCTGTGTGTAAATTAAGTGTGTCTGATCTTTGGCAATGTCCTGTTATATTTGCCTCCTGATTTGTTTTTGTTGTCGGCGCTAGCCCACTGCCAGGTGTCCCTTGTGCAGGGCAGAGATCCGAGTCGAACAGCTGGTGGAATGCCCCCCTGAAGAGACAGACGTCACGGCACCTGACAAATCCCAGCAGGTCTGGGTCTCCAGTTCAAAGGTCAGCCAGCAGCCCTTGTTTCTTAAAAAGCCTCTCCATTTGTGGGCAGGAGAAACACAGACATCAGGGAAGGGGAGATTCTGTGAGAGCACGGATATTATCCGTGGAATGTCAGCCTGCAGACATTTGCAAAAACCAGCAGCTGCAACATGTGTGGGCAGTCTGTATCCATTCAGGAGTAAAGGAGGGATTGAATTGCTTACGGTTAGCTTCAAAGTGACCAGCCACGAGAGAGGACTTTTCTTTCAGGTCACTTTTTTTAAAGGGAGGAGGGGACTTGATTCCACCCAAACAGGGTGAAATTTTACAGTTACAGCTGAGTTTCTAAGTTTTATTCAAAACATAGAAGGCAGGAAATGCCTGCAGTGTTTTGAGTCATGTACTAACTTTGATATAATTGCATAACTCATTTTATGGGTTCAGAGGAGATTTACCAGGTTGTTGCTGGGTATAGAAGGTTTGAGTTATAAAGAAAGGCTGGATAGGCTGGGACTCTTTTTTTTTCACTGTAGCATAGGAGGTTGGGAGGTGACCTTATAGAAAATTATAAAATCATGAGGGGTATGGATGGGGTTAATGGTGTTAATGGTAGGTGTCTTTTCCCTAGGATTGGGGGTTTCAAGACTATGGGATGTATTTTCAAAGAGATTTTAAAAGAAAGACATGGGGGCAGTTTTTTTTACACAGAGGGTTGTTCTTGTGTGGAATGAACTTCCCGAGAAAGTGGTGGGTGTAGGCACAATTGCAATGATTAAAAGACACTTGGATAAGTACATGAAAAGGAAGGGTTTGAAGGGATATGGGCCAGGAGCAGGCAGGTGGGACCAGTTTAGTTTGAGATTATGTTCGGCATAAGGGTCTGTTTCCGCACTGTATGACTCTATGACTGGTACTTGCCCACTCTTAAGATTCAGCCGATTTAGGTTTGTGGGAACTAAATGGAAATTTCTGAAGAAAATTGCACACCAAACATTTTGCTTTATATTTGGAAGCCAGGTTTTATCCCCCAGTTGCTCATTGTTCTGCGTTGGGAGCAGAGAGCGATTGGAAGAAAAGAAACTCTTTCCATTTATTGTATTCTCTCCATTGCTTTTACTTCATCTATTTTGATAATTGAAGAAAGGTTATGAATTACAGGCATGAAATTGCCAGAAAAAGCAGCAAGCCTGAGGATTGGCAGCATTTTAGCATTTAAAGAGGATGAAAAGTTTGATAAAGAATGTGAAAATAGAATATGAGAGTTAAATTGTGAAGAGTGTAAAAACCATTACCACTTTTATAAATATGTAAAGAGAAAAAGATTACTGAAGACAAGTGTCAGAAGTTGGGGAAATGATAATGGGGAACAAAGAAATAAAAGAATTGAACCCATACTTTAGTTCTGTCATCACAGAAGGCAGCACCTCCGAAATGTTAGGGAACCAAGAATCTTGTGCGAACGGAGAATTGAAGGAAATCAGGGTGAGTAAGAAAACAGTGCAAAGGAAAGTAATGGGTTAAAGGCTGACCAATCAACAGGGCCTGACAATCTAAATCCCCAGAGTACTAAAGCATGTGACCCTGGCAATATTGGATGCATTTTTGGTCATTTTTCAAAATTCTACAGACTCTGGAGAAGCTCCTACAGATTGCAAGGTGGTAAATGTAACCTCACTAGTTTAAAAAAAAAAAAAAACGAGTAAGCGAGAGAAAATCGGAGAATTACAGGCCAGTTAGTCTGACATCAGTAGCGGGAAACGTGTGGGAGTCCATTCTAAAAGACGTGATTGCAGAACTTTGGAAAGCGTGAACTAAATTGGACAAAGCCAGCATGAGTTCATGAAAAGCAACTCGTGTGTGACAAATCTACGAGAGTTTTTTGAGGATGTAACTAGTAGAATGGATAAGGGAGAACCAGTGGGTGAGATGTATTTGGATTTTCAGAAAGCTTTTGATAAGATCCCTCATGAATGGGTGGTTAGTGGGCAGAATTAAAGCACATATGATGGGGTGGGAAGTAATATTGTTGAGAATTGGGTGACAGAAAGGAAACAGAGTGGGAATAAATGGGTCAGTTTTCTGGTGGCTGAAAGTGATTAACGGTGATCCACAGGGACTAGTGATTGAGTCCCAGCTATTCAGCTTTTATATAAATGATCTGGATAAGGGAACCAAATGCAACATTTCTAAAACAAAAACAGAAATTGCTGGAGAAAGTCAGCAAGTCTGGCAGCATCTGTGGAAGAGACAAACAGAGTTAATATTTTGGGCGCAGTGACCCTTCTTCAGAACATTTCTAAGTTTGCTTATGAGACAGAACTTACGAGTTGTGAGGAGAATGCAAAGGGGGCTTCAACTTAGACAAGCTGAGTGAGTGGGCAAACTCATGGCAGATACACTCCAGTGTAGCTAAATATGGTGTTATACATCTTGGTGTAAAAAACAGAGGCAGAACGTTATTTATTGGGAAATGTAGATATACAGAAGGTTCTGGGTGTCCTTGTACAATAGTCAATGAAAGTAGACAGGCATGTGCAACAAGCACAAAAAGTTGCTGGAAAAGCTCAGCAGGTCTGGCAGCATCTGTGAAGAAAAAATCAGAGTTAACGTTTCGGGTCCGGTGACCCTTCCTCAGAACTGGTAAAATCCACATTTAGGCCAAAATCTCCCCACCCCCGGCCTCATCCCCTGTCCAACCCTCCCTCTCGTCCCCACCTCCTTGACGTGACACAACCTGTCCATCTTCTCTCCCACCTATCCGCTCCTCCCACCTCACTGACCAATCCCCACCACTCACTACCTGCACTCACCTATCACCGTCCCACCTACCTTCCCCAGCCACACCCCTCCTCTATGTATTTATTTTTGAGCTCCCCGCCCCTCCCCATTTCTGAAGAAGGGTCCCGACTCAAAACGTCAACTTGCCCGCTCCTCAGATGCTGCCTGGCCTGCTGTGTTCCTCCAGCTCCACACTGTGTTATCTCTGGTATATTGGAATTCATTACAAGAGGATTTGAGTTCCAAAGTCTTACAGCAATTAAACAGGGCCTTGGTGAGACCACATCTGGAATAATGCATGTAGTTTTGTTCATCCTCCTTAAGATGTACTTGGCATAGCGGGACTGCAGCAGAGGTTCGCTAGGCTGATACTGGCAATGGGCAAGACTGTCCTATGAGGAGAGATTAGCTTGAATGGGCTTGTATTCTTCTTTGTTTGTGAAGGTTAGTGGGTTGTTGGGGAATGGAAATACTGAATCACTGATCCTGCAGTAACTGTTCATAATAAGACTTAGTTTGAGTTAAATCTGAAAGGCCCAATGATCGTAGAATCATAAAGCAAACAGGAGGCCATTCCACCCATAGTGCCTGTGCTTAATCTTTACAAAAGCTGTCCCTTTGGTTCCATTGCCCTGCCGTTGTCCCATAGCCTTGTAAATCTTTCTGCTTTTGCGTATATATTCATTTTCTGCTGGCAAGTTACTACCAAATCCTTCAATATTCTGCCAGGCAGTTCATTCCAACTTGCATACAAAAACTGCGTTTGGAAAAAAAAACTCTCTCGTCGCCCCTCTGATTATTTTGACGAGTAGCTTGGATCTCTGTCTCCTGTTCCCTGATTCTTCTGCCAGTGGAACATTCTTTGTTAACTGTCCTATTGAAAACCCTGATACTTCTGCAGGTTGCCCCTTTGCCTTCTCTGCAGTAAAGAGACCAATCCGTTTATGTACTATCTCTACATAACATGAGGAAGTGCAGAATGGCATTGATAACAAAGTAGCACAGATTGTTACAAGACATAGGAGTAGAAGTAGGCCATTCAGCCCATCAAGTCTGCTCTGCTGTTCAGTGAGGTCATGGCTGATCTGATCATCTTCGACGTCACTTCCCTGCCTTTCCCCAATAACCCTTGATTCCCTTTCTGACCAAAAATCTGTCTGTCTCCGTCTTGAATATACTGAATGACCCAACCCCTACAGCCCTCTGCAGTAAAGGATTCACTACACTCCGAGAGACAAAATTCCTCTTCATCTCTGTTAAATGTGTAACGCCATATTCTGAGATTATGCCCTCTGGTCCTAAACTCTCAAACAAGGGGAAACACCCTTCCTGTTAAGTCTCTAAGAATCTTGTATGTTTCAATAATGTTGCTTCTCCTTGTATATTTCATTGAGTACAGGCTCAACCTACTCCACCTCTCTGCAAAGGACAGTCCCTCCACACCTGGGATCAGCCTAGTGAACCTTCTGTGGACTGCCTCCAACGCCAGTATGGCCTTTCTTAGATAAGGGAACCAAACTGTACAGTGTTTCTGCTGTAGTCTGACTAGTGTTTTGTATAGTTGAAGCTACACCCTTTATTTCACTGTAAGGTATATAAAAGTAACTGGAACAGATGAAATATCTGGCCCTGCCTCACCAAGTGCTTGCTGAGTTAGCCTACAAGAAGGAACAAGTGTGAAAGGTGCAAATATCTATTTCAGAAGAAAAAGGGACACTATTATGACGCCTCCATGACGTTGTGTATAGATAGGTACTGTACATGAACTTAAATAGTACTTTTATTATAATCAAATGTTCCAAGCATTTCCAGAACTGTTTAAAAACAAGCTGCATATGACAAAAGATGGCCAAAGGAGTAGGTTTTATGGAATGTCTTACTGAGGATAGAAAGGAAGAGAGACTTGGTGTGGGTGTTCCAGAACTTGGAGCCTCAGCTCCTGAAAAGGAACTGATTGATTACTTATGATTGAAATCAGGGATGCTCACGAGGCCAGAGTTAGATAAGTGCAAATAATGCAAAGGTTCATTGGGCCGGAGGAGATCATAGGTAAGAAATATCCCACGTTTGGAAAAACTTGAAAGCAAGGCTGAGCCTTTTTTTTAAAATTTGAGGCATTGTTTGAACGGGAAGCAGTGGAGGTGAGCAAGGCACAGGATGATGGGTAAATAGGACTTGGTGAGATTGAGACCACAAACAGTAGAGTTTTAGTTGACATGAAGCTTAGGGGGTTGACTGTGGGAGACCATCCAAGATTATCTTGGATTAATTAAATTTAGAGGCTTTTGGAAAAAAAAGGGTGAGATTAGTATGTTAGGAAGCAGAGGAGGAATTAGCCAAGATACCAATAACTCGTCTTCGTGACATCATAGTGATGCGTCAGCTGGTCACCTTGAGATCAAACGTGGCACCGGAGTGACAACAGTCTGATTCAGCCTCAAATTATTACCCTGCAGAGGAATGGTGTCAGGAGCTAGGGAATAGAGTTTCCAGCAGGTCCAAAGCCAATGGCTTTGGCCTTCCCAATATTTAGTCGGAAATGTTTCCTCATACAGTACTAGATGTCAGTCAAGCATTCTGCTAATTTAAAACAGTGAAAGAGTTGATAGACATGATGATGAGGCAGGTCTGGGTGCTGTCATTGTACACTTGGAAACTCTACTGTGTTCTTAGATGATATCTCTGAGGGACAGCACACAGATGAGAAATTGTAAGGGGCTCAAGGAGAGCAGTTGGGGGATACCAGCAATAGTGGTGCAGGAACAAGAAGACAAGCTGTTGCAAGCAATGCACTGATCACAGTAAAACCAGAGAAGAATGGAACTTGTGGGTGCCATTTTGTTTTGATTAATTCATGGGACATGGGCATCACTGACTGGGTCAGCATTTACTGTCAGTCTCTAGTTGCCCATGAGGAGGCGGTGATGAGCTGTCATCTTGAACTGCTACAGCCTATTTGGTGTACGTGAACCCACACAGCTGTTGGGATGTGAACATTTAGATATGTGGCAATTAAAAGGAGGTGCTGCTCCGAAAGCGCACAATCTGTACATCTTTAGGAACGTATCTCAACCAGCCAGCTGCTACTGACCTATATAATGTTGCCGTGTGTAATTACAGGTCGACGCCTTGATGCATTCTTTGATTGAGCTTCGAAAGCAGGATCCCACCGTCAAGAGTTTAGTAGTCTCTCAGTTCACAGCTTTTCTTACTCTTATAGAAACTCCACTCCGGTAGGTACAGACCCACGTATGTTCCATGTTTATTTTCTCCTTGTGTTTCCTTGAATTGAAGCTGCTGGTATTGGGAAGTCAGGTGGCCTAGCACTGAAGGATAGATTCCCTAGTTACTCAGTAATCATGAATACTGCAGTTTTAATAAATGAAAGTGTTGGAAGAGATGCTAACACTTACGGAAAGGCAGGTGAATAGCCCATTGCAGCTCAATGAGAAGTAAAAATCCCAAACAGTAAATGGCATGGCACCCGGAATGAATAGGTGGGGCAAGTGAAATTGTCAGTTTCTAGTTGCCCATGAGGGGGCGGTGATGAGCTGTCATCTTGAACTGCTGAAGCCTATTTGGTGTAAGTGAACCCACAAAGCTGTTGGGATATGAACGTTCAGATATGTGGCAGTTAAAATGCCTTGCCCAGCAACAATGTCTTGGTGATTGTTTTATGAGCAGCTTCGTTCTTCATGTAGGGCTGTGTTCTTAAGCATGCCACATGTCAAAACCAACTGGGATAATCACTGTACATTCTTGTTGCCTTTGGCTCCATTTCAGGAAGTTTAGTTGGGTGCTGAGCCATGTACAGTAGAGGTTTGTGTCTTGCTTAAACATTTCTGAAGACTTCAGTGACTCTACAAATCGGAGCCCAGATTGGTGCCTGGTTTTATGGATAAACTTCTCAGATTAGTGCTTCCCAACTGTTTTCTTTCCCGTTGTGACCTCAGTTTAAGGTTTGGAAATGGGCTCTACCCAAGGGTGGGGGGGGATCGTGGGCAGGGGGTGGGAGAAAGGTGGGAAGGGGGAGAGGGGCAAGTAATGACCTGTGAGAGTGGAGCATAGAGCTGGTTGGGGAGGGGGCTGTTTCGACACAAGGGTCTTCAAGCAAAGAACACGTACATTGTAACTGGGAGTTTCACATTGTAGCAATCAGAGGGATGCCTGCTTTGAGCGGAGGGGGGAATGAAAGGTGTTAGAAGGGAAGGGATGTTGCTTTGAAAGGAGGGGGGGAAGGGTTGGGAGAAAAGGGAGAATGGATTAGTAGGGGAGGGAGAGGTAGTAGGTAGGGGCATGTAGGGGAGGGAGAGG
>NC_063344.1:9309898-9353302 GCF_021869965.1 Rhincodon typus | reverse complement strand
GTGGTGGTGGGGGGGAGCGTGTAGGGGAAGAATGCTACTGTGAGCAGGAATTGACCCTCAATGGTTGGCCAATTATTTTATTTTAAAATACAGTGCAGGGATTTAAAGGGGCCTGGCAGCTGTTAGGAGCTCCACCTGCTAACCCTGTCATTTCAGCTAGTCACTCCACTTTGCGATGCCCTGCGCTACACTGAATGTGTCTAGCTTTCGAGTGAATGAAATAAAGAACAAACAGCACAGGAACAGACCATTCAGACCTCCAAGCCTGTGCTGACACATTTTGCCCTTCCATACTAAAACTCTCTTCATTTACAGGATCTGTATCCCTCTATTCCCTTCCTATTCATGTATTCGTCCAGGTGCATCTTGAATGCTACAATTGTGTTTGCTTCCACCACCACCTCTGGCAACGCGTTCCAGGCACTTACCACCCTTTGTGTGAAAAAACATGCCTCGCACATCTCCTTTAGACTCACCACCCTGCCCCTTGAACCTGTGTCCCCTAGTAATTGACCTCTCCACCCTGGGGAAAAAAGCCTCATACTTTCAACTTTATCCATGCCATTCACAATCTTATAAACTTCTATCAGGTCGCCCCTCAACCCCCTGCGTTCAGTGAAAACAAGCCCAGTCTATCCAATCTATTTTGTATGTGTATAAAAAGCCTTGGGATTCTTCTTAATCCTGTTTGCTAACAACTTTCCATGTCCTTGTTTAGCCCTTCTAATTCCTTATTTAAGTTCTTTGCTACTTATATGCTTCAAGGGCTTCATCAGTTCCCATCCTCCTAGATCTTATGTATGCTTCCCTTTTCTTTTTGACCATGATCATAACAGCCCTGGTCATCCAAGGTTCACATAACTTGCCATACCTACCCTTCATTCTCGCAGGAATGGGCAACTCAGGAACTCTTATCAACTGCTGTTTGGAATACTCCCCAATATCCGATTTGGATTTACCCTCAATCAGCGCCTCCAATCAAGATTCTCCAGTTCCTGCCTAATATTGGTGTAGCTCGCCTTCCCCCAGTTTAACACTTTTTCACCTGAGGACTGCTGTTACTCCTACCCGTGGGTATTTTAAAACTCACGGTGTTATGGTGACTCGTCCTGAAATGCATCCCCACTGAAACTTCACTCACCTGGCCGGGCTCATTTCCCGAAACCAGGTCCAGTGTTACTGTGAGAAGCTGGGAGCTGACACTGTTTTAACATTAGAGTGTTGCCTCCGAAGATGTTGAAACTTGTCTTGCAGCTACCCAGGCTGAGATAGCCCAGGAATAACACCATCGGATGTTGCAGGCTGTCATTACTTTGTAGTTTTAGGCTGAACACACTTTAGGAATCTGTGAAGTGGAATTGGCTCCACAATACAAGTACTGTGTAGGTACTTGTATCAAGCACTCCTGTAATACTTTGTTGAAACCACTTGGTAACTTTGCCAGACTTTATTATGCCGAATCGGACCTTTGGATACCATGGGACAGATTCGGTAACTCTCATAAACTGTGGAGTATGAGATTCGTTTTGAAGCACTTTCTCCTTGGTTAGTGAATGGGAAGAAAACAATGAGGGCTTCTCCATCCTGTCCATGCAGAGTTAGTGTACAAACAAACAAACAAGAGCAGGCCACTCGGCCCTTCCAGCCTACTGCAACATTCAATAAGATCATGGCTGATCAGATTTTATCCTCAACTCTACATTACTGCATACCCCCGATAATCTTTATCCCCTCGGTGATCAACAGTCTGTCTACCTCTGCCTTAAGAGTCTTTAAAGATTCTGCATTCACTTCTTTTCAGCAAGGAAATTCCAAAGACTCTCAACCTTCTGAGAGATATTTCCTCATCTCTGTCTTAAATAGGTGACCTCTTATTTTTAAACTATGACCCCCAGTTCTAGATTCTTCTTCAAGAAGAAACATCTTTTCCACATCCACCCAGCAAGACTTCTCAGGATCTTGTGTTTCAACGAAGTCACCTCTGACTCTTCTAAACTCCAAAGGATACAGGCCTAGCTGTCCAGCCTTTCCTTGTTAGGCAATCTGCTCTGTTTAGTCAACCTTCTCTGAACTGCTTCTCTTGCATTAATATTCTGTAAGTACAGTGACCAGTACTGTACACAGTACTCCAAATGTGGTCTCATTAATGAAGCATAACTCTTGCATTCAATTCCCCTTGCAATAAAAATAAATGACATGCTATGAGCTCTCCTGATTACTTGCTGTACCTGCACACTAACCTCCTTTAATTCATGCATTAGAGCACCCAGATCTCTCAGCATCTCAGAGCTCTGCAACCTCTCCCTGTTGCGATATAAGCTTCCTTTTTCCTTCTACCAAAATGAACAATTTCACTTTTACCCACATTGTACTCTGTTTGCCAGATCGTTGTCCACTCACTAAAATTTGACTTTTACTTAGAATCATAGAATCCCTACAGTGCAGGCAGAGGCCACTGGGCTCATTAAGTCTACACCGACCCTCTTAACAGCTTCCCACCTTACCCCGTAACCCCACCTTTACCATAGTTAATCCACCTAGCCTGCATAACGTTATGGGGCAATTTAGCATGGCCAACCTGCATGTCTTTGGACTGTGGGAGGAAACCGGTGCACCTGGCAGAAACCCATGCAGACACGGGGAGAGTGTGCAAACTCCACACAGACAGTCGCCCGAGGGTGGAATCGAACCTGGGTCCCTGGTGCTGTGAGGCAGCCGCGCTAACCGTTGAGCCAGCCCTGCTTGGCTTGTGCGGGTTCCTCGTTGCTAAAGGGAGGAAGTTCAGTCAGTCAGCTTTGTTGGGCTGTAAGGCCAAGCTGATAACTGTCTCACTGCAGCCACTGTGTGATCAGCATGGCAGTGCTAGTTTGGGCCTTGATTCACAACTCAGTGGTAGATAATTGTTGGATGTTGGATCAAGTTTTACCATGTTGCTGGGAGATGGCCCTACAACCTAAAGAATGCGTAAATAGTTAGTGTTTTTTAATCTAGTAAAGCTGATTGTTTACAGATTGACCTTTTATATATATTTCTGCGTTATCAGCAACAGAAACTATCACAAACTATTAAGAATGGGGCTGTCCTTTGTCGTCGTTGACCCGAGGTCTAACTGAGGGATAATCTGCCTACAGCGCCTTTGTTTTCATTTTGTAGACAAGAAGGCTTTGCATTTACACGCTTGGATGGCTCGATGCCACAGAAGCGGCGGATTAATGCCATCGAGTCCTTCCAGAGCAGTGAGCCAGGCTCCCCGACCATCATGCTGCTGTCGCTGAAAGCTGGTGGAGTTGGTTTGAATTTAACAGCAGCTTCTCGTGTGTTCCTCATGGACCCTGTGAGTATTAATGCTGAACCTCTGGGCCTGCTTAACGTGAGGAGTTTGCGCAGCTATCACCAGCACCACTTTTTCTGTTTCTGCAGAATCTGTGTTTGATGCATTTTCTATTCTGCTTTATTAAGTAGACACTAAATAAAGGCAGTGTTGTATAATGTTCCGAATCCACCTGTCTCTCCCTGAACTAGACATTACGTGGATTCCGAGACAACCAGGTGCAGAGCTGGATGAACACAGCAGGCCAAGCAGCATCATAGGAGCAAAAAGGCTGAAGTTTCGGGCCTCTAGGCCAGAATGGGGGAGGGGAAGGGGGTTCTGAAACAAATAGGGAGAGAGGGGGAGGCGTATAGAAGATGGATAGAGGAGAAGATAGGTGGAGAGGAAACAGACAGGTCGAAGAGGCGGGGATGGAGCCAGTAAAGGTGAGTGTAGGTGGGGAGTTAGGGAGGGGATAGGTCAGTCCAGGGAGGACAGACAGGTCAAGGGAGCGGGATGAGGTTAGTAGGTAGGAGATGGGGGTGCGGCTTGAGGTGGGAGGAGGCTCCATTTGTTAAAACATATATAACCACATACCCTGAATTAACTTAGTTTTATTCTCTTGTGGGATGTGTACTTGGATGTATTTGGAATACTGCGTACAGTTCTGGTCGCCACATTACCAAAAGGATGTGGGTGCTTTGGAGAGGGTGCAGAGGAGGTTCACCAGGATGTTGCCTGGTATGGAGCGCGCTAGCAATGAAGAGAGGTTGAGTAGATTAGGATTATTCTTTACGCAGAGGATGATGGGTGCCTGGAACGCGTTGCCAGCAGAGGTGGTAGAGGCGGGCGCGATAGCGTCATTTAAAATGTATCTAGACAGATACATGAATGGGCAGGGAGCAGAGGGATACAGATCCTTGGAAAATAGGCGACAGGTTTAGATAGAGGATCTGGATCAGCGCAGGCTTGGAGGGCCGAAGGGCCTGTTCCTGTGCTGTAAAGTTCTTTTGTTCGTTGTGTATGTCGCTGGCTGGACCAGCATTTCTTGTCCATCCCTAGTTGCCCCTGAGAAGGTGGTGGTAAGCTGCCTTCTTGAACTGCTGCAGTCTGTGTACTGTGAGTAGACCCATAATGCCCTTAGGTAGGGAATTCCAGGATTGTGACCCAGCGACAGCGAAGGAATAGTGATGTATTTCCAAGTCAGGGTGGTGAGTGGTTTAGAGGGGAACTTGGAGATGGTGGTGTTCCCATATGTCTGCTGCCCTTGTCCTTGTAGATGGAAGTGGTCGTGGGTTTGGAAGGTGCTGTCTGAGGTTCTTTGGTGAATTTCTGAAATTCTGCATCTTGTAAACAATACACACTACTGCTACTGAGCGTCGGTGGTGGAGGGAGTGGATGTTTGTGGATGTGGTGCCAATCAAGCGGCTGCTTTGTCCTGGATAGTGTCAAGCTTCTTGAGTGTTGTTGGGGCTGCATCCATCCAGGCAAGTGGGGAGTACTCCATCACACTCCTGACTTGTGCCTTTAGATGGTGGACAGGCTTTGAGGAGTCAGGAGGTGGGTTACCGCTGGAGTATTCGTAGCGTTTGACCTCTGCTCTGGTAATCACTGAGGTGAGTCCAGTTGAGTTTCTGGTCAATTCAGTGATGGTAGTGCCCCTGAATGTCAAGGTGCGATGGTTAGATTGTCTCTCATTGGAGATGGTTATTTCCTGGCATTTATGTGAACATTACTTGCCACTTGCCGCCCATTGTCCAGATCTTGTTGCATTTGAACTTAGACTGCTTCAGGATCTGAGGAGCCGCGAATGGTGCTGGAAATTGGGCAGTCATTGGTGAACATCCCCACTTCTGATCTTCTAATGGAGGGAAGGTGACAGAAGAAATCTGGAAAAAATGGATTGCCATCTTTTCCCGGGGTGGAGTTGGATGAAGAATGTCCTGCAGCTCGTTTATACCCCTGGCTTCCAAAATACTACTATTGCCATTTTTCCATGACGGTGTACAGTGGGAAAGGGACAATGAGGTCAGTGATCAGTTACAGCCTAACTGAGTAGGGGAAGCAGGCTCAATGGGCTGAAGGGCCTGCTCCTGTTGCTTTATTACTTAACATCCAGACTCCCACTTGTGTCACAATAAAACTTGCATTCAGTTCCCCCAGATCTCATACATCAGATCATCAGTAAAATGTGGTGCTTGATACTGTTTGTCTTAACAGAATAGAAATCTGAGATTTTTCACCAATAAACAAAAATCACCTGACTTTATTTTCATGGGCGGGCAAAACCCATGTCACTACTTGCTCCCTCCTCGAACGGCTGTTAACAACGTGATACTGGTCACGTAGACAGGAAATCCTCTTCATGCAAATGACTGATAAGATTTTTAAAGTGAAATGATACAACTAAACCCAGTAACAATGACACTACCAGTAAACTCTAACGAAGGGAAAACTCATAATAATTAAAATCTGACTTCCACCAGTGCAGTTGTAGGATCTGAGCAGTGTAAACTAGATGTCCAGGATCTTGCTTCAAAATCTACTGATTACGCTCATTTCTGCATCTTGTACAAAGATTTATGGATGACTTTTGGGTGAATTTTCTTTTATAGCAAAGTGAGCTTACGATGTTATTGGGTTTGACGGGGCAAAGCCTGTGTTTTGTGGTTTGTAGTTGTGTTCACTTTGTGCAGGCATAGTCCTTGGCATGTTTATAGAATGATACAGTAGAGGCCTTTCGGCCCATTGAGCCAAAGCGACACTAAATCTACACTAGTCCCACTTTCCAGCATTAGGCTCATAGCCTTGAGAGGTATGGTAGTTCAGATGCTCATGCGAGTACCTTTTTAAACGTTGTGAGATTACCTGAATCGACTACTCTCCCAGGTAGTGTATTTGAGACCCCTACCACCCACTAGGTGAACTCCTCAAACCCTACCCCTCTTGAACCTCCTGCCTTTCACCTTTAAACTGATCTTCGCTGGCTTGGCTTGTTTACTGAGCAGGTTATGTCATGCAGTGTGTCATGTTGTGCATGCTTGTGATATGGTGCTGTTCCCGCAGTGCTGTAACTATCCTTTTTGTGTATCAGGCCTGGAATCCAGCTGCTGAGGACCAATGCTTTGACAGATGCCACAGGCTGGGTCAGACCAGGGATGTCATAATCACCAAGGTACGTCATTAGCTCAACTCGAAAGAGCTGACGGCTAAATATTTATTCATAAAAGCAGCTTAGTTTTTTCTGTGTAGCATTGGACTGCAACAAAGACAGAATATACTGGAAAAGCAAATTCACAGCATCCGCAGTTCTTTCGGTTTTTATTTAGCATTGGACTACACTCCAGTGAATGCAGTCAATGGGATTTGTGATAATATTGGCTTCACATGCAGTGTTGTAGAGTCTTAACTACTGTCACCAATTACACGCCATCTCTAATCAGCCTTTGTCTCAAAGTACTCTATTATCCTGATGTTGGGAGAGAAGCTGCAACATAAAGGGACTTGGAAGTACTTGCGCACGAAACACAAAAAGCTAGCATCTAGCACCACTAGGCCATTGAACTTGCAAGTGTTTAAATAAGACAAAAGAACTGCAGATGTTGGAGATCTGAAACAGCACTTCACGTATTTACTCATCCCTGTTCTCTCTTTTATATTTATCTCTCAATGCCTTTGTGCACCCTTTTCATCTTTATAAAATCCATTTTGTGTTGCTTGTTAGACATAATCATTTAGATTTGCTTTAACATTTAAAAGATATCCACCTGAGCAACAGAAGAGGCATATGGAACAGAGAAACTTTGAGGTGTTAGAGAAACCAGAACACAGCGATTCTAGAAGGATTGACAAATGAGAGCTTAGTGACAAGAGAGAGCATTGGAGCTACTGGAGAGAAAGGCAGGAGTGAGCAGTGGAAGACAAAAAATTAGAAAATAGAGACAAGGAGAATGAAAGTTCTGTATTTATTTCTAAAAACTGAACATTTAATCAACTCCATTTGCCAATTATTTTCACAAAATAAATAATACTTTGCATGTGAATGGCTCCGTTGATTTCAAAAGCTTGAATTGCCTGTCCCTTTTATCCTCATACAGACCATCTTATATGCCAGAACTTGAACTTGCAGCCATTTCATAGACATATCTTTCTGCTAACAAAAAGGGAGGAGAAAATTAACAATTGAGCATATCATAAACTAAATGTAAAAGTGCTGATTTAATAAAGCACTCCAAATCTAGCCAATATGGTCAGACCCTATCTTCATCTTCATCTATGTTGGCAGGTTAATTCGGACTTGGTACTGCTAGATTCGTTCTTGGCAGCTTCCTCAGTGACAAACAGTGTTATATTCTTCTGTACAAAGTCTCTCACTGTCTGCTGTCCCTGTATCTCATTTTCAATATATCTATTAACCCTTCAGTTTTTTCGCTGGACATCAAACTCCTTACGTAATTTGGTGTCAAATATTGTTCAAAACTGGTCCTGTGAAGCAGCTTCAGATAATTTATATTTTCAAAGGTGCCATATAAATGCAAGCTGTGCAAACTGTTATGGTATGAGAGAGGCTACACTGTTATAGAGTTTTAGGCTTTCAGGGTGCAAAGCTTGTCTCAGCTCAGCTAGCCAGTAAAGGGTTGGAACAAATTTAAACATGGGTGGGGTGAAAGTAGATTGATCCTACTTGGACCAGAACAAGCAGAAAAGAAATGTGGTGAGCCTAAGCATTTGTAGATTTGACTCCTGTTCCTCAGGCTGACTGACTGGGTGAGAGAGCAGGAAGTGGGGGAAAGGAGAAAGCAGAAAGCTACAGACAGATTACATGAGAGAGCAAAAACTTAGATGGCATATGGGGAAATGTGAGGTTGTGCTCTTGGGCCAGAAGAATGAAAGAGCTGAATATTATTTAGATGGGGAAGGACTGCAGAAAGCTCAGAAACCGAGGGAAGTGGGGCTCCTAATGCATGAATCACAAAAAGCCAGTATCCAAGTTCAGCAAGTAATAGGGAAAGCAAAAAGAATGTTGGCCTTTATTTTGAAAGGAATGGAGTGTAAAAGTAGGGAGGTTTTGCTGAAATTATACAAGGCATTAGTCAGATCTCAGCTGGAATACTGTGAAAGGGTTTGGACCCCTTTAGTCTAAGGAAGGATATATTGGCATTGGAGGAGGGAGTCCAGAGAAGGTTCACTAGGCTGATACCAGGCTGGAGGGATTTTCTAATGAGGAGAGATTGAGCAGGTTGGGCTTGTACTCATTGGAGTTTAGAAGAATGGGAGGAGACCTATTCAAATATAAAAGATTCTTAGGCCGAATAGGCACAGTGATTGTTTCCCCTTGTGGGAGTGTCTAGGACCAGAGACCATAATCTCAAGAGTAAGGAGTCACTGATTTAAGACCAGAATGAGGAATATTCCTTCATTTTCAAGGCGAACATGAATCTTTGGAATTCTTTACCACAGGTAAATCTCAACACTGGGTCATTGAGTACATTCAAGGCTGATGTAGATTTCTAATTGAGGGTTATGGAGATAAAGCAGGGAAGTGGAGTTGAGGATTATCATATCAGCCGCGATCTCATTGAATGGTGGAGTGGTCTCGATGGGCCAAATGGCCTACTTCTACTCCCATGCTCTTACTGTCTTATTCCTCATTTAATCTTGCTTGATATCCTTGTGACAAGGAGTGGAGACTGTGTGCGCCTGATGCTGCCGTTTTGTGATTTACAAGTCGTTTTGACAGCCTCCAATAAACCTCGTTGCCTGTCTACCTCTGTAGTTTATTGTGAAAAACTCCGTGGAGGAAAATATGATCAAGATTCAGAACAAGAAGCGAGAACTTGCAGCAGGGGCTTTTGGAACGAAAAGACAGCGCGAGATAAAGCAAAGCCGGATTGAAGAGATCAAGATTCTGATCGACGTGTAACACTGGTTTTTGGCATCGGTTCTGCTTTTATTTTTGCTTTCTAACCCTCCCAGGCGTCTGAGCTTATTGAAATTTTGAAACTTTTGAATACTGTAATGGGACAGAAAAATGGGAAGTAATTTGTAAACCAAATACAAATTTATATGAGATGGTAACTTTTAATGCAAAATGTTTGTTGAATTCTGTGAATCAAAATGTAGAAAACAAATTGTCTGTGTAATATAGCTTCAAAACTGCTGCAGTTGGGAAGTGCATCCCTCAGTTGAGATATTGAGACATAGCTCAATGTGCCTGTTCCAGTTGTCAGGTATTTAACAGCCCCATGGTAATACTCAGATTCAGAGTGTTCTGCCAGTCTTCTGATTAATGTTTTACCCTCAACCTACACCAACTAAATCAGATTTGCTGGTATCTCGTCTTAACATTATTTGTGGATGTTTGTGTGAGAATTTTGTGTTTGCCTGAGTAACCATTTACTGTATTCCAGCACTCACTGCGTGAAGGGGATCGCGATATTTTACAGATGTGGTGGAATGCTTCGTAAAGGCAAGGTTTTTTTAAAAAAAAAAAATTGTCCCTGCTTTGTTATTCAGCTAAGGACTTTTACAATCATTAAACCTGATGGTTCTTGTCCAGCTTTATTACTTTTCCTTTTAAGAAAAACAGAAACTTCAGTAAAATCCTGCTGGTTTATGTTCCTCAAAACCCTCGCAAATGGTGATTCTTACAAATGATGAATGTGGCAGGCTGCATGGGCGCTATACAGGCGGACCCCGATTTACAAATTTACACTTCGAACGCTCGCACTTACAAACTCAATCCCGTACAGAGCTGTAATTTTAAAGATCTGATGTATGAATGTTCCTAGTACATATGAATAGCTATTTTATTTTGTTCTGCATTGTCTTCCAACTTGTGTAAAAATCGACTTGAGAATGGAACCCATTAGCAACCCAGTGGCTCCTCGTATGAGAGACTTTCTAATCCAGGGCTTTCTAATCAGTTTTCACCCCAGAGCGTGGTGAATATCTGGAACTCGCTGCATGAAAGGCTGGTAGAGACGGGGACCCTCGGCATTTTAAGAATTATCTGGATGAGCACTTCAATCACCACAGCATTCACAGCTACAGGCCAAGTGTTGGAAAATGGGATTAGAGTAGACAGATGTTAGTTACCAGTGCAGACATGATGGGCTGAAGGGTGTCTTCCATGCTGTAAAAATAGTTTTCCCTTTAAAATTGCACATAAACTAAGATTAACCTTGCAGTGATTAAAAAGGTGTATAATAGTTATTATGCAGAGAAGTGAATTTAGAAAGGGCAGACGTGGGATCTATGGGATTTGACTGCAGTCAGGTTTTGGGCCTCTACAAGGTGAAAAATCACTGTAGTTGTACCAGAGCATAGGGCTGCGATCTCATCAGAGAGAGAGACGACTGGTGCTAGTTTAACCTGAGAGTCACCACGCCTCAAGGCAACTGTCCGTGTGGAGTTTGTACGTTCTCCCTGTGTCTGTGTGTGTTTCCACTGGATGCTCCGGTTTCCTCCCACTGTCCAAAGACGTGCAGGTTGGATGGATTGGCCGTGCCCAAATTGTCCAGGGATGTGCAGGCTACACAGGTTAGACATGGGGAAATTCAGGGTTACAGGGATAGGGAAGGAAGGGGGGGGATGTCTGGGTGGGATGCTCTTCATGATGGGCTGGATGGGCTGAATGGCCTCTTTCTGCACTGTGGTGATGGTATGGTGTGGGAATATTGAGCCCCTGCTATTGAAGTCACTCTGCATTGCAAGCCAGCTATCCAGCCACCTGAGCTAACTAGTCCCTTCTCTACAATGACTGCATAGTGGTCCTTGTGATGGAAATCAAGTCTTGCTTTTCCACTGAAGATACCATCTACTTTGGTGCTTTGTGATATAGGTTTAAGAAAGATTCTAGCCATTGAAATCTGTAAATTTATGACTCTGCATATCTCTCCTTCCATCACCATCAAGCTAGATCACTGTGGTGTTGGTTCAGTGAGAGCTCACTGCAACCTCCTTTGCCAGAGGGTGTCAGAAACAATGAGTGGAGGATGATCCTTGTCCCAATCATCACCAGTGCCAATCGTTGTACGGTTTGATCCACTCCACATACTCTCAGGAAGCGGCTATGTGTACAGGACACAGCCAAGGTCATGGGCCCCAAGAACAGCCCAGTTGCATTGTTGGAGACCTGAACTCCCCGAGCCTGCTCCAAGTACCCAACCTGGCCAATCCAGAAACTCGAACGGTCCACGACTCAAACTCGGCGATCTAGCTAATCAAACAGATGATTGGTTACAGATTGTCCAGCGAGAATGGCTCACATCATGATCCCACTTTTTCCAACTGCCCCCACAAAGGGCCGGAGCAACGCACTTGCATTGCCTGCCCTCCACTTACTCAGATAGTGCTGTTGGTCTAACATTCCAGCTTCAAACCATCCAGCACAAAGTAATCCACCTGCTCAAATGGGAGGAGAATCGGGGAATGGTTTAGTTTGCAGCTAACAAAGGCCTCGGTGAAGGCTTTGGCAGCAGATGGGTTGCTGGAGGTGTGATGTTATGGAAGTGGAAGTATATTTTCTAATTGGATGATCGAACCAGCTCGCCTATTCAAAAGCTCCCTGCGGGTGTACTTTCTCTTTGCACACAGGTTTCTGGTAGTTGTCTTCTGTACCAGGAGGGCCCCACAGCACAATCCATCTGAAACGGTTTGCTACTAAGCAAGTGTGAGAACTGTGGCTCATTGTTTTACCCTCATCCAGAGGCATGGACAGCAGTGGTGCCCTGTCTCAAATAAGCCATAACCACGGATTAGAAATTTTCCCAGAGTCCTGCAGATCTGCATAGGACAGTGCAGCCTTGATGAGTAATAGAGGCGGCTTTGTTTCCACAGTAAGTACCGGCTGTACACTACTCATTGTGATTAACGCCTTGGAACATTCAAACAGAAACATTTCATTTCAATTTGTCATAATCTGAATACCCGGCTTTTTAGCCCATAGTAAAATGTCACATCTAAGTGGTAAGAAGGAAGCACGTTTTGATCGTGGATACAATTTCAGTCGTTTTAAAGTTAGAATTCAGCACATTTTGGTAATTTCCCTGGGCATCCCGTGTTGCTGCTCACTGTAGGCAACTGCAAAGGTGTGTCTCCGTACAAAGTGCAATGATTTCAGATCAACAACTCTGTGTGTGTGTGTGTGTGTGTTACATGGAGGTTACCCTCCTGCGTTCCTAAAGATGAAGCCTAGTTTATATTAGTAACGCTGGGCCAGCACCTCGCTGCCAGGAGAGGAGATGAATCAGTCTTCAAGGAATGTCACGTGAAGAGGGATTCTATGTACACAACTGCTTGTAAATCTTCATCATGGCTAACCCTCTGACATGGCGTGATTGTGCCTGCCACCTGTCATGTCAAATAAAACTTTGTGCTTTCATGCTTGTAGCTTCCCACAGGCCAGTTAGTTTGGTTACATCGACAGTGCAGATTCAGTTCCTCAGCTCGGAATTGGATGTCACTTGAGGCTGATTCTGCTGAGGACTATTGGGAAGAGAAGAATTCATTCCATTGGCCTGGAAGATTTTGGGGCATCCTGAAAATACAAAAGACACTATTATTCTGAACTTTTTACCTTTTTATTTTTCTAATTTATTACTATGATTTTGTACATTTAAATGTCTGTAATGCTGGACTTTTCATTTCTTTATTTTCTAATTTTTTTCCTAAGAATTTGTACACGAGAATCTGTATCTAGGTTCCTTTGAACCTAAGATGACACCATAAGTGGCGACTTGTAAACTTTTCACTGTATTCACATGAGTACATGTGACAAGAAACCTAATACAATTCAATTCACAGATAGAAATCTCTTGTGGCACGGTGATTGTGTCCCTCCCTCAGTCTTGGGTTCAAGTCCCACCTGCTCCAGAGATGCGTCTGAACAGATTGATTAAAAATATCCATAAGTGTAAGTATTTCACTATTTGTAGATTCCTGTCACAATAACTGGTGGGAATATGAAGTAAGAACAGGGCTACGTTTTGATGAATAGTGAGTAATGGATGGTTTCAGAGAGTAACCATTCAGCTGTCAACATCACTGGGAGTGGCAATGATGCGCTAGATTTACAAATGGAAGATACACAAAGGAACGCTGCCAGTTCCTGAGTTGTACAAATGAACTAGCTGAACAATACAAAAGCAGTCATCTTGAAACCAAGTTAGTAATGCAGTTGTCTGTTGAATCACAGGTAAGCTTGTTTTTACCGTGTTCATGGTAAGTATTAGGATGCTGTTAGTGTCCTTGTCCAGTAGAAAGAGGGAGCCAAAATTGAAGCAATAGCTCAACTACATTTTAACTCATTGTTGACCCCAGTGCCCAGACCCATAGGGAAAGCAGCAGCAGTTTTTACAAATGCACCATAGAAAGCATTCTATCCGGCTGCATAACAGCCTGGTACTGCAACTATCTGTCCAGGACTGTAAGAAACTACAGAAGGTTGTGTGTACAGCCCAGACCCTCATGAAAGCCAACGTACTATCTACGGACTTCATTTTCACTTCTCAGTGCTGTGGAAAGGCTACCAACATCATCAAAGACCCCTCCCACCCCGGTAATGCTCTCCTATAACCTCTCAAGAACAGCTTCTTCCCTGCCGCTATCAGACTAATGAACGGACACTTTAACTTCAAATAATGTCGATGTTGTTAATGTTGACCTTGCTTTGCCGTCTCCTATGCAGTGTAACCTTGTATGCCTCGCTCTGTCTAAGCAGCCTATGATCTGTATGTCCTTGTTTTGCTATGATCTCCCTGTACTGCTTGCAAAACAAAGCTTTTCACTGTACTTAGGTACACGTGACTGCAATAAATCGAATCAAATCAGAGAATGAATATTGTGCGGCATCTCATCGAAGGTTGCATTTACAAGAAGACCTCAACCTCTGGGATTTTATGGGCAGACTTTTGTTTAACATGTTAACTGAACAGAATCACTTCTGATGGGTGTTGGCCACTGCCATTGCTGGCAAAAAGAATGTTTTAACATATGAGAATTGCTGATTTCCTGTGACTGAATAATTCATGTCTTTTTAAATTATATATGATTCAGGGACTTTGCGTTGTATTTTGAGGGTAAAACATCCATCTGGGGTCGTTAGGTTGATGTGACTGAGTGAAGGATGGGTTTTCATGGAGTTTTACCCGGAAGTTATTTTATTTTGAGGCATCACAGGCACTCTTAGTGGTAAAATATATCATTGGAAAAGTGCCTGAGAATTCCTGATATGCACATCGCCGCAGGTGGATGTAAGAACTCCACACACTATTTAACGAAGAACAAGAATTCTCCCAGCAGTCTGGGTGATGTTTATCTCCCCTCCCCACCGCCTCTTCCAAATTACTTGTTGCTAGGAAGAAACCCTCTCATACCTGTGTAGCAAACAATGCATTTTCATGCCAATATACCTATCCTTCATGGAGGTAAGAATTTGTCAGTTGTGTTTTCAAAAAGAAATAGGTTAATAAAAATGACAGTGGGTAGGATAATATATTGGCTTGGATAGAGGATTGGCTCAAAAGGCTGGCAGATCTAAAGTACAAATGAGCAGGAGTTGCTTCTCTCTGCAGAGAGCAGTAGATACTACAACACAATAAATTTAAGCAGGAGGTAGATTATTTAATTAGTAACAGGTTGAGGGGTTGTGAAAAATGGGCAGGAATGAGGCTGAGATAAGATCAAGAAGGCATTTGGTACGCTTGCCTTTATTGCTCAGACTATTGAGTATAGAAGTTTGGACGTCATACTGAAGTTGTACAGGATGCTGGTGAAGCCACTTTCGGAGTAGTGTGTACAGCTGTAGGAAGAATATTATTAAATTGGAGAGGGTTCAGAAAGGACTTACAAGGATGTTGCTGGGACTGGAGGGTTTGAAATGATATGGCTAGGTTGGGACTTTTTTTCACTGGAGCATAGGAGGTTGATGGGTGACCAAAAAAAGGTTTATAAAGGAGTATAGCCAAGGTCTTTTCCCCAGAGGAAGTTCAAAACTAGGGGGCATATTTTTAAGGTGAGAGGAGAAAGATTTAAAAGGGACCCAAAAGGCAACTTTTTCATATAGAGGATGGTTCGTATGTGGAATGAACTGCCAGAGGAAGTGGTAGATGTGGGTACAGTTACAACATTTAAAAGACATTTGGATAGGTACATGAATAAGGAAGGTTTAGTGGGATATAGGCCGAATGCAGGTAAGTGGGACTGGTTTCACTTGGGGAAACTTGGCATGGACAAAGTGGACAGAAGAGTTTGTTTCCATGCTGTATGACTCTCACTATCAGCCATGATCGTATTGAATAACAGGGCAGGATCAAAGGACTGAATGACCTACTGCTCCTAGTCCTTAGGATATGCTAAATGTTCCCTCTGTAGGTGTTCTGAAGAAGGCTCACTGGACCCAAAGCGTTAGCTCTGCTTTTCTGTCTATAGATGCTGCTAGACCTGCCGAGTTTTTCCAGCAATTTCAGATTTTGTTTTTTCTGTACTTGTTCCTACATTATATGTCCTTTCGACTAGCCCTGTCTTAAAAGCTATAGTGGCACCATGCCTGAATGTTAGATATTACGAAGGCAAAAGATCAGCAGATAACACCGCTGTCTTAAGAATTTCCACTATATTTTTAGCTTCTGAGTTGTTCTGTCCAAACTATTACACGAGCACGTCCTGAGAACATTAGAAATGTATTCCAGTTGGTATCATTTAACATGCCGGCAGTCTTAGTTCAGTCAGCTGATTGCAAATGGCATTCTGTCAATTCCATCCATTGGTTTATTTCCACCACCCCCATTTTGGCACTATTACACCTCTCCAGCCAACTGAGAAAAACAATGTCAAAGTCTTGCCTCCAGCAGTCCAGCCTTTCTTACTATTTAACTGCAACTGATCCCCTTAGCTGAATACTTCCAGGAACTGTGGTTACATCGGAGATGTTAGTTTTGGTAAAGTCTTAGTTGAAAGCTGTAAAGTGACTTGGATAGCCAATTGTTGTGAATGCAAAACTTAAAAAGTTGGGCGTTGAGGCTCTTTGTGACCCATTGAATAGATACAAGAGCCATTTGTTCCATCGCAAACAAAAGGTTTTTAAAGGAATATTAATGAACCAGACTTTTTAAAATGAAAATCAATGATAGTCTCAGTAATAGGGACCATGACAACTAAGTTTCAGCTCCACATTTTTTTATAAGAACATAAGAACTAGGAGCAGGAGTAGGCCATCTGGCCGCTCGAGCCTGCCCCGCCATTTAATAAGATCATGGCTGATCTTTTTGAGACTCAGCTCCACTTACCCACCCACTCACCATAACCCTTAATTCCTTTACTTTTCAAAAATTTATCGAGCTTGCCTTAAACACATTCAGTGAGGTAGCTTCAACCGCTTCACTGGGCAGGGAATTCCACAGATTCACAACCCTTTGGGTGAAGAAGTTCCTCCTGACCCCAGTCCTACATCTGCTTCCCTTTATTTTGAGGCGATGCCCTCTAGTTCTAGTTTCACCTGCTAGCGGAAACAACCTCCCTGCCTCCACCTTATCTATTCCCTTCATTATCTTATATGTTTCTATAAGATCTCCCCATTCTTCTGAATTCCAATGAGTATAATCCCAGTCTACTCAGTCTCTCCTCATAATCCAACCCTCCCAACTCTGGAATCTCCAAGTGAATCTCCTCTGCACCCCCTCCAGTGCTAGTATATCTCTTCTCAAGTAAGGAGACCAAAACTGCACACAGTACTGCAGGTGTGGCCTCACCAGGACCCTATACAGCTGCAGCATAGCCTCCCTGTTTTTAAACTCCATCCCTCGAGCAATGACAGACAAAATTCCATTCGCCTTTTTAATCACCGGCTGCACCTGCAATCCTACTTTTAGCGATTCATGCACAAGGACACCCAAGTCTCTCTGCACAGCAGCGTGCTGCAATTTTTCACCGTTTAAAACATAGTCCATT
Source organism: Rhincodon typus (assembly GCF_021869965.1). Taxonomy (NCBI): domain Eukaryota; kingdom Metazoa; phylum Chordata; class Chondrichthyes; order Orectolobiformes; family Rhincodontidae; genus Rhincodon; species Rhincodon typus. Next base: position 9,336,042 of record NC_063344.1, on the reverse strand, counting down.
TTGCTGTTATTCCTACCAAAATGGATGACCTCACACTTATCAACATTGTACTCCATCTGCCAGACCTTTGCCCACTCACTTAGACTATCTATATCCCTCTGCAGACTTTCAGTGTCTTCTGCACACTTTGCTCTACCACTTATCTTAGTGTCATCTACAAATTTTGACACACCACACTTAGTCCCCAACTCCAAATCATCTATGTAAATTGTAAACAATTGCAGTCCCAACACTGATCCCTGAGGCACACCACAAGCCACTGACCGCCAACCAGAAAAACTCCCATTTACCCCTACTCTTTGCTTTCTACTGGTCAACCAATCCTCTATCCATGCCAATACATTACCTGTAATACCGTGCAACTTTATCTTCTGTAGCAGCCTTGTCAAATGCCTTCTGGAAATCCAGATACACCACATCCACAGGTTCCCCATTGTCCACCATGCAAGTAATGTCCTCAAAGAATTCCACCAAATTAGTTAAACATGACCCTACCCTTTATGAACCCATGCTGGGTGTTTCCAATTGGGCAATTTATATCCAGATGTCTTGCTAGTTCTTCCTTAATGATAGATTCAAGCATTTTCCCCACAACCGAAGTTAAGCTAACTGGCCTATAGTTACCTGCTTTTTGTCTACTTCCTTTTTTAAACAGTGGCGTCACATTGGCTGTTTTCCAATCTGCGGGAACCACCCCAGAGTCCAGTGAATTTTGGTAAATAATTGCTAGTGCATTTGCTATTTCCCCCATCACCTCTTTTAGTACCCTGGGATGCATTTCATCAGGGCCAGGAGACTTGTCTACCTTTAGCCCCATTAGCTTGCCCAGCACTGCCTCCTTAGTGATAATGATAGTTTCTAGGTCCTCACCTGCTATAACCTTCTTGCCATTAGTTTTCGGCATGTTATTTGTGTCTTCCACAGTGAAAACTGACACGAAATAACTGTTTAATGTCTCGGCTATTTCCTCATTCCCAGTTACTAAATTGGCCTTCTCATCCTCTAAAGGACCAATGTTTACCTTCGCCACTCTTTTACGATTTACATATTTATAGAAACTTTTGCTGCCTGTTTTTAATATTCTGAGCTAGTTTACTCTCATAATCTATCTTACTTTTCTTTATAACTTTTTTTGTGGCTTTCTGTTGGCCTTTAAAGATTTCCCAGTCTACTAGTTTCCCACTACTCTCTGCTTTTTTGTATGTGCTTTTTTCAATCTGATACTTTCCTTTATTTCCTTAGACATCCATGGCTGGCTCTCTCTTTTCCTACAGTTCTTCCTTATCACTGGAATATACTTCTGCTGAGCACTGTGAGAAATCCTTTTGAAAGTCCTCCACTGTTCCTCAATTGACCCACCATAAAGTTTCTGCTCCCATTCTACCTTAGCTAACTCCTCCCTCATTCCTTCATAGTCTCCTTTGTTTAAGCACAGGACATAGGTACTGGATTTAACCTTCTCACGCTCCATCTGTATTTTAAATTCGACCATACTGTGATCACTCCTTCCGAGAGGATCCCTAACTGTGAGATCGTTAATTATTCCTGTCTCATTACACAGGACTAGATCTAGGATAGCTTGCTCCCTCGTAGGTTCCATTACATGTTGTTCAAGGAAATTATCGCGGATGCATTCCATGAACCCCTCCTCAATGCTGCCATGACCGACCTGGTTTGACCCATCGATATGTAGATTAAAATCCCCCATGATAATTGCTGTACCATTTTTACATGCATTAGCTATTTCTATGTTTATTGCCCGCCCCACCATGATGTCATTATTTGGTGGCCTATAGACCACATCTATCAGTGACTTCTCCCTGCTATTCCTAATTTCCACCCAAATAGATTCAATGTTTTGTTCTGTAGAACCTATATCATCTCTCACTACCGCCCTGATATCATCCTTAAAAATCAGAGCAACACCACCTCCCTTACCTTCCTGTCTGTCCTTCCAAACAGTTTGATACCCCTGGATATTTAACTCCCAGTCATGACCATCCTGTAACCATGTCTCTGTAATAGCCACTAAATCATACCCATTTGCACCATCAACTCATCCACCTTGTTTCGAATGCTCCGAGCATTCAGATAAAGTGCCTTTTGCCAGTTTTTGCACCTTCTTTTTGGGCCTATTACTTCCATTACTCACAGCTCTTGAGTTCTCCTTCCCTTTAATTTTTTTCCTAATTTTCCTAAATTGAATGAATTGAATTGAAATATGAATTGAATTTGAGTTTCACCAGTTGGTATTGTGGAATTTGAACACCCGTTCCTATAGTATAGCCTAAGGATCTGTGACTTTACTATCCTGTCACTGTCTCTGCACAATTGAAATGTCATATCAAATTTGGCCACTGTGCATGCCATGCACTAATATGGTAGGATGCATTTCAAATTTCAGGAATGTGAAGGCAGTACTAGAATACTGGCCTGAGCATTTTGAATAGGATTCCAACCTTATATGGGATTTAAGTTTCATAATGAAAGTTTTTATTAATGTGCAGCACAGAGAGTAAAGTAGGGCAGGTACAAACTTAGGACTGAAATTTCTTCAGCCAGATAGTGTGAGCCTGTGGAATTCTCTGCCACAGAAAGCAACTGAAGGCGAAACAGTGAATGCTTTCAAAAAAGAGTTAGATACGGTTCTTAGGGCTAAAGGAATCAAAGGAGAGAAAACGGGAACAAAATATTGAGTTAGATGATCAACTATGATCATTTTGAATGGTGGTGCAGGCTTGAAGGGGCTGAATGGCCTACTCCTATTTCTACGTTTCCAAACTTTGAGGAAACTTCATTGGTATATGGTAGTAATTCAATTTTGTGTTACTTATTCCTTCATGGGATGTGGGCATCGTTGGCCAGACCAGCATTTGTTGCCCGTCCCTAATTTCTGAGAAAACTGAATAGAACCAAGTGTTTTGCTAGGCCATTTCAGAGCACAGTTAAGAGTTAACCACTTGTTGTGGGTCTGGGGTCACATGTAGGCGAGCACAGGCAAAGATGGCAGATTTCCTTCCCTAAGGGGCATCAGTGAACCAGGTGGTTTATTTTATGAAAATTGATGGTAGTTTCATGGTCACCATGACTGAGACTCAATTTCAATTCCAGCTTAATTAATTATTTGGGATTTGAACCATAAACCAGTAACTCTTTGATGTAAGAGCAAACAACATAGTAAGGTCAAAAAGGTTATGTCAAGAAGGAGGAAGCTATTCAATGTGATGATTGGAACATGGGGTCAATACTGTAGAGACTTTATTGATTGATTCATGGGATGTGATTTATTGCCCATCCCTAATTGTGCAGAGGGCAGTTAAGCATCAACCACATGGCTGTGGGTCTGGAATCACATATAGGCCAGACTGGGGAAGGCAATCTGCTAACCTTACTTGAACTGTGAAGAGGATAGTGTGAAACTTCAAAGAGACATTGACAAGTTGGTGAGGTGGGCCGATAGATCGCAGATGAGGTTCAATGCAGAGAAGTGTGAAGTTTGGTCAGAAGAACATTGAGAGCCAATATGAAATAGGGGTACCATTCTAAATGGGGTGCAGGAGCAAACGGACCTGGATGTTTATTTGTGCACAGATCATTGAAGGAGGCAATGATAGGGTCAGAGAGCAGTTAGTAGAGCATACAGTGTTCCCAGCTTTATTAATAGGTGCGTAGAATACAAGTGTAAGGAGGTGATAATGAACTTGTAAAAGATACTCCGCAGATTTGAGCTGGAGTATTGTGTACAACTGTGGACACCACATAGAATCCCTACAGTGTGAAAGCAGGCCATTTGGCCCATTTGAGTCCTTACTAACCCTCTGAAAGACATCCCACCCAGACTTACCCTCTACCCTCTATCCCTGTAACCCTGCATTTCCCATGGCTAATCCACCTACCCTGGAAACTATAGGCAATTTAGCATGGCCAGTTCACCTAACCTGCATGTCTTTGTACTGTGGGAGGAAACCGGAGCACCCAAAAGAAACCCACACAGGGAGAATGTGCAAACTCCACACAGACAGTTGCCCAAGGCTGGGGCTGAACGCAGATGACTGGTACTGTGAGGCGGCAGCGCTAACCACTCAGCCACCCACTGTACGAAAGATGTGAATGCATCAAAGAGAGCGCAGAAGTGAATCACAGGAATGGTTCCAGGAATGAGAAACTTCAGTGATGAGAATAGATTGAAGCTGCTGAGGAGAGACTGGATAGGCTGAGTTTGGTCTCCTTGGAGCAGAGGAGGCTGAGATGGAACCTTATTGAGGTATACAAAATTATGAGAGGCATTGACAGAGTGGATTGTGAGAACCTTTTCCCCATGGCAGATGTGTCTAAGACCAAAGGGCATAAGTTTAAGGTGAGGAGTAGGTGATTTGGAGGGGATCTGAGGGAAGATTTTTTCACATAGAGGATGACAGATGTATAGAAAGTGCTGCCAGAGAGGGTGGAGACAAGTATTCTCGCAATTTAACATAAGCACTTAAAATCCCAGGGCACAGTAGTCTACAGAACAAGTGCAGATAAATAGAATTAGTGTAGATTTGTATTTGTTGTTAGGCATGGTGGGCTGAAGGGCCTGTTTCCATTCTGTATGACCCTAAGGGCATTAGTCCTGAGATCATGAAAGGTGGTATACAAATGCAAGCCTTTGGTTTTTACATCCATTCTCCTTTATTCATTCATGGGATGAAGGCGTCGCAGGCAAAGCCAGCATTTATTGTCCATCCCTAATTGCCCCAGAAGGCAGGTAAGAGTCAACCACATTGCTGTGGGTCTGGAGTCACATGTAGGCCAGACCAGGTAAGGATGGCAGTTTCCTTCCCTAAAGGGACATTAGTGAATCTGATGGGTTTTTCCTGACAATTGGCAATGGATTCACAGTCATCATTAGATTGTTAATTCGATATTTACTGAATTCAAATTCCACCATCTGCCGTGGCGGGATTTGAACTCGGGTTCCCAGAACATTATCTAGGTCCTTGGATTGACAGTCCAGCGATAATACCACTAGACCATCGTCTCCTGCAGCTTTTAAGCTTTGCTGATGTGGATCTGAAATTTTATGTAGTACAGTTGGGACTGCGAGATAATTAAACCCACAAGACGACGTATTAAACAAATAAATTCAACAATTTCAAACCAGTAAGTTTATTTTCATGGATAAAGTGCTATGAGACACAGAAATTGATGGTCAGCAGGTTAATCACAACACAAATACCATAATAGGTGGAAAAAGTCTTCTGTTCTATGTACCATTGTTTTAAGGTACAGGTTAGGTACAGTGCCCAGATATTCAATCAAAGACAGAAATTACTTTTTTTTTTCTCAGTGGAAAAGGAGTGCAATGTTTCCTTTGTAAAGCCATGGGTGCTGGTGTTGGGGGGAGGCAGTAGTTTATTGGCCTTCATGCATGTGAAGCTACTTAAAACATATGTAAAATACTGCGAGCACTGTTCAACTCAGTGTCTATAACACAGTTCAAAAGTTTAATTAAGTCTGTTTTACTAAGTTAAGCAAAAAGCCTTCTGGAGGAACATTACAGTAGTAGGCAGTATGTCAATGTGCAAAGTATTGAATACTGGGAAGAGATTTACTTCAGGTCTTTGAAAGATGATGTTCACTGGCCTTTGCCATATTCTTACTACAGACACTCATTGCTGAGGTGACAGCCTGATAGCAACACCCCTTTCAAACCATACCACTAACAGCTTACGTACAAACCAGCCATGCACTGAACTCCAGCCTAGATGCTATAGACCTTCTGTATTCAGTCCTCGCTGGTAGCCATGTGGGGATTTCAGTCACCTGCTGTTAGTTCAAGTAAGCATCCAGCTTCTTTTGAATGTTCTGGAAGGAATCTACTCCCATGTAATCAACTTGACCCTGTTCCCACTTCTTCCTGCGCTCTTCTGAGGATTCCACTGGATCAGGCTGAGTGAATGAAAGCTGGGAGACAGCTTCACTCAACTTATCCTCCTGTAAATTTTTAAAACAGAAAGGTCAAACTGTAAGCTTTTAAACCACTGTAAAGGCACAATGGAACTTCTCTGTACATTATTTTAATTGTGACTGCAATGTTGAATTATATAACATGAAGACGCATCAGCTAATTAATGCTTCTTTCTTTATCTGATCAGCAGTCTATTTTTGTACTGATTGTTATTAAGCAATAAACAAAATGCAAATAGAAAAATCTCCCATGCACATGTCTGGAGCTGACCCATCACCTTTTAACTAAGAAGTCACGTACTGCGCTCACACAATCTTAAAACGGCACTCACGTCAATACTATTGAGTTAGCAAAGATTTCCCCCTGATAAAAATGTTAATTAACCAAGAGGAACAAAAAGTTGAATGAGAACTGATTGTAGGGACAGGGACCTTTGAAGTTTAGCATACCTTCCTACAGAATGACAAGCCACAAGTGAAAGCCAGTGCATAGACCAAGCATGACAGCTGTAAGGTTGCCAGACATATTTGTGAAGACAGAGAAAAAAAGTCAATGTGGGAACTTTCACACATCAGTTTACTGCATACAATAATGGCTTCTCATCTCGACCGCCTTCCAGAGATCTAACAAACTGGGAATTTAACTCAGACGCAACAGCCGAATGTTGAGGAAGCTGCCCAGAGCTGGAGGTCTGAATTTTCCTGGTAGGACAGGGTCGAGAAAATGACTTTTCATCGGGCGACATTGAACCACGCTGCTTGGGCGCAAGCGCTGAAGGAGCGTTCCCATTTCTTGAGGAAGGCAGCATGCATCCTCTGTCTCTTATTTGGTCAGGACTGGAGGAAGTGGGTGAGGGGGTGGGGGGTGGGGCAGAGTGGGTTGTGCTGGAAGGCGATGCGAGGGGAGGGTGGGTACACAATCGCGTCGGCAGCACCTCAGACTTTTTCTCAAGGTATCAAAGGGGCACCCTGACTTCTAGACCAAAAAGAAGAAAGTTACATATTTCTTCAGGGTTTTCGTATTGTGAGCAGCCTCCAGTAGACCCTTTAAAGACCACTAGTGGCCTAAGGCCTGGTCCACCCAGGTGAAGCATACTTGGTGCAAGTTCCACTTATTTGCACTTGAATTTCAATCAGAGAACGCCATCCAGCTACAGATTCGCAGCTTTTAGAGCTGTCTTATTCCTCTATCAGGTGCCTTGGCTGCTTTTGCTTTTACAGGCTTGCCCGAATATTGTTATCAGGTGGCCTTTCAGCTTCAAAGGGGTGATATCCCACTCATGGCCCCGCACACACACACTCCCCCACCTCCCCCCACCACCGCTCCCCCTCACCCAACTTCAAATTTCAACTCTGGCCACCAGTTTTACCGATACTGAAATTTGTCCCAATTGTGTTTTTTTTCTCCCCACAAAAGAGGGTTGTGGGAGACGTTGTTTCAATTTGCCCGATGAAGCAAATATCTAGGGCTGGCATGGTTTGCCCGAGCTAAGACTGCAGTGTGCCCTTTTGTATTGTTAACTTAGTTGAAGGAGACACATATCTGTGTGACACAGAGCAGAGATCAAGCAGCAGGCAGAAACTGGGCTCGTCATTTCTTTTTCGTTGTCCCGAATGATCAACAAAGTGAGAGCTGAGTCCTCAATCATCACTTTGAAAGCTTACAATAAATAAATTAAACGATGATTTAATTCCTACCCAGACTTTGGGAGTAATTTATTCAACTAAGGGCACTGCTTCCTAAACTAATGTACACACGCCCCTTGGGAGTACGTTGGAAGAGAAATTGTCTTGATATTTTCCTAAACAACCTGTTCAGAGATGCAGTAACACACTCTCTGGAGCAGGTGGGACTTGAGCAGGCTTCTTGGCCCAGAGGTAGGGACATTACCACTGCAACACGAGAGCCCTATCTAAGAGAAACTGTCAGGTGATGTATCAATTTTTTACCCCTCGTTTTTAGCCCATTATCCCATTAGCCCAGAAGGCTGCATAGAGGTTGATAGAGGTTTTCAAAATTATGAGTGGGCTGGACAGAGTAGATAGAGAGGAGCTGTTCTCAATTGTAAAAAAACAAAAGAATGAGAGGGCATAGACTTAAAGGGATGTGCGAAAGAAGCAAATGTGATGCGACACAAATATATTTTCACACAGTGAGTGGTTAGGGTTTGGAGTGCACTGCATGGAAATGTGTTGGAGGCGGGTCCAATTGAGGTATTCAAGAGGGTATTTGAAGTTTATTTGGATTGAAATGGTGTGCAAGCGTGTGGGGGGAGGGGAAGGCAGGAGATTGGTATTCAGGGATAGAACTAGAGTAGTTATGATGGACTGAATGGCCTCCTTCTTTGCCATAACAATTCTGAGCCTGCTTCCTTCAAGATTCCAGTGCTGCTGATCAACGTAAGGACACTGGGAGGCGCTGGTCAGGCTGGGAGGGTTTCTGGTGCCATGTGATACAGGAAAAGAACACCACCAATTTAGCCCATAGTGTCCAAGGGGTGGCACGGTGGCTCAGTGGTTAGCACTGCTGCCTCACAGCGCCGGTTAGATTCCACCCTCGGGCGACTGTCTGTGTGGAGTTTGCACATTCTCCCCGTGTCTGCGTGGGTTTCTTCCGGGTGCTCTGGTTTCCTCCCACAGCCCAATGATGTGCAGTTTAGGTAGTTTGGCCAGAATAAATTGCCCATAGTGTCCAGGGATATGCAGGCTAGGTGGATCAACCATGGGAAATGCAGGGTTGCAGGGTTACTGGGATAGGGTGTGGGGTGGGTCGCTCTTCAGATTGTCAGTGTGGACTTGATGAGCCAAATGGCCTGCTTCCACACTGTAGGAATTCTAATTTCAAAGGTTCAATACCTTTTTCAAAACATTAACTTTTGATGTCACAGAATCAGAAAATATCATTCCGTACATCATTGACTTAATGTGCCATTTCCTTTTTCTATAACTGTATGCATGAATTTATCGTGATGGAAAAGTAATTCAACAGATTTCTGTGCGCAGCCAACTCAATAATCTGAATTGCAAATTCAAACAGGAAGATTGCAAACACACAAAACCTAACAAAGAAAAACACTCCAATGGTGTTCCATTCACAAAGGAAAGGTGACAGTGAGTTGTGGAGGGAGAGTTTAATATGGGCTGATCAAAATCTGGCCAAAATGATGGTTTTTGGAAACACTTCTAAAGAAGAGGAGACTGGTGGACATGCAGAAGTAGTTCAGGGAGATTGTAGAGAAACTATCATAACATTAGTCCCAAAGTGTGCAGGTTAGGTGGTTTGGCCAGGCTAAGTTGTCCATAGTGTCCAGGGATGTACAGGCTAGGTGGGTTAGCCATGGGAAATGCAGGGTTACAGGGTTAGGGTGATCTGGGTGGGATACTCTTCAGAAGGTCGATGTGAACTTGTTGGGCCGAATGGTCTGGTTCCATACTGTAGGGGATTCTATGATTCTATCAACAGCTGGTGAAGTAAAATGGGAACCATCTGGAGAGAAAAAAAGACGCCATGGAGTGCAGGATAACTGAGGGTGTCATTTAAGACTGAGGGTGTTGTAGAGAAAAGGTGCAGAAAGGCCACAAAGAATTCGATGAGTAGTTTATATTGAAGACAATGTAGGACAGAGGCTAGAGTATGTCAATGATGGATGAATGAGAGGTGATCTGAATAGGATACAGGTTACCATGTCTTGGACAGATTGGAGCTTGTGACATTGTGACAAGTCTTGGAGGTAACAAAAAATGGGAAAAAAAACGTTTCATTAGCAGGGGTGGCGATGCTACACTGGTAGAAATAGATGGTGTTGGTGAGGGTTGTCTGGACACCCAGCAAGGGGGTAAAATACCCTGGTGGAACTAGATGGTCCACTGGTAGCTGTGGAAAAGCAGTACGCAATGAGGAAAATTTGGGATCCTCTGAACAAGACCATTAGCGTACAGTAGAAGACAAATATGTGCATTTATTTAATAAATCTATTCATTTCAAAAATTATTTAGCAGATTTCCGGAAGATATCTACAAATCACATCGTTAAATGGGGCCAATTTCGTTTTTATAGCCGCTTGTCTACATGTTAGTTGATCTCCAACATGTCAAAAAAAATGTCCCTTCCAACGTGCCTGTCAGCGTTTCAGCATGCTTAAGTCTACATTTCTCGGGGCAACGTACCTCTTGCGTGCCAGAACTGGTCTCCTTTGAGATACCGTACTCTGTAAGCAATGGTAAGACAGATGTTGTGAAGGTGTCCCACCAAACGTTGAGGAATTCAGGGTAAATAATGGTGGAATAATCGTCGCTATCTCGTATCACACATCTCGTCGTTGGGTCGTAGGAGTAGTTCCAAGGTTTAATTTTACCAAGAAAGTGGGCCACCTTGGCATCAGCACCATACCTAGGATTCCACATATTTCACACAATTAATGTTCTAGTCAAAATCATCACTCAAATAAATATAGTAGCCCTCCCGATGTTAATGTTCATTGTGAATCAAAGAATATGCTTTTGGTAAAGACGGGTAAGTTATAACAGATCATGGAGATTCTATGATGTCACACGGAATAAGATCATGACACTGTGTAAAGCACAGTGTGGGTAGAAGAAAGTAGATACTAGGAGGCAGCCGTTTGGCTTTCAAGCCTACTTCCCCATTCAACACATCATGGCTGATTATCCAACTCAGTACCTGTCCCTGCTTTCACCCCAATGATAATGCACAATGCAGAATAAGCGTAAAATACATCATGTAAAGGAGTGTACTAAGGAGAGCGCATTCGAGCACTGAATATGCCTTAAAGGTAGACTATCTTTGCAACATAACATACAGTGATAGGCATCATTCAGTGTTATTCCACAGTGAGATGCCATTCCATCTATGTCCCGCAGAGCTAAGGCCAGCAACTACATTAAACAGGTAACATACTTTCAACCCAGCAACAGAAACCGGTCCGAGTGCTTGCTTTAAACAATGAGGTTGGTGCACAGATGTCACTCATCACAAACAACTTCAAAGGGGCTATGAAATGACACCACTTTCCCTAGTCGTGTTGGCTTTGATTGTAGCCGCTGACACTTTTTCCACTGTGGAAAAAGCCTCTTAGTGTCAGATATGAGATCGCTCAGAGTAATAACCTCAACGGATTAGTAATGTTGTCAGTGAGGCTTATTGGTTATCCCTTAAGCATGAGAAGGAATAAACGGTAAAAAGTAATGTCACCATAGTCCGACCAGTCCATACGGCTGCTCTCTCGTTAGAGACAGAGAGAGACGACTGGTGCTGGTTTAAGCTGAGGGTCACTGTGCCTCAGGCGAGGGAAGAGGTTGAGAAGAACAGTCCATCATGGTAATCTGAGCCGGTATGGGAATTTAACCTGTTGGCATCACACTGCCTGGTAAAACAGCCATCCAGCCAACTAAGTAGAAGGAATAACTCATTCTGCTAAGGAGGTTCAAACCAAAATCGTAAGCATTAGTCCAGACAACTGTCTTGAGCATTTTCTCTGAGGAATACCTTCCTACTGGGACAAAGTTGAGTAAAGGGCACTAGAGACATGTTCTGGGTCTAGGCCAGGGAGAGGAATTATGAGACCTGGTGTTTCTCCTGTTTCACAGCCCCTTATTTATCCCTCTCCCACCCAACTCCCTTTAACACTCCCCTCGTTTCACTTCAGAATTAGCAACAGGGATGAAAGTATTTTTTATGCCCCAAGGATGTTTCCTTAGATTTTCTCAAGGGCTATATTTTGATTTTCAGGGTCTATTTTTTCTTTCTCAATAACTCATTTGTTGCAATCAAATAATGGCCACATTTATACTTGTGTTGACATATGGGTTATTTGGGACTGACACAGAAACAGAATTAGAATAATTCATCACTATCCTCAATAATCGTCTTTTTCTTTAATCATTCATAGGATGAGGGCGTCTCTGGCTAGGCCAGCATTTATTGCCCATCCCTAATTGCCCAGAGGGCAGTTAAGAGTCGACCACATTGCTGTGGGTCTGAAGTCACATGTAGGCCAGACCAGGTAAGGATGGCAGTTTCCTTCCCTAAAGGAAGTGAACTGATGGGCAATTAATAAACTTTAAGACCTCAAGAGCAGAAGTAGGCCATTCGGCCCATTGCCTCAATCAACTAGGTTAGGGCTGATCGCATATTCCATCAAGTCCACTTTCCTGCCTTTACCCCATCACCCATGATTCCCTTCTTGATTAAAAACTCTCTCAGCCTTGTATCTCCTTCATGACCCAGCCTCCACAGTCTTTTGTGGTAAAGAATTCCACTCTCCTCAGAGAAAATAAATCACAATGACTGTCTTAAAGGGCAACCCTTTGCTCTGAGATTGTACCCTCTGGTCCTGGACTATCCCACAAATGGAAAGAATCTCTTTGTATAGCCCCCTAAGAATCTTATAATTTTCAATAAGGTTGCCTCTCATTCCTCTAAACTCCAATGTGTACAAACCTACCCAACCTTTCTTCATAAAATAACACCTCTATACTTGGGATCAACTTAGTGAACCTTTTCTGTACTGCCAGTATATCTTTCCTTGGGTAAGGGGACCAAAACTATTCACAGTATTCCAGCTATGGTCCAACTGGTGCTTTGTGTAGTATCAGAAAGACATCCCTATTTTGTACTTTTCCTCTGATCTGCAAAGTTCTGCATTTCCACATTTAAATAATGTTCAATTATCACATTTTTCCTGCCAAAATGTACAACCTTACATTTTACCACATTATATTCCATCTGCCAAATTTTAGCCCACTCACTTATGTCTATTTCCTGTTTGTAGACCCCTGTGTCATCCTCACCACTTGCCTTCCCAGTTTTATGTCACTACTCAAAAACCCAATGAAATCATTAACTAGCTGTAACCACAGTATGTAAATTAGTACAAGACAACAGGCATAAGAACAAAAAGTTTTTTTTCAAAATGACTGACACTTCTACATGCTAAAAACCATCACTGTAACCACACAGGTCACAGCCAATACCATTTCCATCATGTATGTACAAAGCTGGAAGATTTTAACCAGGCAGTTCCTAACGTTTTCAATGCATCCAAATCACAATCTCAGAATTAAGTTTAACAATTGATGATGTATGTTACAACCAAATCCAGTACGTTCCCCATACCCCACTTGTCCATAGTCCCTGTGGTAAATCCTGAACCCATTCAGCCTTAAGCTAGAGACTTCATGTTAATGTTCAAGGAATTCACTGCCTCAGCAATTTACACATTTCCTGGCTCTTGGGTGGAAGAATCTCTTTGTTTTTAACTTGTTTCATCTAAAACTGTTCACTTTCTTTACAGACTCCTTTCCTTTTCCCCAACTTTCGTCCCTCTCACCAAACCTTTGCAGCCTCCCTGGCTCTCCCTTTTCTCCTTGTAGCTTCCCTTTTTGATCTAGCCTCCCTCCCTGTTCTCAGTCTTGCAACCTCTCCTCTGTCTCTCTCTTCCTCCTCAATTCTTCTCAGCATTTTTTTCTCTCTCTTTCCACATCTAACCCTTACAGTATCCCCTCTCTGTTCATTCCCAATGCTCAGTGACCCCATCTCTCCCTCTTTCCCCTCCTGCAAACTGCCCCTTCTGTCTTCCCATCAACTGCAAACTCCTCCTCAATCTCGCTCTCCTCTCGCCCCATAACCCCCAAAGGTGCCATGTATCTCACTGATCCCCCAATCACAGGCAGGGGCAGCCCCATGCTTTCCCCTAATAGGATCAGTCATGAGCCTATCACTAGAAAGCATGGAACATATTGAGCCTATGATTGAAGGGATAAGAGGTATGGTTATAAGTTTGCAGGTGACACCAAAATTGGAGGTGTAGTGGACAGCGAAGAAGGTTATCTCAGAGTACAACGGCATCTTGGTCAGATGGGCCAATGGACTGAGGAGTGGTAGATGGAGTTTAATTTAGATAAATGTGAGATGCTGCATTTTGGAAAGACAAATCAACTTAATGGTAAGGTCCTGGGGAGTGTTGCTGAACAAAGACACCTTGGAGTGCAGGTTCATAGTTCCTTGAAAGTGGAGTCGCAGGTAGATAGGATAGTGAAGAAGGCATTTGGTACGCTTGCCTTTATTGGTCAGTGCATTGAGTACAGGAGTTGGGAGGTCATGTTGCAGCTGTACAGGACACTGGTGAGGCCACTACTGGAATACTGTATGCAGTTCTGGTTTCCCTGCTATAGGAAGGATGTTATGAAACTAGAAAGGGTTCAGAAAAGATTTATAAGGATGTTGCCATAGTTGGAGGGTTTATACAGAGAGGCTGAATAGGCTAGGGTGACTTTACAGAGGTTTATAAAATCATGAGGGGCATGGATAGGGTGAATAGGCAAGGTCTTTTCTCTGGGGTGGGAGAGTCCAAAACTAGAGGGCATAGGTTTAAGTTGAGAGGAGAAAGATTTAAAAGGGACCTGAGGGGTAACTTTTTCACAGAGGGTGGTGTGTGTATGGAATGAGCTGCCAGAGGAAGTGGTGGAGACTGGTAGAATTACAATATTTAAAAGGCATCTGGATGGGTATATGAATAGGAAGGGTTTAGAGGAATGGGTCTAGATTTATATAGGATATCTGTTCGGCATGGATGAGTTGGACTGAGGGGTCTGTTTCCGTGCTGTATATCTCTATGACTCTGTGAGTAGCTCATCATAGGTTCTGTCTATTCAACTTCCAGCTCCCGCTGATTTTCCCAGGTATTTTAGGGGCAAATTTGCCTTCTGCTCCTTTGTGTTCTGAGGGCTGATACAGGACCATTGAGCTCAAGCTCCATCAGAGCTTGATGAAGAAATGGGCGACATGTGAACGGACTCTCTAGAAGAAAGCTCACTGTGCCTTAGTACAATCATGCAGTTTGGCAGAAAGCAGCAGGTCTTTGATCGCGTAGTTTTAGTCCACACTTGCTAAAGTTTAGAAGAATGAGAGGGTATAAGCAGGTAAATAAGATACTGGAGGGGCCTGACAAAGTAGGTCAGCCAATAGAGCAGATGTTTCCCCTTTGGGCAACCTAAAATGAGAGGTCATAGTTTTCGATGAGCTTTTAAGTTTAGTGAAAACTCTTGGAAGCATGTAGCTTGATTTCCAGTGCTCTAGCCTACCAGAGTGAGGCATAACCTACCAAACAATGGGACTAGTCTATGACTTGTTAATCGTCCTGGGACAAGAAATATATGGGTCTCTAGTTGTGGCCCAGTGGATAAAGCGATGGGTTAGAAATCCATTGGTGTGTCAGTGTGCGGGTTTGGATCTTGCCGACTACATTTTCTGATCTTGCATATTTTCGGGGTGGCTCAGTGGTTAGCACTGCTACCTCACAGCGCCAGGGACGTGGGTTCGATCCCACCCTCGGGCGACTGTCTGTGTGGAGTTTGCACATTCTCCCTGTGTCTGCGTGGGTTTCCTCCGGGTGCTCCAGTTTCCTCCCACAGTCCAAAGACGCGCAGGCTAGGTGATCTGGCCATGCTAAATTGCCCGTAGTGTGCAGGCTAGGTGGGTTAGCCAAGGAAATGCAGTGTTACAGGGATAGGGTGGGGGTGAGTCTGGGTGGGATGTCTTTGGAGGGTCTGTGTGGACTTGATGGGCCAAATGGCTTGCTTCCATACAGTAGAGATTCTATGATAAGGACAAGGCCCAGTGTACTTCAGTCATTTTGCTCCTGAAGTGAAGATGATGTGTACACAAAAAAATTGATGCCACTGTGACAGCTTGGTGATTTGGGGTTGGGTTCCTGTAGGCCAAACTGGAAATTGAAGGGACATCTTTGTTTAGCGTCATCCTCAAGAGCTTCATTCACAGCGTGATCTATAAATAAGCTTGCTATTTTTAATGTGCTCTCTCAGTGGATCCATGGAAGTTGTTGACTTCAACTTTAGCTCACACCGTTATGGGATAACATTTTCAGGCAGGATTAATCCACTGTCAAACATAAAAAAGGCCTGAAAACTGTGGCTCAGCAAAAGCTACACTAGATCTGCCACTGCCAGTTCCACAAACTCAAGTTACTCAATCAGTGATCCTAAAACAACTGATTTCACATGTAAATCCAATTTTCACTATTTAAATGAACAGCATTGCCAGAGCTCAGTAATGGTGTCATGAATCTATCATCGATTGTTGTAAAAACCCATCCGGTTCACTCAAGTCCTTTAGGGAATGGAATCTGCCATCCTTACCTGCACTGGCCTACATGTGACTCCACACCCACAGCAATGTGGCTCATTTGAGTGTCCCCTGAAATAGTCGAGGAAGCCACTCAACTCAACAGCAATTGGAACGGGAAACAAATGCAAGCTTTACCAGCGACGCCCACATCCCATGAAAGAATAAACACAGAAACACAGGAAAGAGGAGCAAGAGTAGGCCATTCGGCCCTTCGAGCCTGTTCCATCATTCAATATAACCATGGCTGACCATCCAACTCTGTACCCTGTTCCCCCTGCTTTCTCACCACACCCTTTGATTCCTTTAGTCCTAAGAACCATATCTAACGCCGCTTGAAAATATCTAATATCTTTGGCCTCAGCCACTTTGTGGCAGAGAATTCCACAGGCTCATCACTCTCTTTGGGTAGATCATGCCTCACAAACCTTATTGAATTCTTTGAAGAGGTGACCAAACACGTGGATCAAGGTAGAGCAGTGGATGTGGTATACATGGATTTAAGTAAGGTGTTTGATAAGGTTCCCCATAGTAGGCCCATGCAGAAGGTAAAGAGGCATGGGATAGGGGGAAATGTGGCAGATCGGATTCAGAATTGGCTGATCCTTAGAAGACAAAGGATGGTAGTGGATGGAAAATATTCAACATGGTGCTCAGTTACGAGTGGTGTACCGCAAGGATCTGTCCTGGGTCCTCTTCTATTTGTGATTTTTGTACATGATTTGGATGAAGGAGTGGAAGGGTGGATTATCAAGTTCGCGGATGATACGAAGGTGGGTCGCATTGTGGACAGTGCGGAGGGCTGTTCTAGGTTACAAAGGGATGTTGATAGAATGCAGAGCTAGGCTGAGAAGTGGCAGATGGAGTTTAACCCTGAAAAGTATGAGGTGATTCATTTTGGAAGGACAAACTTGAAATCAGAATACAGGGTTAACAGAAAGATTCTTGGCAGTGTGGAAGAGCAGAGGGATCTTGGGGTTCATGTTCACAGTTCCCTGAAAGCTGCCACCCAGGTGGATAGAGTTGTTAAGAAGGCGTATGGTGTGTTAGCTTTCATTAATAGAGGGATTGCGTTCAAGAGCCGTGAAGTTATGCTCCAGCTATACAAAAGCCTGGTTCGGCCACATCTGGAGTATTGTGTCCAGTTCTGGTCACCTCATTACAGGAAAGATGTGGAGGCATTGGAAAAGGTGCAGAGGAGATTTACCAGGATGGTGCCTGGAATGGAGGGAAGATCTTATGAGGAAAGGTTGAGAGAGCTAGGGCTTTTCTCTTTAGAACGACGAAGGATGAGAGGTGACTTGATAGAGGTATACAAAATGATCAGAGGTATAGATAGAGTGGATAGCCAGAGACTTTTTCCTAGGGTGGAGGTAGCTCTTAGGAGGGGGCATAGTTTTCAAGTGGGTGGAGGTAGATACAGGGGAGATGTCAGAGGTAGGTTCTTTACTCAGAGAGTGGTTGGGGCGTGGAATGCATTCCTGGACAGGGTAGTGGAGTCGGCCTCATTAGGGGGCATTTAAGCGGCTATTAGATAGGCATATGGATGATAGTATAAGGTAGGGGTGGAGGTTAGATAGACCTTAGGATTAGGGTAAAAGTTCGGCACAACATTGTGGGCCAAAGGGCCTGTACTGTGCTGTACTGTTCTGTGTTCTATATGTTTATGTTCTCTGGCTAAAGAGGTTTCTCCTCATAGAACAATACAGCACAGTCCACAATATTGTGCCAATCTATTATCCTACTAAGATCAAACTACCCTGCATACCCTACATTATACTATCATCCATGTGCCTATCCAAGAGTTACTTAAATGTCTCTAAAGTATCTGACTCCACTACCACTGCTGGCAGCACATTCCATGCGCCCACCTCATCTCAGTGAAAAAAGACCTACTGCTTATTCTATTCTACTGCTTATTCTAGACTGGTTCTAGATTCCCTGGTCATGAGAAACATCTCTCCTGTGTTTACCCTGTCTAGCCATCTCAGAACTTTACAGGTTTAAGGAAAGAAGAAACAAATAGTCACATTGGAATATTAATTTACATCACATTATACCAGACATGTTCAGTGGATTGAGTCTCTTCCTTAAATTCTCCACTTCCATTTTCAAATTGCTTAGTTTCAAATCTTTCCCAATCTACAACCGTTGTACCCAAAGACCCATCTACACATGTGAATTGATGAACAAACCTGATGTCTAGCTGGTGTCCCAATATTAACAAATTCCGCATTCCACTTTAAAAGAATTCTTACTGTCATAATGTTATTCCTAATTTAAGGTCAGTAAGAAGCGATTAACTCCAGTAACAACGTCAGGACAGACTGATGCAGTTTAATCTGTCTCCTCTCCATTGTAATATCCATGATTTTAGGACAGAAGCAGGGATCTCATCCTGAGGTCACAAAAGGCACAAGACAAATGCATATCATTCCATTCCTGTATCAGACAAAACTGTTGTTCCCGGGCTAGAGAGACTGAGAGTCTTTGGTTGAAGAGGTTAAAGGACAGACTAATATAGGGAGGGGTCACTGTTTTAGGACAAGGATTCTGATCACTTCCGAATGGGATGTGAAGTTTCCTCTCTCCAAGGGCTGTGAATTTCCAGAGGGTTGTGCATGCTGTCACTGAATATGTTTAAGGTTGGGACAGAGAGATTTCTGGTCTCTCAGGGAATTGAGGAGCATGGGAAATGGGCAGGAGTTGGAGCCTAATGTCATGACATGGTCATGTTGAATGGTGTAGAAGTCTCAACGCATCACACTCTTGCGCATTCTTTCAGGATTCTAAATGGAGTGGATTTTCTAAACTGTGACCAAGAGAGGGATCAGGGCTTAACAGCAAGTGGCTCTCTCCGTACAAAGAACAATTATTCTTGTCAAACAACTGAAATATAGAGATATAGTACGGTTACATTAAAGAAGGATGCTGATTGGCCCATTTAGCCTCTATGCAAAAGCAGAATAGCTAGCCCTACCCTTTCCCCATCACTCCGCAAATGTTGCCCTCTCGTTTCTTATCTGGCTCTCTTTATAAAGCTACCGTTGAGTCCACCATCATGTTTGAGTTTTCTTTTGAAGACATTACTCTGTACGTACTTACTGTTTGAAAGCAGGAAGGTAAGAATAGACTGCAACACTGCTGAGGTTGTAAATGAAAGGTAGATGCTTATTGATGTCTGCCGTTGCCCAGTTGCTGTAGAAGCTGTTCAATAAACCCTGGTCCCCACCTACATTAAAACAAAACTTCAAAGTGTTAAGATGATGCACATCATTCTTTTAATGACAAATCACATCTATTGTATTCACACTTGTATAACGATGGCTGTGGACAGGGTTTCAAATGAACAGGGTTGTGAAACAGGGGCAAACTTTTGGTGATGGGAGATTTAGAAATCTAAAGAGAAAGACTGAGGCATTCCAATGTGGGCAAACCCAAGCAGGAAGAGACAGAATACTCAACCAAAAAAAAAGTACCATGAACAGAACTCAAAAAATTCAAATGTAAGGTTCTTTTGCATGCTTGAAACATCTGCGATAAGATAGAGGGAACAAATAGAAAAAATGATATAGATGGAATTACCATTATCAAGGCATGATTACAAGGGATAAAGTCAGAAGTCACACAGCACCAGGTTATAGTCCAACAGACTTATTTGAAATCACAAGCTCTCTTACTTCACCTGACAAAGGGGCTACGCTCTGAAAGCTCATGATTTCAAATAAACCTGTTGGACTATAACCTGGTGTGGTTGACTTCTGACCTTGTCCCACCCCAGTCCAACACCGGCACCTCCACATCATAATCACAAGCGGATAAAGGTTGGAAAAGAAACATTCCAGACTATAAAATATTTCAGTACGATAGACAAAATGTCAAAAGAGGAGGAGTGGGCTTGATAGTAAAGTATGATAAAAAAGATGTAAGCATGTTAGCATCTTGCTTCAGAAGATCATGAAGTAGAATCAGTATTGAGAGGATGTGAGTCAAGAAAACATTGGTGGATGTCATTTACAGGCTGTTGAACAGTAATTATTTGTTTCCAATTCATTCATGGGATAAGGGTGTCACTGGTAAGGCCATCATTAAATGGTACCTGAGTTGACCAGCACATTTAAGAGTTGACCCTATTGCTGTGGACCTGGAATCTCCATTTAGGCCAGACTGGGTAATAACAGCAGATTTCCTTCCCTTAACAGATGCATTTTTGTTTTACAACAATCAACATGGTTACCACTGGCTAACTTTTTATTCCAGATTTTTATGGAATTCAAATTTCACCAGCTGCCACCTTGGGATTTAAACCTATGTCCCCAGAGCATTAACCTAGGGTTCTGAGTTACGAGTCCATTGACTCGACCACTATGCCATTGCTTTCCCCATTATTCTACTGAACAGAGCATTAAACAAGAAATAATTGGATATTGTGAAAAAAGGCAATGTAATAATTATAGGAGACTTTAATCTTCATGTACAATTGCGGTGGGGCTAGAATCACAAGTAGGTAGTTTCCTTCCCTAAAGGACATTAGTGAACTAGATGGATCTTTGCAACAATGGATTTACAGTCAGAATTAGGTGTAATCATTTCAGACTTTAAAAAAATAGTTGTCTTTGAATCTGCTGTGATGGGATCTAAACCAGGTCCCCAGAACATCACTTGGATTCCAGCAACAATACTCTGCTAGGCAGTGATTCACCTTGAAATCAAAACAGTGATGATACTGCTATCAATGATACAGTATGGAAAATCAGGGATATTGGAGGAGATTTAAGGAGGGAGTGAGGCCATGGGAGTATTCAAAAACAACGATAAGCATGTTAAAACCGAGGGGTTACCAATTATCAGTACAATTGAGTGTTGACAATAGTTCACAAATAACTGGCACCCTCAGCTGTCATCCTACTAAAACAGGACACTAAATCCGATATTAAAATATTGCTGTGTTGAATCTGCCAAAAACTGCCTGAGAGGAATGAGAGTAAGCCTAACTGCAAAGGGTGAGCAGTACTGAACCAAACGCTTGAGCTGAAAATGGATTTTGGCAACAGTTTGTTCACATTCTTGAAAAACTCCTCAATAACACAATCGTCACTAGAATGTTGAATGTCCAATTAAACTCAAGGTCTAAATGGTCCATTTGCCTTTTAATTGAGCTAGGTGGGTCTGTTTACCCTTTGTGTATAACAATGCAGCAGAAAGGTAAAATGGTCTGGCTCCCTTCTCCATCTCAGCTAAATTAAAGAAGGAACTTTGCACTCCCCACTTTTAAAGTGCAGGTGAGGCTATAATATGTAAGCCTGGGATACTTTGCCTCAAATTCCTACAGTGGATGTTTTTACTTTCGGCTGTTCTGCACCATATACGGTGAGGTTGTCCAGCACTTGCACTGCAGTTTTCAAAATGCACTCCCACATGTACGGAGTTCACTTGAGCAAGAAATATTCGTGACAACTTTTAGTCTCACACACACATTCAGAACATTCTCTCCCCTATCCCCAAATATTAAAAAGAATCTGGATAACTTGATACAGTTATGAAGATCTTGTTACAACAAAGCACTTATATTCAAATCTCACAAGATATGAGAGTCTGTGGCTCTTGGAAATTTATTTTTAAGGTTGAGATAAGTGCTGCCAATGCCTGGAATCCTGAATCCTTCCCATTTTTGACACCCAAAGCAGTAACAAATACTCTCATCCTAACAGAATCGAGGGTAAAACTAGCTGTTTATAACAGCGTGGATTAGTCAGGAGTATTCTCGTCCCTGGGTGAAAAGGTTGTGTGGTTCAGCATCTAATCTAAAGGCATTTCATAGTGGCCTTCAGTCCTATTGCAGAAACTAAAGTACAGGGTATAAACTGACAATATATTGCAGCACTAAGGCAGTACTCTGCTGGTTGGAGCCACACCTGATACAAAAGAAGATGCTTAGGTGGTTGGAGGTCAATCATCTCAGCTCCAGGACATCTCTGCAGGAGTTCCTCAGAGTAGTGTCCTAGGTCCAATCATCTTCAGCTGCTTCATCACTGACCCTCCATCCATCATAATGTCTGAAGTATGTATGCTTGCTGATAATTACACAACGTTCAGCACCATTCAAGACTCCTCAGATACTGAAGAAGTCCATGCCCAAACGTAGCAGACAATGTTCAGGTTTGGGCTGACAAGTGGCAAGTAACATTCATGCTATACATGCCAGGCTATGACCATCTACCAGAGAGCATTGGCCCTTGTCATTCAATGGCATTACCATCACTAAACTCCCACTAATCGACATACTTGGGATTACCATAGACCAAAGACTGAACTGGACTACCTGAGGTTTTTCCAAATGCCTAATAATCAATTCTAACACCTTCCCCACAACTGACATTAAGCTAACTGGCTTATAGTTTCCTGTTTTCTGCCTCACTTCCTTGATTGGAGGGGCTTTACACATAAGCAGCTGGAGGTACCATATAAATACTATGGCAACAACAGCAGGTTAGAGCCAAAGAATCCTGCAGTGAGTAACTCACCTCCTGATCCCCCAAAACCTGTCCACCATCTACAAGACACAAGTCAGGTGTGTGATGGAATACTCTCCATTTGCCTGGATGTAACTCAAGACTCTGGACTGACACCAAATGGACTGTAGTGGTGCAAGAAGGTAACCCACCACCAAGGGATGCCCATATCTCATGAATGAATTTTTAAAAATTGCTACTTTCTAGTCCAATGGAACCTTTCTTGGATTGAGTGAATTTTGGAACGTTAATGCCAATGCATACATTACCTCATTAGGAAACTCTTTTAAGACTCTAGGATAAAGTCCAACAGGCCCTGGACACTAGACTTCAATAAAGTTCTTTCTCCCTTCAACCTCCTGATTTATAGGCATTACTTGGATTTTTTTGTATCTGCTACGGTGAAGACAGAAGCAAAATTTTATGTATTACATCTACCATTTCCTTGATGTTGTTGACTTGCTCACCAAGCTGGCTTGTTCTCATTCAGACGATGTCACCTAGCACGGTGACAAAACATCAGTGCAGCCTCCGATGAAACGATGTTATTCTACTCTGCTTGGAATTTATACTGTTTGGTCCATTATGGCAAGTAGTGTCATTCCCAGTTTTGATCTGCATGGGTTTGTATATGGGGTCCAATTCTACATGTTTGTTGATTGCATTATGGGTGGAGAACAATGCCTCTAGGAATTCCTGTGCGTGTCTACGTTTGGCTTGGGTTATAACGGTTACATTGTCCCAGTTAAACTGACGGCCTTCATTATCTGAATTACCGATATTAAGGAGAGTTCATTGTGCCATTTTGCTGCTAGCTGATGTTAGTGTATTCTGATGGCTAGTTTCCTTCCTGTCTGTCTGTCCGTCCGATGTAATGTTTGTGGCAGTCGTTGTGTGGTATTTTGTAAACCACGTTGGTTCTGCATGTTGTGGGAATGGGGTCTTTAATCCTTGCAAGTGCTTGTCAGAGTGGCTGTGGGCCACCATGATTTCTAGTGGTCTTAGGAATCTTGTTGTTCCGATATGTTCTTGATGTAGGGGCAGTATGGCCAGTGTGTTAGGGTGTACTGTGTCCTCCCATTGTTGTTCATTTAGTAGGCACCTACAGACAGTAGCCCAAGCCCAATATGGACACGCACAGGAATTCCTAGAGGTATGGTTCTCCACCCATAATGCAAGCAACAAACACGTAGAATTGGACCCCATATACAAACCCATGCAGATCAAAACCAGAAATGATAATACTCACTATAACAGACCGGACAATATAAATTCCAAGCAGAGTAGAATAACATCGCTTCATCAGAGGCTCTACTGACGATGTCACCCAGCATGGTGACAAAATGTCTGAACGATAACAAGCCAGCTCGGCAAGCAAATCAACAACCTCACCCACAACCGGAGCTACAGATCTTTGCCAAAACTTTGAACTACCATTTCCTTATTATATATTCATAACTCCCTGTCTAGAGAACCAACATTCACCACACTTACTCTTTTCCCTTTTAATACCAATAGAAACTCTTGCTATCTGTTTTTAAGATTTCTAGTCAGCTTCATCTCATGCTCAAATTTATTCATCCTCATTAACCTTTAAGTCAGTCATTCTCTGTTGCTCTTTGAATTTAGATGAGTTAATTGAGCTTCCACTAATCTATGCTCAATTATATCTTTCTTCCTTAAATTTGATGCTTTCCTTAACATCTTTTGTTAAGCATGAATGGTAGTTCCTCTCTTTGGAAGATTTCTTTGCAGTAAGAATTACATTTTCTGAGCATTCTGACATATCCCTTGAAAAATCTGCCATTGCTTCTCCAATGATCTATCTCCTAGCCTCATATCACAATTCACTTCAGCCAGCTCAGCATTACAGGCCCAAATAATTGCTCATGTTTAAGCTTAAATACTAGTCTTACACACATTCTTCTCTTCAAACTGAATGTAAATTTAAATCACTTTATGGCCAGTGGTGCCTTTACTCAAACACACAATACACCACAACAGTTCCTCAACTAAGAAGATGCTGAATCCCCATTTTATATCTATTGGCCAGGGCTTTCTGATTGGCCCAGATTAACAGCCCCAATTAAGGATCTCATAGATGCACCTGGTTCCAATCGCTACATCAAGTTTACCATAACTGGATCTAGACTGTGTTGCTTTATTTTTTTTATTCATTCATGGGATGAGGACATCGCTGGCTCGGCAGCATATATTGCCCATCCCTAACTGCTGTGGGTCTGGAGTCACATGTAGGCCAGACCAGGTAAGGATGGCAGTTTCCTTCCTTAAAGGGCATTAGTGAACCAGATGGGTTTTTCCCCTGACAATCAATTCACAGTCATCATTAAATCCTTAATTCCAGATGTTTTTATTGAATTCAAATTCCACCATCTGCTGTGGGATTTGAACCTGGGTCCCCAGAACATTATTTGGGTTAACAGGCCATCGCTTCCCCATAGGGGACTATCTTGAAAGCATTCTATAAACTCCTTAATGACTATTACAAGAAGATGTCTCCAGTTTACTTGTAGATTAAACACAAGGATGGGTCAATTCATTTGCATTAATGATGGATGTGAGATTTTTGATCAAGTTTCAGACTCTGGATATTTGAAACAGCTACAGACAAACTAGAATGTAGCAATGGCTGATTTTCTAATCAACTCCATGCTTTCTCTTGTTTCTTTGTATCTACTGGTGTTGCTGTGTATGGCAGCTTGAAGGCAACACTATATATACATTGTAACGTTGAAACAATTTTGCAGTACATCAGACTGG
This sequence comes from Rhincodon typus, assembly GCF_021869965.1. NCBI lineage: Eukaryota > Metazoa > Chordata > Chondrichthyes > Orectolobiformes > Rhincodontidae > Rhincodon > Rhincodon typus. Next base: position 9,310,638 of record NC_063344.1, on the reverse strand, counting down.
AAAACTAAGGGTGGAAACCCACTGCTGCTAACCTGCCACCAGAAAATAGACCACCCATTTTGTACAGGCTGTGTATATCCAGGTCAGTGGATTTTCATTTGTTCTGCTACTTCACCAAATAACACAACTTTCTACAACTGTTCAAAACTCTTCCAGTGTTCATCTGCACGGGTGGCACAGTGGCTCAGTGGTTAGCACTGCTGCCTCACAGCGCTAGGGACCCAGGTTTGGTTCCACCCTCGGGTAACTGTGTGGAGTTTGCACATTCTCCCCATGTCTGCATGGGTTTCCTCCCACAGTCCAAAGATGTGCAGGTTAGTGGATTGGCCATGCTAAATTGCCCCATAGTGTTCAGGGTTGTGTAGATTAGGTGGGTTACAGGGGGATGGGTCTGGGTGGGATGCTCTGAGGTGCGGTGTGGACTTGTTGGGCCGAAGGGCCTGTTTCCACACTGTAGGGATTCTATGGAGATTTCTATATTCTTGCCAGAAACAAAGGAAATCCATCCAGCTCAGTAAAATCTTTCATTATATTTTTAATTCAGGGCAATTTACTTGAAAGAAAAAAAGGCAACAAATTAAAAATAAAGCTCACAGTAAGGAATTGGAAATATTATGCAAAAAAGGGCATCAAAGTGTACCCTCCGTGCCAGGCTCACTCTCCTCCGTGCCGGGCTCACTCTCCTCCACGCCGGGCCCACTCTCCACCGCGCTGGGCCCACTCAAGGTCCACATCAGGCC
>NC_063344.1:9276613-9309888 GCF_021869965.1 Rhincodon typus | reverse complement strand
CGCGCTGGGCCCACTCAAGGTCCACATCAGGCCCACTCCCCTCTGCGCTGGGCCCACTCCCCTCTGCGCTGGGCCCACTCCCCTCTGCACTGGGCCCACTCCCCTCTGCGCTGGGACCAGTCAAGTTCCGTGCTAGGCCCGCTCTCCTCCGCGTTGGGCCCACTCCCATCCGCACTGTGCCCGCTTGAGGTCCGTGCTGGGCCCAGTCAAGGTCCGTGCTGGGCCCGCTCTCCTCCACGCTGGGCTTGCTTGAGGTCCGTAGTTTGTTCAGATTGGGAAGGGGGTGTTTGAAAACAAAGGATGGAGGCAATGCTGGACCAGGGTCCAATAATGGCTGGCAGCACAGGGGTGATGGATGAATGGAACCTGGTGTACCAGATCAAGAAAATTAAATAAATTTGAGTCATCATCTGATAGGAACCAGAATCAGAAAGATGGCAGAAAGCTGCAGAGCAAAGGGATTTTGGGAGGCTTCATGCATAAATTAACAGGAAAACCAGCAAACAGGTTCAGCAGGTAATAGGGAAGGAGATGGAATGTTGGACTTATTTTAAAGGGAATGGAGTATAAAAATAGGGAGCTTTTGCTAAAACTATATAAGGCACTAGTCAGACAGCTGGAATACTGTGTGCAGTTTTGGGGTCCTTATCTAAGGAAAGATATAATGACAACAAGGTGCAGAGCTGGATGAACACAGCAGGCCAAGCAGCATCATAGCAGCAAAAAGGCTGACGTTTTGGGCGTGGACACTTCATCAGAAATGGGGGAGGGGAAGGGGGTTCTGAAATAAATAGGGAGAGAGGGGGAGATGGATAGAGGAGAAGATAGGTGGAGAGGAAACAGACAGGTCAAAGAGGCGGGGATGGAGCCAGTAAAGGTGAGTGTAGGTGGGGAATTAGGGAGGGGATAGGTCAGTCCAAGGAGGACGGACAGGTCAAGGGGGCGGGATGAGGTTAGTAGGTAGGAGATGGGGGCGCGGCTTGAGGCGGGAGGAGGGGATAGGTGGGAGGAAGAACAGGTTAGGGAGGCGGGGACGAGCTGGGCTGGTTTTGGGATGCGGTGGGGGGAGGGGAGATTTTGAAGCTTGTGAAGTCCACATTGATACCATTGGGCTGCAGGGTTCCCAAGTGGAATATGAGTTGCTGTTCCTGCAACCTTTGGGTGGCATCGTTGTGGCACTGCAGGAGGCCCAGGATGGACATGTCGTCTGAGGAATGGGAGGGGGAGTTGAAATGGTTCGTGACTGGGAGGTGCAGTTGTTTATTGCGAACCGAGCGTAGGTGTTCTGCAAAGCGGTCCCCGAGCCTCCACTTGGTTTCCCCGATGTAGAGGAGGCCACAACGAGTACAGCGGATGCAGTATACCACATTAGCAGATGTGCAGGTGAACATCTGCTTGATGTGGAAAGTCTTCCTGGGGCCTGGGATGGGGGTGAGGGAGGAGGTATGGGGGCAGGTGTAGCACTTCCTGCGGTTGCAGGGAAAAGTGCCGGGTGTGGTGGGGCTGGAGGGGAGTGTGGAGCGGACAAGGGAGTCACGGAGAGAGTGGTCCCTACGGAAAGCAGATAAGGGTGGGGAGGGAAAGATGTCTTTGGTGGTGGGGTCGGATTGCAGATGGCGGAAGTGTCGGAGGATGATGCGTTGGATCCGGAGGTTGGTGGGGTGGTACGTGAGGACGAGGGGGATTCTTTTTTGGTTGTTATTGCGGGGACGGGGTGTGAGGGATGAGTTGCGGGAAATGTTCCTACTATGTCTATCAAAGATATAATGACATTGGAGGCAGTCCAGGGAAGGTTCACTAGGCTGATACCAGGTCTTATGAAGAGAGGTTTGAGTTGTTTGGGCCTGTACTCATTGGAATTTATAAGAATGAGAGGCAAACTTACTGAAACATACAAGAATTCTTGACGGGCTTGTCAAAGTGGCTTTTTTATTCCGTGTGGAAGATTCTGGGACCAGACAGCATAATCCTAGACTACGGGGTTGTGGAGTTAGGATGGAGATGACGAGGAATTTCTTCTCTGAGGGTAGTGAATTTGTGGAATTCTTTACCGCAGAGGGTGGTTGAGGTTGGGTCATTACATATATTCAAGGCTGAGATAGACAGATTTTTAATCAGGAAAGGAAGCAAGGGTTATGGGGAAAAAGACAGGGAAGTGGTGTTGGAATTTTCAGGTCAGGCATGATCTCATTGAAGAGGGGAGCATACTCGATAGGCCAAATGACATAATTCTGCTCCTACATCTGGGTTGTCAGTGTGGAAGTTTACACTCTCCAAAGAACTTAAGTTATTACTTCTCAGCAAGTGGCGAAATTGCCCAGAAAAGTTGCAAAACACCCTTCTTGCCTTGCTTTCATTAATTAATCTCATTGATGAAACATAGCTGTAATGTTAAGTCACTTCCACAGTATTCATTAAAATTGACAGCTCAATGAGCCAATATTAAACTGCAATCTAGCTCACTAAGGCTGAAAAATTATGCAAGAGTAATGTTGTAATATCAATGCCTGCTCTTCTAATTAGGATTCTACACTTAAAGCTACAAAACTAGTGAAGTTTTTCAAAACTACAACAGTTATACAGTCAATTCACAGCAATGCAGTAATAACAGTTAGTCAGGGAGGAACTCTGCAGATCTTGCAGCATATGTGGAAGAAGAAACAAAACTAACATTTCCATTCCAAATTGACTTTTCTTCATAAAACTGACTCCTTTTGAAATCTAAGCCACACAGTTGCAGCATCAAATGTGGCTATAGGTCAGCACTGGTAGGTAATATGCTCAGAATTAGAGATAACACAGTGTGGAACTGGAGGAGCCCAGCTGGCCAGGCAGCATCAGAGGAGCAGGTTATTTTATTAGGCTCCAGATCGAGCACCTCACACTATCCCCATAGTTAAGCATGGCCAATCCACCTAACTGCACATCTTCGGACTGTGGGAGGAAACCAGAGAACGCAGACACGGAGAGAATGTGCAAACTCCACACAGGCAGTTGCCCGAGGGTAGGATCGAACCCAGGTTCCTGGTGCTATGAGACAGAAAGGCTAACCACTGAGCCACTCTGCTGCCCTTAATTGAATGACTTAGCAGTAATTCAGAATCCTAATGTCCTTTAAGGAAAGAAAATGTGTCATTCTTATCCATCATCTTACTGTGCCGAAGCAGATGTGATGGGCTAAATGGCCTATTTCTGCTCCTACACTCTACGTCACATCCCCACACCAGCCCAGGCTGTTGATCCTTCTTTAACTGTCTCTCAACATCGGCAAAACTGAAGAGCTGATCGTTGACTTTCCATCTACATCAACGGAACTGAAATTAAGAGGGTGAAGAGCACCAAGTTCCTGGGAGTGATGATAACTGACAACCTGTCCCAGATTTCCCACATAGATGCGTCAGTCAAGAAGGCACAACAACGTCTCTTCTTCCTCAGGTGGCTCAGGAAATTTGACATGTCCATAAGGTCCCTCACCAACTTCTACACTGCACCCCTGAGAGCATACTGTCCGGGTGCATAATGGCCTGGTATGGCAACTGCTCTGCCCAGGACTGTAAGAAACTACAGAAGGTGGTGTGCACAGCCCAGACCATCACGAAAGCCAACCTTCCATCCATGGACTCCATCGCACTCCGGTAATGCTCTCCTACAACCTTTTCCGTCAGCAGAAGATACAGAAGCCTGAACACAGGCACCAGCAGGTTCAGGAACAGCTTCTTTCTGGCTGTTATCAGACTGATGAATAGACTCTGGCCTCAAATAATGTAACCTGCAATGTGACCTGTATGCCTCTATATAGAACAGTACAGCACAGGAATGGGCCTTTACGCCACCATGTCTGTGCTGACCATGATGCCACTCTAAACTAATCCCATCGTCCTGAATATGGTCCATATTCCTCTATTCCCCGCTTGTTCATGACTCTATCTAATTAGGTCTTAAACCTTGCTATTGTATCTTGTTCTACCACTTCCCCTGCAGGCACCTATCACCATCTGTGTGAAAAAACTTTCATCGCACATCTCCTTATCTCCCCTCTCATTTTAAACCTATGCCCCCCAGTATTTGACATTTCCACCCTGAGAAAAAGACTCCGACTATCTACATCATCCATGCCTCTCATAATTTTATATACTTCTATCGGGTAGCCCCTCAGCCTCCGACGCTCTAGCGAAAACAATCCAAGTTCATCCAACTTCTTACAGCTAATACACTCCAATATAGGCAACATCCTGGTAAGAGATAGTAAGAACTGCTGATGCTGGAGCCAGTGATAACACAGTGTGGAACTGGAGGAACACAGCAGGCCAGGCAGCATCAGAGGAGCAGGAAACATCCTGGTAAACTACTTTTGCACCCTCTTCAAAGCCTCCACATCGTTCCTATAGTATGGTGACCAGAACTGCACACAATACTCCAAATGTGGCCTTGCTAAAGTTTTATACAACTGCAACATGACTTGCCAACTTTTATACTCAATGCCCTGACCGATGAAGGCAAGGATTATGTTTTCATTCTTTTTCTCTCTCTCCACAGATGATGCCAGACCTGCTGAGTTCCTCCAGCACTTTTTCTGTTTGTTTCAGATTTTTAGCAGCCACAGTATTTTGCTTTAAATCCAGGGGCCACAATTTAAAATTAAAGGGGACGCCACTTAGGCCTGAGAGGAGGAGAAATTATTTTACTCAGAGGGTTGTGAATTTGGAATTCTCTACCAGAGAGGACTGTAGGAGGCTCAGTCTTTGAGTATGTTTAAGGTAGGGGTTAATGGATTGCTGATTACCGGTGGTGTACAGGGTTATGAGGATGGGGTGGGTGGAAGATATTGAAGTGTTCTATCAGCCATGCTTGCGTAGAAGGGCAGGGGCAGGCTTTGTGGGTGAATGGCCTACACTTACTCCTACATTCCTAAGCTTTTGAGAGCATACAGTGTAGGTTCACTGGGAATAACACCAGGTATTGAAATTCTAGATCAGAGGAGAGGAATGAGATGCTCGAGCTAATTCCACCAGAGCACAAATGGGTAAGAATTAATTAATTGTTAAATTATTGAAGAGCTTTAATGGAGTCAATAGACTCTTTGCTCCAGTTGGGGAGTCAGTGATGAAGGGGTCATGAATCTCAATTTGTCACGATAAGTGTGGAAAGAAGTTTGAAAATAATCTTGACAGAGGGCTGCTGGAGCACTAAACAGTTTACAGCAGTGGTGTAAGGGACAAAATACACAGCTAACTTGGACTGTAAGACTACATGGACAGCATAACAGGCTGGCATTCATTTTGCTCCGACACAGTTCTGGCACAAACTCAAAGAGCTAAATGTTCTTCTTTTGTGCTCTGAGCTTGTACAGTTCTAAAAGGGATCACACAATTGTTATCCACTATACTAGTGATGCACTTGTCAATATGAGTAGGGTGTCTGGTTTACCACGTATTACTATCTCAATTAATATGTCCATTTAAGGTTCGACATGTTGACCTCAATAACAATAAGCCAGAAAACAGTAAATTCTAATTTGCTTTAGAGCAAAGGTACCATGTGTAAAGCATATACTTTAACCCTTAATTTAAACCCAATGATAGAACTGAACCTTTTAGGTGGAAAATTCTATGGGGAAGTGAAAGTTAATTCTATTCTATTCAATGTTCACCTGAACAGGCAGACTTAGAGATTGGTTACATGTCAGAACATATCATATGCCAGAAAAATAGAGAATTGTTATAGTGACTGAAGTATACCATTTTTCAAAGAAATCTATTGCTCAATGAGGAAAACAGATTGCGTCTGAACCTTACATCTTTTAATCTATCTTCAGAGACGATGGGTCATAATTTGTATGTCTCATAGCTTCGGTACATCCAGCTGGCTTACAGGAGTGTGAAACCATTACTTAGTCAGTAGAAACCTTTTCATGCAGCAAGTTTGTAAAGGGTAGCACGGTGGTTCAGTGGTTAGCACTGCTGCCTCACAGCGCCAGGGACCTGGGATTGATTCCAGCCTCAGGTGACTATCTGTGTGGGGTTTGCACATTCTCCCCGTGTCTGCGTGGGTTACCTCCAGGTGCTCCGGTTTCCTCCCACAGTCCAAAGATGTGCAGGTTAGGTGGATTGGCCAAGCTAAATTGCCCATAGTGTCTAGGGATACGCAGGGACATGGTAGGGGCTGGGTCTGGGAGGGATGCTCTCCGGAGGGTCAGTATGGACTTGGAAGGCCAAATGACCTGCTTCCACACTGTAGAGATTCTAAGTAGTTAGGGTATGGAATGCACTACCTGGAAATGTGGTGGTGGCAGGTAAAATTGAGGCATTCAAGGGGGCAGTGGGTATCTATGTGGATAGAAATAGTGCACAAGGGGATGGGGAAAAGGTAGGAGATTACCAAGAGACAATGATGGTCGTTGGAATAGTTGGTTCAGATGCAATGGATCAAATAGCTTCCCCCTGTACTGGAACACTTCTGTGATTCATTCCCCCTTTAAGCAGCTCAGAAATTTAACATCGCAGAAACAGTTTGTAGCTTGGGTACAAAGAAGATTTGTAGCTTGGGTTGTGAATGAGGTTGTAGTCTTACTCGCGTTTGGTTGCAAACGTTTTGTCACCCTGCTGGGTAACATCGTTAGTGCGCCTCCGGTGAAGCGTTGGTGTTCTGTCCCGCTCGTTATTTATATGCCTCGGTTTGCTGGGGTGGTTGGCATTACTTCTGGTTCTGTTTCTCAGTGGTTTGTACACATCCATAATCGCATAAGCCAAACAGAGACACACCAGAGAATTCCTGGAGACTTGGTATTCCAACCGGAACGCCATCAACAAACACACTGAATTAGACCCTGCGTACAAACCACTGAGAAACAGAACAGGAAGTGATGCCAACCACCCCAGCAAACTGAGGCAGATAAATAACAAGTGGGACAGAACACTGACGCTTTACCGGAGACGCACTGACAATGTTATCTAGCAGGGTGACGAAACGTCTGTAATCAAACCCACCGGCTCGGCGAGCAAGTCTACAACCTTATTGCAGAAACCTTAATTTATATTACTCCGATCCCTTTAATCTTTCGAACTACCACTTAATTACAAAATGAAACCCAATGAACTGTGGATACCGAAAATCGGAAACAAAAACTGAAATTGCTGGAGAAACTCAGCAGGTCTGGCAGCATTTGTGGAGAGAAAGCAGAGTCAAAGTTTTGGGTCAGGTGACATCACTCGCATCACGAGTAAGATCCTTTATAATATGGTTAAGATTGGAATAAACTGCCTGAATGTGTAGTGGAGGCAGCTTCAATTGTAGCTGTCAAAAGTGTATTGGATAATTATTTAGAGATGGAATTTCTGGGGTTCAGGGAATGGTAAGGGGTTGAGACTAACCAAGTTGCTCTTACGATGGGCTGGATGGTCTCCTGTGCTGTTCAGTGTAAATGCAGTCATTTCTGAGGCTCTCAGAGTGTGCAGGGTGTGTCATTTAATATCTCAACTAAAAGACAGCTTCTGCAAGAAGGCAGAATGCCTGCAGTGTTGGAAATGCCAGCCTAGATTATCTGCTTTTATTTCAATGAAATGAAAATTAATCACCCACAATAATGACATCTAAGCTGCAAGACAAGTAAGATGGTTAGGAACACCCCAGTTAAACAATCTTTCAACTCTTGCCACTGCTGTTCCAACTGAACTTATCATTCACTTTTTAAAAGAAAAAATCTATACTGTGCAAAAATCTGCCGACAATTATTAGGTGCATCTGACCTCAAGTCATAAAGGACAAAGCAATGGATTAACCTGAGCTGACATTTTAATTGCATCTGAAACACACCAGTAAACTTTTGACAATGCACCAAGAACATCAACAGCACAGCCTGGAGCAGCATGTCATTCCAATTTAAAAAGAATCAATGAGAAGTATTGTGAACTGTGAGGAGGACACAGACAGGCTGGGAGAATGGGTGGGCAAGCGGCAGATGGAATTGAATGCAGGGAAGTGTGAAGTGATTCATTTTGGGTAGAAAAATGAGAAGAAACTAAAGATTATTCTGAGGAGGTGCACGAACAAAGGAACCTTGGTCTATTAGTAAAGAACAGATTGAGATGCAGAATAGAAGGCAGACAGTCTTAATAAATAGTGTTGATGTATAAAAGCAATAAAGTATGCTAAACCTTTACAAAGCACTCATTCAGCCTCAACTAGAGTATTATGTTTGGTTCTGGTACCACACTCAAGGAAAGGCTTTAGAGGGTGCAGAAATGATTTCCAGGAATGGTTTCAGGGGTGAGGGGCTTTGATTAGAGGATGGATTAGTGAAGTTGGGGCTCATCTCCTTAGAGCAGATAAAGTTGAAATGAGATTGTGGTGCTCAAATTTATGAGGGGCCTGGAGAGAATAGTTAATGAGAAACTGTCTCCGTAAACACAGGGGTCAAGAATAGAACACTCAATTTAAGATGATGGATGAAAGACATCGCATCACGAGTAAGATCCTTTATAATATGGTTAAGATTGGAATAAACTGCCTGAGTGTGTAGTGGAGGCAGCTTCAATTGTAGCTGTCAAAAGTGTATTGGATAATTATTTAGAGATGGAATTTCTGGGGTTCAGGGAATGGTAAGGGGTTGAGACTAACCAAGTTGCTCTTACGATGGGCTGGACGGTCTCCTGTGTTGTTCAGTATAAGTGCATTGGGTGCAATCCTGAGAAGGTTTAATAGACTAATGCCTAGAATGAGAGGGTTGGCTCATGAGGAAAGGTTGGACAGTATATGCTCCAGTATCCATTGGAGTTTGGAAGAGTAAGGAGTGACTTGATTGATTGGTGGGGGGGGGTGGGTCACTGTTCAAATGGAAGGGGCAACTGTTTACGATAGAAATAAGGAGAAATTTATTTTCTCTCAGAGGTTTGTCAGTCTTCAGAATTCTCTTCCTCCAAAGGTGATGGAAATAGAGATGTTCAATATTTCTAAGGTAGCAATAGAGAGATTCTTGACAAACAAGGGGGTGAAAGGTTATTGGGGGTAGACGGGAATGTGGAATTGAGTTTAAAATCAGATCAGTCATGATCACATTGAATGGCACAGCAGGCTCGAGGGGCTGAGTGGCCTACTTCTGCTCCTAATTCCCATGTTTGTACCATCTGAGTGAATTAAGAAGAAACAAGCTGTACACCTGGAATTTTAGCCCCTTTCTAAGAGGCTGCACCATCAACAATATATTGATTCTTAACTAAAGTACTTCCTGGGATTATTATTTTCACATTCAATTTCGAGGTAGTTTAAACCCCAGCCCTAGATCATTTCTGGATCCAGGAGTAATTTGGAGATAAATTGATAATGTAATTAATGATGATATAAAATCTGTTACCTGTTACTTGATCACTGGATTATCACTGGATTGTTAATCCAGAGACCAGGTAATGTTCTGGGGACCCGGGTTCGAATCCTGCTACGGCAGATGGTGGAATTCGAATTCAATAAATATCTGGAATTAAGAATCTAATGATGACCATGAATCAATTGATGATTGTTGGGGGAAAACCCATCTGTTTCACTAATTCCCTTTAGGAATGGAAACTGCCATCCTTACCTGGTCTGGCCTACATGTGACTCCAGACCCACAGCAATGTGGTTGACTCATAACTACCCTCTGGGCAATAAGGGACGGGCAGTAAATGCTCGCCTAGCTAGTGATGCCCTCATCCTGTGTATGAATAAAGGAAAAAATGTCCTCATAAAACATTCTTTGACTGGTTAACATTTTTTAAGCCAATGCGATTTCAAGACTAGGGGGCATATTTATAATGAGAGAAAAGAGAAATTTTACACAGAGGGTAGTTCGTGTGTGTTCGATAAGGACAAGAATGGGAAAGGTTTGGAGGGATATGGGTCAGGAGCAGGCAGGTGGGACTACTTTTGGGATTATGTTCGTCATGGACTGGTTGAACTGAGGGGTCTGTTTCCATGCTGTACGACTCTATAAGTATATAGACTTTTTATTTAAAATTTCACGAGAAGATGACCAGAAAGATCCAACTTTGCTCAAATATCCTAATCTTTGTGGATCCTAAATTCCAGTACAGATCAAACAGAACAACCATTTAAAGGCTGAGGAAATCTGAACAAAGTGCATGTATTGAGATCCAGAAATGCCATTGTTTATGAGATATCCTTTAAGAGGCAAATGTGGCTTACAGCCAGCAAGTCATAATGTTCTGTTTAAACTATTTATTAGAGGGGGAAATGACGTAGGCAGTAAAAGCAGATTAAAGGGAAGTGTATTCTCCTTAATTGTGCCATAATTTCCTTACTGGTACATCTCAGTCACTCTGTCACAATATGCTATGCTAGTTATAGGGAGTAACTCTAACACAGAACTCATCTACTCACCATTCAAGTGGCAGGCAATGGTCATCTCCAACAAGAGAGAATCTAACCATCACTCCTCGACAGTCAATAAAACTGCCATCATTTAATCCCCCACTATGAACACCCTGGGGGTTAGGATTGTCCAGAAGCTGAGCTGGACTAGCCATAGAAACAGTGTGGTTACAAGAGCAGGTCACAGGCCAAGAATCCTGTGGTGAGCCTTGTCCATCATCTACAAAGCAGGAAAATGATGGACGAGTGCAGTGCCAACAACACTCAAGAAGCTTAATAACACCATCCAGGACAAAGCAGCCCACTTCATTGACATCACATCCCACAAACTTTCACTCCTTTCGCCACCAATGCTGAGCAGCAGCATCTACCATCTACAAATACCAGAGTGGCACGGTGGCTCAGTGGTTAGCACTGCTGCCTAACAGCAGCAGGGACCTGGGTTTGATTCCAACCTGGGCCGACTGTCTGTGTGGAGTTTGCACATTCTCCCTGCATCTGTGCTCCAGGTGCTCCAGTTTCCTCCCACAGTCCAAGGATGTGCAGGTTAGGGTGGATTGGCCATGCTAAATTGCCCTATAGTGTCCAAGGACGTATAGGTTAGGTGGATTAGCCATGGGAAATGTAGCGTTACGGGGATGGGGTGGGTCTGGGTGGGATGTTCTTTGGAAGGTTGGTGTTGATGCGATGGGCCGAATGGCCTGCTTTCACACTGTAGAGATTCTATGACTCTATCTAGAAGTCAAGGGCGGCAGTTACAAGAGAATGCCACCACCTGCAGGGTCCCCTCCAAGTTCCTTCACTCTCGCTGGGTCAAAATCCTTGAACTCCCTCCCCACTGGCATTGTATGTGGATCTACGCTAAATAGGCTGCGGTAGTTCAAGGAATCAGCTCACTACCCTCTTCTCAGGGGCAACTAGGGATGAGCAATAAATGCTGGTCCAGCCACTGATGCCCACATCTCCTGAATAAGTTTTAAAAAATCTTGTTTAGCTTTATCACTTCATGGGTGGGAAAAGGGTCCCACACTCAGGCTGTTGGGTTGCTTCAAGGTAACAACTGGCAGCCAAAAACCCACAGCAATGGAAGCAAATAGAAACATCACAAAGTAAAACAAAAATTAATTACCAGACATTGGAATGTGGGGTGTTGGAGAGAGGTAAAAGGAGCTGTCCTATGACAAAGTTTACAGATTGAAACAAACCATTTTCCTTGGTACTCAATGAAAGGGGAGTCTTTAAATATGAAATTGTTTAATTGTGCTTTGGGTAAGATGGGTTGCTCACTCTCAAACCTTCAGTACATCTCGCTGGTTCATTGGGAATCATTCATTCAATTGCAATTAAAACAGATTCACAGCCCTAAGATAGCACAGATAATAATCTATTTTCTTCAGACCGCTTTCATTATTGAACTTAATTACAGCTCTTGCAGAGTAAAAAGCTTTTCTCGAGACAAGCTGTGTCATGTACACAGCAGTACAAGAAAATGAAATGACAGATTCTGCCGACCAGTCCTACAGCAAACAAATTAATCCAACAAATCGAGGTGTTCCTCGTAAACAATCACTGTTAACGCTCAATTTTACTGGCCACAGTTAGAATGCCTCACCGTTCCTCAGATGTATTGATTCCTCAGAAAGAAGTGCTACTAGCACAATCTAGCAAGCAAAAACGACAACCGTGTTGTAAAGTGTAAATTTCTCCTTCAAGCGAACGTTGTTGAAAATGGCACTTTCTGGCTCCTCCAAACCAATTAAAAGATTTTGTTATTTCCTGCAATTATTTTGAACTATCTCTGCCAATGTTGATGTCCTTTGCTACCTTGACAAGCACCAATTAACAACAAACATTTCAAAGTCCCAAGGCAAAAACAAAATATTTTTGAATTTAATGTCGGTGGACAAGAAAAAGGATTGGAACAGAAATCCCATCGGAGAGTGAAGCAGAACTTCTTCAAGGTGGGCATACTTAAAAGAGATGTGACAGTGAGTTAAATACGAAATAAAAACTGAAGGAACTGCAGATGCTGTAAATCAGAAACAAAAACAGAAATTGCTGGAAAAGCTCAGCAGATCTGGCAGCATCTGTGGAGAGAAATCAGAGTTAACATTTCAGGTCAAGTCAAGTTCTGAGGAAGGGTCACTCGACTTGAAATATTAACTCTGATTTCTCTCCACAGATGCTGCCAGACCTGCTGAGCTTTTCCAACAATTTCTATTTTTGATTCTGATTTGCAGCATCCGCAGTTCTTTCGGTTTTTACCGAAAGATTTCTGTCTACTGACACTGAAATGCGGAATGGTTAAGCCTCCGTTGTTCCTAAGGCCTATCAAGGCCACAAAGCCTACTCTTGCTAGAGTCTGGAGCAGTGACACAACCTTGTGACCACAGCATCTTCCTCTGATGATGGAAGCAACGTTGCAACACTTCCTCCGCGCTTTCAAGTTTCACCTGGAATGTGCTGCCACGTGTTTCAAAGTAAGCTGTAGGCTTGAGAGGTTATTGGGGGCCAAGGCTGAGATCCAGCGGATGGTTTAACGGGCTCCAACTCAACTTGGTAAGGAGGAGAGCTCACACCTTCACCTTGACCTTGTTGACTGAGAGGGAAGCACAAATACAACCTCCAGCGTCACAACACTCTAAGACCAGTGAAACGGCAACAAACACTCAGCAAGGGAGAAAGGAAGGTGGGAGAGAGGAACAGCTGGCAAAGTTCATGGAGCCTACAGGAATATCCTTGTCATAAAATCTGCTCTTGGTACCAGAGTTCTTTACAAAATGTCAACCAAGGTACAAACGGAGGCCAGCAATTCTTCACTTGAACATTGAATTGACCTGGACGTTCTGTTGTGTTACAATAAGCCATGCTCAAACATGCTCTGTGCTAATGCCAAGTGACTCGGTCACTCGGCTTAAGAAAATCGTATAATTTCTGTGTCGATTGAGTACTGAAATTACTTCACACCCCGGTTGTTCAATATTCTGTGCATGTTGTAATTGTACTCCCCTGCCTGGTGGAATCAAACCACTAGATCCTCTGGTTGTTCATAATCGCTAGAGTACAGGCTGTACCAGCCCAAGCTGAATAGCTGGCACAATGTGCTGGCAGCACTGTGAGCATTAGGCTTTCAGCACAGGACGATGTGTGATGGTAAACAGAAGCAATGATTATGCGGTCTGCGTCCTGGTGAGCATTTCTGGCATTTTCTGTTTCTGACAGAATTGTTACGGCACATAAAGCCATTCAGCCCACCGTACTTGCGCCAGCTCTTCAAACGGCCATCATTACCCAGTGCCGATCTCCTGCCTTTCCCCCCCGTACCTTGCACACAATTTCTAATCAAACAACCATCTAATGCCTCATTGTACTGTCCCCACCACATTTCCAGGCAGTGCATTCCATACCCTGATCACTCATGTGAAAAAGCTTTTCTCACAACGCCCTTGCTTATTTTGCATGACACTTTAAAACTGTGCCCTCTCATTCCTGCTCTTTTTACGAGCAGGAACAGCTTCGCCCCACCTACTCTATCGAGACTGCTCACGATTTTGCAAACTTATCTCAAATCTCTTCTCAACCTTCTTCTCTCTAAGGAGAACAGTCCTCCACTTCTTCAATCCATCCTCATCACTAAAGTTTTTCATTCCTGGAATCATGCTTCTGCATTCTCTCCAGTGCATTCACATCTTTCATATCATGGGATGATGAGAGGCATAGATAGAGTGGATAGTCAGAGACTTTTTCCCAGTGCGGAAATGACTATTACGAGTGGGCATAATTTTTAAGGTGATTGGAGGAAGGTATAGGAGAGATGTCAGAGGTAGGTTCTTCACACAGAGAGCGGTGGTCGTGTGGAATGCGCCCCGGCAGTGGCAGTGGAGTCAGATACTTTAGAAACTTTTAAATGACTCTTGGATAGGCACATGGTGGATAGTAAAATGTAGAGTATACAGGGTAGATTGATCTTAGTAGGATAATACGTCGGCACAACCTCGCGGGCCAAAGGGCCTGTACTGTGCTGTACTGTTCTACGTTCTATGTGGTGCCCAGAATTCTACACAATACTCCAATTGAGGTCTGTTGAGTATCTTATACAAGTTCGACATCACCTCCTTGCTCCAGTAATCCAGACCACTATTAATAAAGCTGGGAACGCTGTATGCTTTATTAACTGCTCTCTCAACCTATCATGCCTTCTTCAGTGATCTGTGTGCGCACATACACCCAGGTCTCTCTGCTCCTGCACCCCCTTTAGAATGGTCCTCCCTATTCTGTACTGCCTTTCAATGTTCTTCTGACCAAAGTGCATCACTTCACACTTCTCTGCAGTGAACCTCATTTGCAATCTACCTGCCCACTCCACCAACTTGTCAATATACTTTTGGAGATTCACAGTTTACACTTCTTCCCAAATTTTTATTTCATTTGACGCCCTTTGAGAATCATTGAGAAAATGAAAATGATGAAATATTGTGCAATTACTGAGGATTTCTCTTCTTGTTCTTGTGACCTCATTGAACATGTAACTTAATGTTCCTTAATGTTTCTTCACAGTTTTGTTCCGGTATCTGTCCAGGCCTCAAGCCCTATATGTTTGTCTGGCAAGTTCACTGCCATGATCCAGGTCCATCTACCAGAAGGAATGTGAATTGGGAAACAGAGATGAAACTTACAGAGTTGGGGGGGAGGTTGTAAGTGTAAAATTTGCTGTCAAGCATTTTTAACTTGTTTCTAGCCTGAACAAGAATCCATCAGTCTTGCAAGGATATTGGCTCTTATTTGAAGGGGGTTAGAATATAAGAGTGGGGAAATCTTACTACAATTGTAAAAGGTGCTGGTGAGACCACATCTGGGGTATTGCAAGCAGTTATGGTCCCCTTATTTAAGGAAAGATATCATTTTGTAGGAGGCAGCTCAGAGAAGTTTCACTTGGATGATACCTGGTATGGACTGATTGTCTTACAGGCAAAGGCTAAACAGGTTGGGACTCTACACACTGGAGTTTCGAAGAATGAGAGGTGAATGAATGATTTTGTTGTTACATATATCTGGAAGATACAGTGAAAAGTGTGTTGTCTCCACAGTCAGGCACCATTTTGAGTTACAATAAGGATAAGAAAGAATTTCTTAAATAAGAGTTCATCTTCTGTTCAAATTGGGTCTCAAGCATAGCTCCAGGGCTTCTGCAAGGTCTCTGGTAGGTGTTCCAGTCCTCAAGAAGTCCTGCTCCAGAAATAGCAAGGACAACACCGATGCCCCAGGAGACCCCAGCTCTGTGCTGTTCACAGTCCATGCTCCTGGCACTACCGCCAACAGGAGTCCAGGCTCCAGGCCTACCGCTGCCAGGAGTCCTCGCTCGGAGCATCACCACCAGGAGTCCTGACCCACACCACCAACGCTGCAGCCACCAGCCCAGCCTCGAACTTGAAGAAAGAAAAGGAAAAGGAAAAGAAAAAGAAGACGAAAAGTACATAGAGAAAAGGATGCCTCCGGCCTAGAGCAGACAGGCTCCGACAAGACCGAACACTCCCTACCCTGCCACCGCTGCCATCTTTGATCTCCATGAAACATATCGGATTCTTAAAGGGCTTGGCAGGGTAAATGCTGACAGGTTGTTTCCCTTCATGGGAGAGTTTAGGTCCAGAGGGCATAGTCTCAGAGTAAAGGGATGCCAATTTAAGACAGAGATAAGAAGGAATTTCTTCTCTCAGAGGGTTGTGAGTCTTTGGAACTTCTTGCCACAGTAAGCTATGGGGGTACAGTCCCTGTGTATATTTAAGATCTAGATACACAGATTCTTGACCAGTCGGGGAATTAAGGATTCTGGGGAAAGGGGAGGGAAGTGGATGTGAGGAATGTCGGATCAGCCATGACCCAATTAAATGCCAGGGATTCTCAAGGAGCCAAACAGCCCACTCCTGTTCCTAATTCTTATGAAGTGGAGGTGCCGGTGTTGGACTGGGGTGGACAAGGTCAGAAGTCACACGATAGTCCAACAGGTTTATTTGAAATCATGAGCTTTCGGAGCGTAGCCCCTTTGTCAGGTGAAGTGAGAGAGTAGCACAAAGGAACACAGAATTTATAAGGTAGAGAGAGATCAAAGGCAGAGAGATCAAAAGATCATACAAATGGTAGGAGTGGAGTTTCAACAGGCCAAATAATAAGTCCCTGCAGGTGATCCAAAGTGTCAGACGGTGTGAGTAAACTGTCAACAACTGAATAACAAGCGATGCGATGACCTATAATCCGATTAAATGAGGCAGAGGGATAATGACAAAACATTAAAAATGAGGTGGTGCTGGACAAAAACCAAATGGTTGGAATAACAAGTTATTAAGGTGATGGTGTCAAAACTGGACACTAAGGAAGATTCTGCAGATACAGAACAGAGTGGTGGGGTCACATATAGGGCACCATAAATCCAAGATCTTGGTTGAGGCTGTTTTCATGTGTATGGAACTTGGTTATCAGTTTCTGCTCGGTGATTCTGTGTTGTTGTGTATCTCAAAGGTTGCCTTGGAGGATGCTTACCCAAACATCGAAGGCCAAATGTCCTTAACCGCTGAAGAGTTCCCCAACTGGGAGGGAACATCCCTGTCTGGCGATTGTCACGCGGTGTCCATTCACCTGGTGCTGTAGCGTCTCCATGGTTTTGCCAATATACCATACCTCGGGGCATCCTTGCCTGCAGCGTATGAAGTAGACATCATTGGCCAAGTCACATGAATATCTGTCGTGTATGTAGTCGGTGGTGTTGGATGGATTCTGTACTGGATGGATTCATGGACTCCCTGAGATGCACAGATGTGATGGCAGCGTCCAAGTTGATGATTTGGCAAAGGTTGCCATGACAGGGTTGTGTGGTGTTGTGGTCAATGTTGTCCTGAAGGCTGGGTAGTTTACTGCGAACGTCGGTCTGTTTAAGGTTTGGCAGTTGTTTGAAGACGAGAAGTGGAGGCATAAGGATGATCATGGCGAGATGCTCATTGTCATGTTGAAGGCTGCAAAGAACATGGTGTAGTCTCTCTGCTCCAGGGAAGTGCTGGATGATGAAGGGTGTCTAACAGTTGTACCCTGCATCTGTCTTCTGAGGAGGTCGTTGTGGTTTTTCTCTGTGGCACATCAGAACTGGCAATCGATGAGTTCAGCATTGTATCCTGTCAGGGTGTCCTTCAAAATCTTTAGGTGTCCGTTGTGTTCCCCCTCATCTGAGCAGATCCTGTGTATGCGCGGGTCTTGTCCGTAGGGGATGGCTTCTTTAACATGTTAAGGTAGAAGCTAGAGAAGTGCAGCATCGTGAGGTTATCCATGGGCTTGCGGTAAACTGAGGTATTGAGGCGTGCGTCCTTGATGGAGATGTGCGTGTCCAAGAATGGGACTGATTCAAAAGAGTAGGCCATGGTAAGCCCTGTGGTGGGATGAAACTTGTTGATATTGCTTTGTAGTCGTTTCAGTGATTCCTCCCCCCGAGTCCAAAGGAAGAAAATGTCATCAATGTATCTGGTGCATAGTGTTGATCGGAGGTTCTGCGCAGCAAAGAAGTCTTGTTTGAACTTGTGCGTCAAAACTTTGGCATATTGGGGAGCAAATCTGGTTCCTGTGGCTGTCCCATGTGTCTGGATAAAGAACTGATTGTTGAAGGTGAAGACATTGTGTTCGAGGATGAAGCAGATGAGTTGTAGGATGACGTCTGGAAGTCGGCAGTTGTTGCTATTGAGTACTGAGGCTGTTGCAGTGATGCCGTAGGGGATGCTGGTGTAGCGTACTGAAACATCCATCATGGCAAGGAGTGTTCCTGTTCAACTGGTCCGTGGGAGCTGAGTTTCTGTAAGAAATCTGTCGTGTCGTGACAGAAGCTGGGGGTTCCTTGTACAAAATCTTCCTTACTGTCCTGTTTTGATAGCCATCACCTTGATAAATTGTGATGATCTCTCTACCTTAATTGGTTTGTACAGTTTTGAATTACTTTTTATTTCGCATGCGACTCTTATACCGAGCATGTTATTCCAGCCATTTGGTTTGTCTCCAGCACCACCTTATTTTTAATTTTTTGTAATTATCTCTCTGCCACATTTAATCGGATTATAGGTCATCCCTTCACTTGCTATTCAGCTGTTGACACTTTACTCACACTGTCTGACACTTTGGATCACCTGCAGGGACTTATTATTCGGCCTGTTGAAACTCCATTCACATCATTTGTATGGTCTTTTGGTCTCTCTCTGCCCATAAATTCTGTGTTCCTTTGTGCTACTCTCTCACTTCACCTGACAAAGGGACTATGCTCCGAAAGCTTGTCATTTCAAATAAATCTGTTGGACTATTGTGTGACTTCTGACTGTTTCTTATGATGTATAGGCCTTAAGAGATGTGCGGTCTGTGCCTTTTAAAGCCTGTCTGGACTTGTGCCAGTTTCTTCAAAACATTTACATGAGGTGCTCAAGCATGAGGCTTAATGTCAGATTTTTCAGGTGCGTCTGAATATGGGTGCCTTTGCAGCCTTGAATTGAAAATCAGGCAATTGAAGCCCCACCACTGCAGGCTCTGTGCATCTCAGGGATTCCATGAATCTATCCAACACAGAAGAGACTCAGGACAACTAACAACTCCACAACACCTGGGAAGCAGGGAATTTCTAAGAAAGGTGCAGGGTAAATGAGAGACACTGACAGACAGAGAGATTGATAGAGAGAGGGATCAGAGAGCAACAGTGAAAGAGAGGATGACTGATGAATACAGTAAAAGAGAGATAGACAGTCCAAGAGCAAAGATGGAGCTACTGAGATATAGTTGTTACATCCACTGTATTCACAATTCATGAAATAGATGTTTATGTTTCTTAAACTTTTAGCACTTCACTATTTACTATGTCTTTATATATTTGGCCACGTTAAGTTGCTATTGCACATTTCCTTATATAGAAAAAGGAGTTTGTTATAATCGGAAGGAGGTCTGGTCAATTTTCTTTATATAGTTATGGCTGGGTCATGATAAGCTTTGGGCACTCGCTGCCTTATTCACAACTTTATTTATAGTTAGTCCTACATAGAGTTTATTCAGGTGCCTGTAGCATTTTCGTCGTGAAACCAATTGTACCTGTGGGACGATATCGAAAAACTGTATTAATAGACTCGGGAGCAGTGCCACCACCATGCAGGTCGCCAAGGGGTCGAGTTCATGTTTGTGCCAAGCTTGTTTTTCAAACACAAGGGATGCCTCAAATAATTAACACTTCACGGGACCAAATTTTTAATTGATTGAAAGTTCTTATTATCTTCCCAATTCAAATCAGGACCATTAAACTAGACAAGTGTCCACCTGAGAGGGGAGCCAATTGGAATTTTACTGCCAACCCCACATCATTCTCTGGCTGTGATGAA
Organism: Rhincodon typus; assembly: GCF_021869965.1. Lineage (NCBI taxonomy): Eukaryota > Metazoa > Chordata > Chondrichthyes > Orectolobiformes > Rhincodontidae > Rhincodon > Rhincodon typus. Next base: position 9,290,143 of record NC_063344.1, on the reverse strand, counting down.
AACAGAATATTTGTGGGTCTGTTTCGACAGGTATCAAAAATTCTGCTCCCTGGAATTCCGTGCTGTTTGCACTTTTCCAGCAAAGAGCCTGCAAAATGCTTGTCTCTACACCATCAAGACTGATCACACAGGAAGTATGTCTCAAGCTGCTTTGGGAATCATTTAGGGTTAAAATATTACCAAAGTTTTGTTTTGTGCCTGGAGTTATCCTGCAATATTAACCAAGTCCCACAATCCTACCTGTTACTACCAAGAAGATCAAAGGCAGTAAGATACTAGGGAAACCATCGCCTCCAATTTCCTCTTTGTGACTTGAAAAATATATAATCATTTCGTCAGGGTTACTGGATTCAAATCCTGCAATTTCCCCTACAGTAGCATACTGGCTCCTGCTTTATCGAATGAACTGCAGTGGTAAAACCTTTCAGCGTCCCCCTTAGAGCAATAACATCCCCCACAACCAGTTCTCCTCTCCGTCACACAGTCTCTCGCAACCTTCTCATTGGACGTCAATGCAGTGTGGAGCTGGAGGAACACAGCAGGTCAGGCAGCATCAGCGGAGCAGGAGAGTTGACGTTTCGGGCCTAGACCCTTCATCAGGACTGGGGAGGGTTTAGGGAGCTGGGAAATAAATAGAGGGAAGAGGGGTGGGGCTGAGAGAAGGTAGGTCGGATGGTGATAGATGGATCAAGGTAGGGAGTAATGGGGATTAGTCAGTGAGAAGAGTGATGCAGATAGGTGGGGAAGGAGATGGACGGGTCAAGGAGGTGGGCATGACAGGGAGAGTTGGATGTGGGATGAGGCTGGGGGTGGGGAGATTTTAAAACTGGTGAATTCTATGTTCAGGCCATCAGCTGTAGGCTCCTGAGGTGGAATATGAGGTGTTGTTCCTCCAGCTTGCGTGTGGCGTCATTGTGACACTGGAGGAGGCCCAGGATGGACATGTCACCCAGGGAGTGGGAGGGGGAATCAAAATGGTTAGCGACCAGAAGTTGTTGTTGATTATAGCGTACAGAGGGCAGATGTTCCGTAAATCTGTCACCGAGTCTCCATTTGGTCTCACCGAAGTAGAGGAGGCCACATTGGGAGCAATGGATACAGTAGGCCAGGTCGGAGGATGTACAGGCGAACCCCTGTCGGATATGGAAAGTTTGTCTTGGGCCTTGGATGGAGGTGGAGGGGCAGGTATAGCACTTCCTGCGGTTGCAGGGAAAGGTGCTGGAGGTGGTGGGGTTAGTGGGGAGTGTGGAGCAGACGAGGGAGTTGCGGAGAGAGCGGTCCCTATGAAGGGCAAATAGAGGTGGGGAGGGAAATATACCTTTAATTGTGGGGTTGGATTTTAGGTGGCGGAGAATGGTATGCTGTATGCGGAGGTTGGTGGGATGATAAGTCAGGACAAGGGGATTCTGTCTTTGTTTTTGTTGGGGGGAGGGGGTTTGAGGGCAGAGGTGCAGGAAACGCAAGAAATGCGGTTGAGGGCATTTTCGATCAACAGAGGGGGAAGTTACGGTTCTTGAAGTAGGAGAACATCTGGGATGCCTGGGAGTGGTACACTCTATCTTGGGAGCAGATGAGGCAGAGGCGGAGGAATTGGGAGTGGGGGATGGCATTCTTGCAGGAGGATGGGTGAGAGGAGGTGTAGTCAAGGTAGCTGTGGGAGTCGGTGGGTTTGAAATAGATGTCAGTGCTTAGACGGTTACCGCATATGGACACAGAGAGGTCCAGGAAGGGGAGGGGGGTATTGGAGATGGTCCAGGTGAATTTGAGGTTGGGGTGAAAGCTGTTAGTAAAGTTGATGAAGTGTTCAAGCTCCTCGTGGGAGCATGAGGCAGCGCCTATACGGTCATCGATGTAGCGGAGGAAGAGGTGGGGGATAGTGCTGGTGTAACAGCGGAAAAGGGACTGTTCCACATATCCTATGAAGAGGCAGGCATAGCTCAGACCCATACATGTGCCCATAGACACCCCTTTAGTTTGTAGAAAGTGGGAGGAGTTAAAGGAGAAGTTGTTAAGGGGAAGTACAAGTTCAGTAAAGCGGATGAGGGTGTCAGTGGAGGGGAACTAGTTGGGCCTGCGGGAGAGGAAGAAGCGGAGGACTTTTGGGCCATCCATGTGGTGGTACACATGTGTGGGGATTGGATGTCCATAGTGAAGATGAGGTGTTGGGGGGCCGGGGAATTGGAAGTCCTGGACGAGGTGGAGGGCATGGGTGGTGTCCCGGACATAGATGGGGAGTTCCTGCAGCAGTGGGGAAAAGATAGAGTCAAGGTAAGTAAAGGTGAGTTCAGTGGGGCAGGAGCAGGCAGAGACAATGGGTCAGCCGAGACAGTCAGGTTTATGGATTTTGGGAAGGAGATAGAAACTGGTGGTGCAAGGTTAGGGGATCGATGAGGTTGGAGGCTGTGGGTGGGAGGTCTCCTGAGGTGATAAGGTTATGCATGGTCCGAGAGACGATGGTCTGGTGATCAGGAATGGGATCGTAATTGAGGGGGCAGTAGGAGGAGGAGTCAGAGAGTTGGCACCTGGCCTCTGCGATATAAAGGTGAGTGCACTATACTACTACTGCGTTCCCCCTCCCCTTATCTGCGGGTTTGCTGGGGAGGTTGGGGTTGGAGTGGAGGGCTGCGTGTTCCATGGGGGAGAGGTTGGGTCTACACCCGAAACATTGAATCTCCTGCTCCTCTGATGCTGCCTGACTCGCTGTGTTCCTCCAGCTCCACACTGTATCGACTCTGACTCCAGCATCAGCAGTTCCTGCTATCGCCGAGTGACTTCTCATTGGACATACCAGCTCTCAGTCCAGTTTAATTTCAGCTTTGTGTTGTCAGCTTTGCTGCTGGGTAAACAGCCAAGCTGTCAATCTGAATAAAATTTAAATTTAAACACATGCTTCTGGGATTCCCAATCTCAAAGAGCTCCCCAGCTCCTTCTCGCGTCCCTGAACTCAAACCCATGGCAACTCCTTTCTCTTCAGCCTTAATTCCATCACCCTCGAGCACTGGGTAGAACAGAAATGTGGTTTTCTAAATGACACATACACACATTCGATGTTCAAGCTGGTTTGAGACACCAATTTTGAACACCATGTTAACATCTCCTAAAGTCAATCTGGGATTAAGACCTCTTGCACAATGCTACGATACGTCCTGATTGCACAGCATTCCTACAGGGCAACTAAAGATGGGCAACAATTATTGGCTTTGGTGGCAAAACTTAATACTGCAAGTATATGGGTTCTTCTGGTGCAGTGGTATGTCTCTACCTCTGAGCCAGGAGACCTGGGTTTGAGTCCAACTTGCTCCAAAAGGTGTGTAATGACATCTCTGAACAGGCTGATTCAAAACATCTGAGAGAAACTTTTAGAAGTGGGTCTTTCGGTGCAGTGGTAGTGTCCCTATCTCTTAGCCAGTTGACCCGACTTCTCATCCCAGAAGTGCGTAGTAATGTCTCTGGTCAAGCTGGTTGGAAAATTATCAGTTATAGAATCGTTATAGTGCAAAAGAAGATCCTTTGGCCCTTCGTCCCTCTACTGGTTGTCTTTCCTAGTGCCAATCTCATATCTCTGCATGATATTTCTATCAAAATAATCATCCAATGCCCTCCTGTATGCCTTGATTGAACCTACTGCCATCACATTTCCAGGTAGTGCATTCCAGACCCTAATTAGATGTGAGTTCTCTCACATCACCCTTGCTTCTTTTGCAACCGTTTTAAATCTGTGCCATTTCATTTTATTTTTAATGAGTGGGACCAGCTTCTCCCCATCTCTAAACAAACACTGAAACAACTGCTGATGCTGGAAATCCAAAACAAAAACAGAAATCCTTCTCTACATTGGGGAATTGAAGCGTAGGCTGGATGGCCACTTTGCAGAACACCTACGTTCTGTCTGTTAAAAAAGACCCTGAGCTTCCAGTTGGTTGCTACTTCAACACACCACCGTGTTTCCCTGGCCAACATCTCTGTTTCAGGTTTGCTGCACTGCCCCAGCGAAGCTCAGCACAAGCTGGAAGAACAGCACCTTATTTTGCACTTAAGGACTCTATGGCCTTTTGGACTCAATATTGAGTTCAGCAAACTTAGGGCTTGAGCTCTCTCATGTCCTTACCCCTAACCCCATACACTTGTTATCATACAGCCTGCTGTTACACACAACCCATTGTTAGCTGCTAACAATCCCCATTAATAGCTATCCACCCTCCAAGCCTGACTGTTATCCACTCCTTTGACTGTCCAATTGCTCTTCTCTCTGTTTGGGCTCTAACTCTATCTATCATTTACTCCTTAGCCCCGCCCCACCCTTTCTTCTGCACAAAAACGGACTGTTTCCTAGCAACCATCAGTTCGGAGGAAGGGTCACTCGACCCGAAACGTTAACTCTGATTTCTGTCCCCAAATGCTGTTGAGCTTTTCCAGCAATTTCTGCTTTTTGTTTCTCCCCACCTTTGTCCAACCCACTACGACTTTGAAAACCTCTATCACATCTCTTCTCAGATCTCCCAAGAAGATCAGTCCCAACTTCATCAACCTATCTTCATAAGCAAAGCTTTTCCATTCCTGGAACCATTCTTGTAACTCACTTCAGCACTCTCTCCAGTGCATTCATGTCCTCTCTGTAATGTGGTGTCCACAACTGTAAGAGCACAGGAATTGGTTTTTTGTTTGCTAAGGTATCGCATATTTGCTTGAGACTGTGTCATTTTGCTCACTTAAATTCAAACTGAACCAGCTCATTCCAAATTACGGTATATAAAGACATAGTCTGAACTGAAAACTACATACAGATTGATGGACAGTGAGATGTGTGAGGGCAAGGAACTTTTCTGCCATTTCGAACCAGGAGCCAGAAATCTTTCTGACATTGAAACATACCATCAAAGCTGCCCTTCTCTGTGGAATACTGTAAAAGTTCATTGTAGGTTTCAATGGAAGGACGATAAACAAATACTCCTGTATTGAAACAATCTGGCCAACCAGGGTCCGGCGCTGCAGATAATTCTTCCCTTTGAAAGAGTTCGTCGATGTTGCATAATACCTGTTAAAGACAGCAGAAGCATTTGTTACAGGAAACCTTCGCAAAGCCATTCTGAAAAGGAAAATACTTGGACAGAAGCAATTGTAGGGCTGTAGGATCACGGCAAGAGGAGAGGGAGTAATTGGGTAGCAGTTTCAAAAGGCGGATGGGTCAAATATCCTCCTTTTGTGCTGCAGCTTTCGATTTATGTGGCCCTCATCTAAAGCTGCATCATAAGCTGGTAGGCCCGAAACGTTTTCTCCTCTATCCATCTTCTATCCGCCTCCCCCTCTCTCCCTATTTATTTCAGAAACCCCTTCCCCTCCCCCATTTCTGATGAAGGGTCTAGGCCCGAAACGTTAGCCTTCCTGCTCCTATGATGCTGCTTGGCCTGCTGTGTTCATCCAGCTCTACACCTTGTTGTCTCATAAGCTGGTAGCTTCTGTCTTTTTATCATAGTTGTGCTACTGCAGATAGACTGAATTGAGCTGGCTCACAAAGGTGAATGAGTTAATAGAGATCGACAGCACAAAAGAACGCAAATTGTGCAACTCCCATACTGACCGATGTTTCAGACAACACCTTTTTAAGGCTGAAATGAATAACACATGCAGTATTCAGCAAGTTACACCATTTTAAACTGAAATCATTCCCTCATACCATCTCATTGCTGTTTGTGGAACCTATATTAAGCTTTACAGTTTTGAACTTCTTCATTGACTGTAGAGTGCATTGGAGGTCAGGAGTCTGTGAAAGACGTCACATAAAAGCCAGTTCTTTTTTTCTATAACCAGTCACTAAGTCAGCAGTCAGTCACTTTGAAGGAAATCTCTGAAAAGTAACTGAAGACAAACTGGCCATGCCTTCAGATGAATAAGCAATTTTAGGCTTACTGTTGACACATGAATGGATACAAGGAATTCTAATATGCTGCCCAAATGAGCTGCAGGAAGGCACTGAAAGCAGCGAAAACTAGTTCAGTTGGAGGTGACTATATTGGCATCCTGACAAAAAGCAAATCTTCCCACCCCAATTATAGCATCAGTAAGTGGAGCTCAACATCGACTATGGTCATACCTCTGGCACCATATCAACCACATGTGACTACTGACATTAACTCTTTGAGTAGACATAGCCTTCCATCCACTCCAGTCAAATAAATCAGAGAACTTGAAGAACGCTAGAGAAATTATTGCTCTTGGTTTGTTTAATGCAATGCATTTCTTAACCATAGCAAGCTAATAAAATATGAGAAAATTAGGCTCTTGTGGTGCTGTGGTAACGCCCCACCTCTGGACTCAGAAGCCCAGGTTCAAGACCTGCCTGCTCCAGATGTACAATGCAACTTGTCTGAACAGATTGATGTCAGATCACTCAGGGAGAACATGCGATCAGGACCTATTGTCTAGGAGTTTTTAATTCCAAAAACAACTTTTAGAGATGTCATCAACTTATTCATTACTGGTTTCTCAAACCAGTTTCAGCCTGGAACCTGTCAGACCATTTAGAAAACCACACTCCATTCAGCACCTGAGGGTGATGGGAGTGGCTCTAGCTTTGAGTTCAAGGACCCAGGACAGAGGTAAGGAGCTCTTTGAGATTGGGAATCCTGGAAGTATGTGTTTAAATTTAAATTTTATTCTGATTGACAGCTTGGCTGTTTACCCAGCAGCAAAGCTGACAACACAAAGTTGAAATTAAACTGCATTGAGAGCTGGTACGTCCAGTGGGAAGGTGGGAATCATCCAGTCATCGACCATGGAAACAGATCCTTTGGTCCAACTCATCCATGCCGACCAAGCTTCCCAAACAAAACCAGTCCTTTTTGCCTGCATTTTGCCCATACCCCTCTAAACTTTTTCTATTCATATACCTATCCAAATGTTGTAACTGTACCTGCACATATTGCTCCCTCTGGCAGTTCATTCCATATACAAACCACGGTCTGTATGAAAACATTGCTCCTGAGGTCCCCTTTAAGTCTTTCTCCTCTCCACTTAAAAACATGCCCCCTAGTTTTGCAACCTCCTACCTTAACATCCTACCTTGGGGAAAAGACATTTGCTATTCACCTTATTTATTCCCCTCTTGATTTTATAAACCTCTATAAGGCCACCCCTCAAACTCCAGCCTCTCCTTATAACTCAAACCCTATATTGCCAGTAACATCCTTGTAATTCTTTTCTGCGCCCTTTTCAAATTAATCGTATCCTTCCCATAGCAGTGAGACCAGACATTTGTAAACCATTAATTCATATCTGAAGAGGGGTCACTGGATCCAAAACGTTAGAGACTGTGTGAAGGAGAGGAGAACTGGTTGTGGGGAATTACAGCAGAGGGGTAGCACTGAGGAGAGGTAGAGGAATAAACCTTGACTCCTCCTAGTCCACAATCAGGGCTATAAAGGCATTTATCATGTGGATTGACATTCCTACTTGGCACCTTTCATCCTTAGGGCTTTCATCCTTGGGGTTGACTGTGAGTTGAAAGAAACAAACTCAAGCCATCTGCTAATAGAGCTGAGATCCACTCTCACTGTGGTTCCACAACACAGCTACAAACTAGTCATGAGCATGAAGAGGCAATTCAAGAAGCCTTAACTTCTGAAATCAGATTCGAATAGCATTTCATCTAAAATACGTTAGACAATTATTTGAATTTGATGGTGTAGAACCTGAATTTCATTGAAAAAACAATTTTGTTGAATTTTTCATGTTGCACTCATCAGGATAATTTGCAAGAGTACCAATGTAAAATGAAAACTACATTGATGCTGTATGAGAGGAGAGTGCTGATTGGTTACCAAGTGGACTCTAATTGGTGGAGGTGCCATGGAGGATACACCAACTAATAATGATGGACATGAAATAACTCCACACAGGCTGGTATCCCATCACCAAGTCACACTTTATTCACACTTAATTCACACTTGTATAGTACTTGACACTGGTCCGGGTTCCTCAGAGCTAGCTCTCAGAGTGAACAGAATCTCTGGCACAGAGATAGCAAGAACCGTAGATGCTAGAGTCAGAGATAATGCAGTGTGGAGCTGGAGAAACACAAAAGGCCAGGCAGCATCAGAGGAGCAGGAGAATTGATGCTTTGAGTCGGGACCCTTCTTCAGAAATGTCAACTTTCCTGCTCCTCTGATGCTGCCTGGCCTGCTGTGTTCATCCAGCTCCTCACTGTGTTATCTCAGAATCTCTGACACTCCTGTTTATATCTGTCAGCTAGGGCTCCTTGATTAGACCAGATTAACAGCCCCAAATCAGGGAGCTCATATTCTTATGAGGTCCAGCTGGCTAACCTTGTTACAGTCACGACAGAACAGTTCCTACAACTGGTGCATTCTCTATAGCAACACCTCTACCAGAGTCTACTCACTAACCAATCAGCACTCTCCTCTCATACAATATAAATGTTACTTTCCTTGTACGTCAGAATTCTTGCAAATTGTCCTGCTAAGTGCGAGATAAATAGCTTCAATAAAGTTTGAGATCCTGTAAGTTAGTTTCCAGCAATATAAGGCATACTAACACAAAAATGCATGTTCTCTAAGCGTGTTAATCATTTGTGAGCAAATTTTGTCTTAACAGTCATTGTGCTGAGTTAACTCTCACTCCCAGTTCACTTTGAAAGGCTAATTCTATGTCCTTGCTTGTGCCCCAATTTGTAGAACCTTGCATTTATTGGCATTGAGTTAATTTGGTATTTCTCAGGGTTGCTGCTTAATGGATCTAAATGCGGCTACAAACCCTTAGCTATATCCCCTGCCCCTCCTATACTCCCGAGTTAAGTATCATCTGTAAATGTTAGAAGCTGAAATTGGTTTCTGTGTGGTTCGTCTATTAGCAAACTCTGACCCCACCAACCCCATTATCTTACACAGTGTTTTAATGAACAGCTGGGAAAGATTAGGTTTTTTTTTAAATTGGACCTATTTTTCTAATCAACATATTCAGGGATATTATTACACACCTCTGGAGCAGGTGGGCCTTGAACCTGGGCCTCCCAGTCCATTGGTAGGGACACTACCCCAAGAAGGCCCCAAAGATGAAGTTATGAAAAGGGAAAATAAATCAGGTAGTGCACCCCCATGCTCATCCACTTAAATTTTTAATAAATCCAAATCAGATGATCGATAAGACTTGAGCAAAAGGCATGTATGGGACTGAATTAACAGTCAATAATCAGGGCCCGACTTAAATTATCTGTGGGGAGCTCTGTGCCATTATTTGCTAGCAGCAGATTCAAGGAGGAGGGGTAAAAGGTTTACATAGTAAACACTGATGGTCAGCTCCTTTACCATTCCTTGGACCTCTGCCTGGTTATGACCCCTATTCTCTTCCTTTTGAACACAGCCTGGTGCTTCAGCATTCCCTGTCTGGAACCTCCTCAGCTCCACCACCACCAGACCCCAGCTTCTGCTTCGTCCCCGTCCCAACGGCCCCAAAGCCTTTGCTCGCTGGCTGCTGGGAAACCCCTTCACGTGTGCCCAGTTGCAGAGCAGTGCTGTGGTGTACCTATCAGTCAATCCACCCTGTGGATAGGCGGTACACAGCCCAGAATTATTCAAATGCAGCCTGTTCAGAGTAAAATAGAAACTGGAAGCAGGAGTAAGCCATTTGGCCCTTTGAGCGTGCTCTGCCATTCAATATGTTCATGGCTGATCATCCAACTCAGTCCCCTGTTGCCACTTTCTTCCCATATAGTTTAGCCTCAACAACTATGTCTAACTCCTCCTTGAAAACATTAAAACATTTTGGCCTGAACAGCTTTCTGTGACAGAGAATTCCACAGGCTCACCACCCTCTGAGTGAAGAAATGTCTCCTCATTTCAGTCCTAAATGGCCCACCGCGTATCCTTAGACTATGACCCCTAGTTCTGGACTCCCCAGTCATCAGAAACATCTTGTCTGCATCCACAGTGTCTAGTCCTGTTGGAGTTTTATCCAAATCCCTGGCCAGGCTGGGTTCTCAGTCCACCATTAGGCTCTCCACACTCTCTCCTAACATCCTCTGTTAGCATTTGGCTTGGGGACTTCCATTTTCTTAATTTAATTGAATTCTAAATTCGCCTTCAGAGTTTTGTTTAACAAAATGGGACCATCAGAATGACATTGCCTGTATGTTGTTATTCATTGTGCGTAGTGTGTTCATTTTAATGAACGGTATCTTGACCTTTCTCCTGCACTACAGAACAAGGCTTGTATCTTAAAATGGAATGATTGGAGTGCGGTAGCTTCCAGCTTATGTCACATCTGCGTAATGTGCAACTTAAACGTTACATATCCTTCAGCCCTGAGAATAAATGATCTTGTAGAGCCTTTGACAATTTATTTGTAAGAGAATAAGGTCAAACTGGACCTTAGCTATATGAATCCACAATATGATGATATTTCTTTTCTGGATTAAATTTCAAAGATCATAGAATCACTACAGTGCGGAAGCAGGCCACTTGGCCCATCAAGTCCACAGTAACCCTCCGAAGAGCATCCCACCCAGACCCAACACCCAGCCCTGCATTTCCAATGGCCGACTTACCCAACCTACACACTATGATCAATTTAGCACAGCCAATCCACCTAACCTGCACATCTTTGGTTCATGGGAGGGAACCAGAACACCCAGAGGGAACCCACGCAGACACAGGGAGAACATGCAAACTCCACATAGACATTCACCTGAGGGTGGAATTGAACCCAGGTCCCCAGGGCTGCAAGGCAGCAGTGCCAACTACCATGCCACCCTGTGACTTTGTCAAGGTCAGGAATCACATGACACCAGGTTATAGTCCAACAGGTTTTTTGAAAACACAGGCTTTTGGAGCCTCGTTGCTTCTTCAGGTGTTAGTGAAAGTCTAAGTTAACAAGAGAAAGTAGACCAACCCAGGGATTTAATATGGATTACTGCACTTTAGTCATCTCTTGAAACATAAGCAGCAAGGAGCGGTGTCTGTATACTGTGCAGACTATATTTGATTGCTTAAGCTGCTCTTGGTCAACATTGAGGGTATTTTGCAAGCCTTGGGTCATCTCTCCCAATATGTGAAGTCTGTCACTTACCAATGTGTCTGCATCCATGAATACACACTTGGAATAATGTGTGAGAGCCCAGCAGTGGAGCTTAGTAAACGTCACACCGAGTTCTGGCCTCTTGATCATCGCCAAATGTGCAGAATCCTTGCTGTCCAGTACGTCCACTAAGATAACTTCATCAAAGATTTGTTCCAACACAGACCTAGGGAAATACGGGCAGGTTTTAAAACAGTAAAACACACATTTCACATTTGAGAAGTTCACGGAATTTTCAGAGGCAATTTGTATTCAGCTTTAACGAGGTGTCAAATTGAACACAACACTTTCACCTCATCCCACCTGAGTGCCTTTGTTCCAAGAACAGAACTACCAACCAACCTAATGAAGTGCTAGAACATTGAAGAAACATTTGTGCTTTAAGTTTCAAGTAAAGCAGAGAAAAAAAAAGGCCACGATTGCACCAAAATGGCGTCTAAAGAAGATTACTGAATTAATATATGAAACAGAAAGCATTGGAGAAACTCAGCACGTCTGCAAACAGTTCTGCACAAGAGTTATATCGGACTTAAAATGTTGTATCTTGTTTCTCTCTCTATAGGTGCTGCCAGACCTACTGCGTATCTCCGAATAAAAACCGAAAGAACTGTGGACGCTGTAAATCAGGAACAAAACAGAAATTGCTGGAAAAGCTCAGCAGGTCTGGCAGGATCTGTGAAGTGAAATCAGAGTTAACGTTTTGGGTCGAGGGACTTTTCCTCAGAACTGATCTCCAACACTTTCTGTTTACGTTTCCAAAATTTCCGCAGTGCTGTGCTTTAACCAAACTTTTACCCTCACTACTCTTCCCTACTTAACGGAAACTGTCAATGTACCTACACCACATGGACTGGAGCAATTCAAGAAAGCAAATCACCACCCCCTTCTCAAGGGCAATTAGGGATGGGCAATTAACGCTGGCCCAGCCAGGAATGACCACACCCAAGGAAGGGTGAGCCATCCATGTCTGTTGCAAACTCTGCAACAATACAGAAAGTTCGAGGATGGACATTAGACATTGCCACTCTTTGGAATTTACCTTCAATCCCCGGTGCTAAGAATATGAAATCCAGCCCATTTGTGAATGCAGCCAGTGCTAAACGTACTGTTGATTGCAAAAAGTCAGCTTCCATGGCTTAAGCTCAGTCTGCATGAGGCAGCCGTAGCATCATGCTGGAATTATGCACTAGTAATCCAGAGGCCTGGGCTAATGATCTAAAGACATGAGTTCAAATCCCACCATGACAACACTGAGTTCATAATTTTGGAATTACAAAAAGCTGGTATCATTAACGATGATCATAAAACTCTCACATTATTGTAAAATCCTACCTGATTTATGGAAGAAAAACAACTATCTTTATCATCTGGCCAGCTTGCAACTTCAGCCCCCAGAAATGTGGTTGACTCTTCGCTGCCCTCTGAAATGGCCAAGCAAACCACTCAAGTTGCTGAAAATTCAAATACAGTAGCTCAGCACAACCTTCTCAAGAACAGCTAGGGATCGGCATCAAATCCCCTGAATGAAGGCATTCAATGGCAAAGGACAAACAGGAGCCCTGCACCCCTTCGGCACTGGGCTCCAAGGGGAACTTTGAACTTAACTTTTCCAAAGTTGGCTAACTATGATGTAGTGCCTGATTGCTAATATCTCAGACCCCCGTGTTACACAAGCAGATTTCAACAAAGGTCTCGAGTGTTCCAGTGGGAGCTCAGACTGCAAACTGCAAGATCAGCTGGCCAACAAACCACAGTTATAACGGCTGTAGATCCCGATTTTCCAAAGGGCTTGTAGGTTGCCATGTCCCCCTCCAAGTAGGCAACAGTTCAGCAATCTATCTTCCGACAGTATTGCTGAGGTGTTGCCCCAGGAGCATGTGCAACACAAGCCTGCAGCAATCTCCCTCTCTCTGGATGAAAACATTCCTCCTTTTACTCTCAATCCAGAAAGCCCTTGCTGTTGCCCGCAGTCAGATGCAGCAGACCGAGAGCTTTTTGGGGTTTTCCTGGAAAGCCTTTTGCAATGTTCATCGCTGAGAGCTCGCAGCTTTTCTCTTACTGTAGCTGCTGTGCTAGCACTTGCCCAGGTCCAACCACGATAGGGAAAGGTATGAAATCAATGCAAACATTTGATTGATTTATGTCCGCATGTACATTTTTTTTTCCCCACAAATTTTGACTGAAAAGGTGTATTTTATGTCGGCTTTTAGTCTTCCACTGTGGCTCAGAGGATGACTAATGTAAGCTAAGGGGTAGGGTTAGGTTCGTGGGGTCGGTGGGAATTCAGGTTTCTGTTGTACTCAGGTTAGCTTCTCAGGCACAGCCAGAGCAGGAGAATGTCATAAGCCTTCGTTTCCATCTGCTCCTTGCCTGAAAGCTGGTGCCTAGGGCTGTTAAACCTGAATTCCCACCGACCCCACGAACCTAACCCTACCCCTTAGC
>NC_063344.1:9253003-9266613 GCF_021869965.1 Rhincodon typus | reverse complement strand
CAAAATAAAATCAAGCTGGTTTTGTGTACTCACTGAAAAAGTTAGTAGGACTATTACTACTTTTCATAAAATCCCTACAGTGTGGAAACAGGCCCTTCGGCCCAACAAGTCCACACTGACCCTTGGAGCATCCCATCCAGACCCATCCCCCTGAGCTACATATTCCTGAACCCTACAGGCAATTTAGCATGGCCAATCCACCTAGCTTGCACATCTTTGGACCGTGGGAGGAAACCGGAGTACCTGGAGGAAACCCACGCAGACATGGGGAGAATGTGCAAACTCCATGCAGACAGTCGCCCGAGGGTGGAATTGAACCTGGGTCCCTGGCACTGTGAGGCAGCACTGCTAACCACTGAGCCAGCGTGCCACCCCAAATAATTACTTAATAGCCATCCTTTGCGAAATAATGTGGATCCTAGTCTCCATTTTTATTTCCAGTATTTAATTATTGCTACTAAAAAGGCGGGTGTCTTTCTCCAACTAACAGAGAAATGAGATTCCCATTCCTGATTATCCATGCCTCAGGAACTGAAAAGACTCGCTGCATTAGAGTTTAATTTTCTCAGCATTACTGGAGTTAAGACTAGACATGAGGGTTACTGCCTGGATCATATTTTGAACAAGTAAACCATTGAGCCAATCCTTGTAGTTCATGTGCGGAACTTCCATTCTGACTTGGCAGAACATTTTGAAAATAACATTACGGTGTCAACCAAGGGTTATCACCACCACTACGTAAAAGTCATTTCTTCATTCTCATTGCCTACATTATGAACACATGAGAGACCACTTTCTAAGCAATTTCATGTGTCAAACCCTTCCCGCAGCAGAAAGTTAACTAAAAAAAAGTCACAAAACACCAGCAGTTATGTCAGTGCAGCACAAACTATTTTGCAATTACTACCAAATAGAAGCGTGGACAAATTGGTGGTGACTTTCTTTATTCTTATATCCCTCTGCAAAGAAGATAATTGGAATTACAGTGGGTAGCAAAACTGAGAAGTTGGTTAACCAAGTACATTTGATAGTAATTGGATTTTTCTGCCTACAATACTGAATGAATGGATAACAAGAAACTAAAAACTCTGCTATTTATTCAGACTGTCCATGACCTTGGCTAAAATTCAATGACCATTTTGACCATCCTGCTCATTACAAGCAGTGGTGTAGATGAAAATGTAGAGTTTTTTTTATCATTAGCCAAATTCAGCACTGCTTAGATATTAAACGTGTAACCGGGATACAAGCTCTTCCTACTGAAAGATTTTACACAAAAACTGGTGAATTGCCTAAAAAAGGTTTTGCAAGTTGCTAAGAAGAATAAAGGCATCGGAGGAAGTCCAGTAAAGATTTACGAGAATGGTTCCAGGGATGAAAGACTTCAGCTGTGTGGAAAGACTGGCAAAGCTGGAGCAGATCTTCTTACAGAATAAAAGAAAATAGCAGCTGGAGAAGGTCATTCGGCCCCTCAAGCCTGCCTTGCCATTCAACCGGAGCATTGCTGATCTAATCCAGGCCTCAATATTGAGGAGTTGATGGCTATGATAAACTAGCATGAAAATTCACCTCCTCTGGAATTACGTTCAGCCTCCACAACTCTCTGAGGTTGAGAATTCCAGACATTCACAGCCTTCTGAGACAAGACATTCATTCACATCTCAGTTTAAACTAAGTATCCTCTAGCTTGAGATTCCCTCATTTGTGGAAACATCTTCTCAACACCTAGCCTGTGAAATCCCCTCAATCTTATGATTCAATAAGATCATGATTCATTCTTTTGAATGGATAAAGGCCTAACCTTTTAGAATCATAGAATCCCTACAGTGTGGAAACAGGCCCTTCGGCCCAACAAGTCCACACCGACCCTCAGAGCATCCCACCCAGACCCATCCCCCTATAACCCACCTAATCTACACATCCTTGAACACTATGGGGCAATTTAGCATGGCCACCACCTAGCCTGCACATCTTTGGACTGTGGGAGGAAACCGGAGCACCCAGAGGAAACACACACAGACACAGGGAGAATATGCAAACTCCACACAGACAGTCGCCCGAGGGTGGAATCGAACTCGGGTCCCTGGCGCTGTGAGGTAGCAGTGCTAACATCCCAGGAATCAGCCGAGTGAATACATTTTGAACTATCTCCAATGCTAGTACATCTTTCTTTAACAGGCAGACCAAGGTGTACAAGGTATTCCAGGTCCAGCCTCACTTATACCTTGTCTGTTGTAACGACTTTTGCCTTTTGATGCCAACCAGTGATGTGAATACAATGAGAAAACGAGTCAGAGCGAGAGAGAGACAGAAACACACACTTAAGGCTTTCAAAACAGAATTAATAATTTTCTGACGACAAATATTTGTGCAGGACTATATGGAAAGGGCAGAGATCCAGCACACGCATAGCTGGTTGCAGTGAAGCAATCTCATTCTGTATACAATCCCGCAATTATTACTCACCATAAGCTTGCTAAATACTCAAATTAATTGATAGCCATCAATCACACTTAGCAACGAAGCTACTCCCAACATAATATACTAGATAGTTTTGCTGCAATGTACCCTCTGTAGACTTGGTGAGTGAAGCCAAGCAGTTAACAGTGTAAAGTAGGTATCGCACCTGAGTGGTAATATTATCTTTGCATACCACTGTACATGTACAGGATGCGTTGCAGAAATTCATCTAAGATGGGCAGCGTCCAAGCCAACAACCACTCCCATCTAGAAGGATGGAGGCAGCAGATATGTGGAACCAAAACCACCGTCATTTGTAACTTCCTGTTCAAGCCACTAAATATCCTGGCTTGGAAATATCTATTAAAAAAAAAACAAAATCGCCATTTCTTCATTGTGGCAGTGAACTTGAACTCCCAAACAACATTGTAGGATGTACCTCCACCAAATGAATAGCTCAAGAAAACAGCTGACCACTACCTTCTTAAGGGATGGACAAGTAATCCTGGCACAGTCAACGACATCCACATCCCATGGATGACTAAACTGAAGCTGAGTTTTATTACATCACTTCAACTATTCATCGGTTACATCAATGTGGCCTACATTACTACATAGACTGTTAGAAGCTCACTAACTCCAGGTCAGTCTCCTACAAGATCCTTCTCCATGGCATCAGCCATGGAACTGAAACTTGTTGCACTCAAATCAAGTATTAATGCTTTCAGAGCCACGTGTGGCTGGATTGTTGAATCAAATCAGTGTCTCAATTCCAACATCATGTCAATGCCTCATTGGGGCACTATCACAATAAAGTGAATGGCTCCGGATTCCTATCCAATAGGTGATTGGACATCATATCCACTCTTCAGTCACCATCACAACTCAACACAAGGCAAGAAAAAGCAGGTTTCACTTGACAGTGCCACATGTGCAAGGTTACCACTTTCAGCAGAGACAATCAGAAAATTGCTACCAAAAACAAGAGTCCCAAAACAAAACGTTCAAACCAACTGAAGATCTGAATGCCTGAAATGCCTCATTACGGCCCGAATCACTGGGAAGTTTACTATGCCACCACATAAATATCTTTGTGTAATTCCATTAACTTGAACCTTAAAACGCCAACCCTGCTCTTCTGTACAGGAGCAAAATACAAGCCGTGTATTATCCTTCAATATAGACGTTAATGTCAAATACAAGCCTGAACATTGTACTCAGGCTGTGCAGAGGTTGCTTAGAAACATACAAACATAAAATGGAAACAGCAGTAGGCCATTTGGCCCTTCAAGCTGGCCCTGCCATTGAAGACGCTCATAGTTGATCAGATTGTAACCTCAAATTTTACCCCTTTCACCACCTTATCAAAAATAGATATAGCTGCACTTCAAAAACAAATTCTTTTCACGAAAAGTTCCAAAGATGCATGCTTCTCCATGAGAAAAAGTTTTGCCTCTTAAATTGGACCGTATGGACTCTCTTCGCGCTGTCGGGATTCTATGATTTTATTCTATGTAGGGACTGGAGAGCCTGGAGGAGGTTGAATTAAAAAAAGAAGGGAGGCACGGTGGCATAATGGTTAGCATTGCTGTCTCACAGCGCTGGGGACGGAGGTTCAATACCAGCCTTAGGCAACTGTATTAGAGATAGTAGGAACTGCAGATGCTGGAGAAGATTCTGATGAAAGGTCTAGGCACGAAACGTCAGCCTTTCTGCTCCAATGATGCTGCTTGGCCTGCTGTGTTTATCCAGCTCTGCACCTTGTTGTCTTAGGCAACTGTGTTGAGTTTACACATTCTCCCCGTGTCTGTGTTGACTTTCTCCCACAGTCCAAAGATATGCAGGTTAGGTGGACTGACTGTGGGAAATTGTGCAGGTTAGGTGGATTGGACATGAGAATTGTGGGGTTACAGGGCTGGGTCTGGTGGGATACTTTTCGGAGGGTTGGTGCAGACTCAATGGGCCACATCCCCTCTTCCTGCCCTGTAGGGATTCTATGAAATGGGTGACCCCTTATTTTTAAAGGGAGTACCCATTTAGACCAGCTTGCCAAACACCACCTTTTTGACATTAAACACCATTCACACAGTACGGTCTTTGATTCATTAGGAGTGCAAACACACGACCAGCCACTTGGCTAGCTGCTCAGCTATACTCTGATGCCTGGCCAAGGTGAGAAGCTCAGTTCCTGGTGTTCTGCCAAAGCAGTGATCAAGGATTGAACCAGAGAGACTGTGCACCCTGGCAGTGCGCTCCAGGTAGATCAGGCGCATTCTATGTCACAATCAGGGCTGTCTCAACTTAGTCAGAGTGGCCCACTGCTGGCTCAGGGAAATAGCTCTCAACAAAAATTTCTAAGACTGCTAAAGGAGGTGACCAAAGCAGGAACGTCAAATGATCACAGCACAAGTTGCTGAGCACTGCTGAAAAAAAAAAGAATCAATGTGGTTGGTGTCTCATTCTCAGTTTGTAAATAATTATATCCGTAATGCCAAAGGCAATGTTTCCCCTATAGGACAGTGAAGAAGGACGAAGATTAAATATATGAATGCAGCTGGCACAAGCAATACCCCAAGCAACAACTTGCTAGAAACACTCCAACTATTGTAAAAATTTCTCTCAAAAAATGTGAAGACTCAGTATGTGCATAATTCAACATTGTAAGCATGATATAGGGCAACATAGGACACAATTAAAAGAGATGGATCTTAAAACAAATTCCATTAGATATACACAGTCTGTATCGGGGTTTAGGAATGACAATAAACCGCAAGTTATCAGGAATAAGCAGAAACACCATGGAAGTAACAAAACGTGGAGTTGACATTTTTCAGACTGGAGGGAAGTTTATAGTGGAGCTCCCCAGGAGTCAGTGTTACAAACTTGCTCTTTCTTACCTATATACTGACCAGGACCTTGATTTATAGCACCCAATTCCAAAATCTGTGGACAATGCGATATTTGGAAGCATCGTAAATTGCGAGGAGGATGGTGCAAAACTTCAAAAAGACATAGACAAGTTGGTAGAATGAGCAGACAAGTGGCAAGTTCAATGCAGAGAAATACCTCTCATTCTGAGAGGTAAAGACCATATTTTAACTCTGTGGGGGTCTGTGGCAGGCAGATGCAATAATCGACAACACCTTCCGATCGCTAATCATTCTAACTCCCCCTCCCACTCCCTGGGTGACATGTCCATCCTGGGCCTCCTCCAGTGTCACAGAGACACCACACGCAAGCTGGAGGAACAACACCTCATATTCCACCTCAGGAGCCTACAGCCTGATGGCCTAAGCATAGAATTCACCAGTTTTAAAATCTCCCCATCCCCGGCCTCATTCCATTTCCAACCTTCCTTCTCATCCCTGCCTCCTTGACCTGACACAACCTGTCCATCTTCTCTCCCACCTATCCGCTCCACCCTTCCCACTGACCAATCCCCACCAATCCCTACCTGAATCCACCTATCACCATCCCACCTACCTTCCCCCAGCCCCACCCCTCCTCTCTCTATTTCTGAGCTCCCTTCTCCCTCCCCATTTCTGAAGAAGGGTCCTGATCCAAAACATTGACTTTCCTGTTCCTTTGATGCTGCCAGGCCTGCTGTGTTCCTCCAGCTCCACAATGTTGACATATTTTTGCTCTTTTGTATTTTTGATTGCGAACTAAAATTGGAAAAGGAGTGTTTTAGAACAAGAGCTGTAGAAGGAACTGTTGCACAGAGCTGCTGGAATCATTGCAAAATGATTGACACGGCTGCTTTGTTTGAGCAATGGGGAGAGGAGAGATAAATTGATACACAAGGTTTAACAGACTGGCCTGATGGTAGCTTCCCCATTGGCTCATGGGCAGATAAACAGCTTGGGAGTTTGCATAGAGAGATAAAAAGCCCCTGGATTGCAAGAAGAGCAGGCTTTGATCCTTTATCTCTGTGCAGCAAAAGTACCTGAAATCTCAAGAAAGCCAGTCATTGTTTCCTCCTAATCTGCTGTACATTGTTGCCTCTAACCAGTAACTAAGAGACTTTGCAATTTGTGCACCAATTATCCTGTGTCTCTTGAACTGAAAGAACCTGGAGAAAAGAAATCAAAGAACTGAAAGTCTTGGGAAGGAAAAGGAATATCCTATTGAACTCTGTGGACTGGTGCTATTGAACTGTGTTGCTCCAATCTTATCCCTTCTATCTATGAATACCAATTTCTTTGCTTGTCTCGGTGCATTTGTAGTGGTTTAAGGGGGCTAAGAAATTCAATTAGTTGAGTTATACATTGAAAGTTCAGAGCTTTGTTTATGAATGGCTAAAATGCAATTGTTTGTGATAAACAGCAGTGTTTTCTTAAACTAAGGAACCTTGACAGTGTCTGGTGTTGACATGATTCCATCAGAGAGATAAATTAGGACTTTGTATATTTCAATTAAATCATTAACTAGTGATGGGAATAATGGGGCTCTAACATTAGCACAATTTCGAAGTAGGTTGTAATAGAACAGTCAATACGAAATAAAGGGAACAAGTCCATAGGCACACAGGGGATAAAAGCACCTGGGTTTACATCTCCAAGGTGAAAATCGCAGGACAAGTTAAGAGATTAGTATCCTAGGCCTTTTTTTCTTTATTCTTTCATGGGATGTGGGCATTGCTGCCATCTCCAATTACTCTTGAACTGGGTGCCTCGTTCAGCCATTGCAGAGGGTAGTTAAGAGTCAACCACATTACTGTGGGTCTGCAGTCACACATTGGCACAATGGTAAAGGATGGCAGAGGTCTGAAGAAGTCACAATGAACATGATGTGTGGGTCTCTCTCTCTCTCTCCCACCACCATACCTCCCAACACCAACATAGATATTGCTCGACCAGAGATTCTCCAGTACTTACTTTTTTTTTAAAAAAGCTATTCAGGTTTCCAACATCTGCAGTATTTTACTCTTACAAGGATGGCAGGGCTCCTTCTGTATAATAGGCATCAGAGAACCAGATGGGATTTTACAACAATCCACATTTGTTTAAAGAATTCATTCATGAACTTATTCAGTCACAGGCTAAGGCATCATTTATGTCCCATCCCCAGTTCTAGGATTTTGATCCAGTGACAGTGTAAGAATGATAGTGCTCCGAGTCAGGATGGTGTGTAGCTTGGAGAATGTAGGTAGCATTCCCATGTATCTGCTGCCCTTTTCATTCTAGGTGGTAGAGGTCACAGGTTTGGAAGGGGGTTATCAGTCAAGACATGGCAAGTTACTGCAGGGCATCTTATAGTTGGCACCTACCTTCTGCCCCGGTGTCTTGGATGTGAAGAGAGTGCAGTGCATGGGGTGTCAATCAAATGGGCAGCCTTCAACGAGATGGTGTTAACTTTCTCGTATGTAGCTGGAGCGGCACCCATCCGGGCATGTAGGGAGTATTCCATCATACTCCTGACTTGTGCCAGGCTTTGGAGAGTCGGGGGTGAGTTACTCGCTGCAAGATTCCTAGCCTCTGCCCTGATTGGCCTTTCCAAAAAATGCAGCACTTCACCTTTATCTGAATTAAACTCCATCTGCCACTCCTCGGCCCATTGGCCCATCCGATCAAGGTCCCATTGTACTTTGAGGTAACCTTCTTCGCCGTCTACTACACCTCCAATTTTGGTGTCATCTGCAAACTTACTAACCATATCTCCTATGTTCACATCCAACTCAATCATTTAGATGAATGACGAAAAGCAGTGGACCCAGCACTGATCCTTGAAGCCTACGACCAGTGGTGTGCCACCAGTCTGAAAAAGTAACCCTCTACCATCACCCTCTGCCTTCTACCTTCGAGCCAGTTCTGTATCAGAGTGGCTAGTTCTCCCTGTATTCCACGTGATCTATCCTTGCTATCCAGTCTACCATGAGGAATCTTGTCGAACACCTTACTGAAGTCCATATAGATCACATCCACCACTCAGCCCTCATCAATCCTCTTTGTATACTTCCTCAAAAAACTCAAGTTAGTGAGCTGAAAAGAATTGAAAGAAATAGTCCCACGGAAGAAGTAATTTCGTAATGCAGATAGAACTGGAGATTTGATATGAGTATTCAAAATCACAAGGTGTTTTAAGGAGAAACTTATTGGTGATAGAAGGACTGAAAACCAAAAGCACACAAATTTCTGGTAACTGGCAAGAATGCTATGAAGACACAAAGAGGAGTCTTTCTAGGTCATGGACAGCTTGGATCTGTCACAGTGTGGTGGATGCAGGTTCAATCAAGATATTCAAGAGGGTCTAGATATTAGCAGCAAAGGAAGCTGTATTCCAGGCAGAAGACAAGGTAATGGCACCAGGTGAACTGCTCATTTGGAACGTCAAGTGTAAAGATGGCAGATTGAATTGCTTCATTCGCTATTGTAAGAAGTCTGTGGTCAAGTCCATTCCATTTATTAATGAACAGCAAATCAATAGGCTATGTAGGGAACTTTCATTCAAAGATCATCCATCAGATTGCCTGCATTGAGTACTGTATCTAATTCATCATGAGATAGGGCAATGAGTGTTTTCTTTTTAAAATTCATTCACGAGATGAGGACATCACTGGCTAGGCCAGTGTGGAGCTGGATGAACACAGCAGGCCAGGCAGCATCAGAGGAGCAGGAAAGCTGACGTTTCGGGTCGGGACCCTTCTTCAGAAAAAAATAAGTCAACCACATTCTAGTGGGTCTGGAGTCACATATAGGCCAGACAAGGGAAGGATGATAGTTTCCTTCCTAAAAGGACATTAGTGAACCAGATTTTTATACAACTTCTCATCCTAACCTTTTGTCCCAACTGTAAACTTACTTTAAAGCGTTAATTCATTCTGCTCTAAACCAAATAACACACAGCTTTTACTGTAAGTTTTACAAGACACTAGCTTCTTTTCCTGGGCATTTATTGTTGCAAAGGTGTAGGAGAATTTTTCATGGTCCATTGTAAAATGGTCGAGGGTTTCCTGAACACTTATGCTTATTGACAGAAACGTTTCCATTTTTCAAAGTTTAAACTGTAATCTACAAACTTACACGTGTCTCAATACTTCCTTAGCCTAATAAAAACAGAAAGAACGGCAGATGCTGGAAATCAGAAACAAAAACAGATTGCTGGAAAAGCTCAGCAGGTTTGGCAGCATCTTATGGAGAGGAATCAGAGTCAACTTTTCGGGTCCAGTGACCCTTCCTGAAAAGTTGACTCTGATTCCTCTCCATAAGACACTGCCAGGCCTGCTGAGCTTTTCCAGCAACCTCAGTTTTAGCTCCTTATCCAACTTCAAACAAATCTTGCATATGTGAACATCCAGTGTAACTGTTGCAATAACCATTCAACAAATGAGTACAATGAGGTCCCAATCAAGACACACAGCAAACTTGAATTCTTCTGATGTTTGTTATCACAAACTCTCATCCATGACTCATTACCTCTAGAGAGAGGCTTAACTGTTCCGACACAGCCTTGGCTGGTTTCCTACATCCTACCCTCTAAACATGAGCACATCCAAAACTTTCTTACTCATTCCTTAGCTGCCATCAAGTTCCATTCTCCTGTCAATCCTGTGCTCATTGAGCTATGTTGGCTCCTGGTCAAGCGACACCTCCATTTTAAAATTCCCAGCCATGGTTTAAAGTCCATATAAATGCTTTATCCCTCCTATCTCCTATCTCCATCAATCCCACAACCCTCAGACATCTGAGATATTTCTGGCCACTAACTGAATACTTTGGTTGCCTCAGCCATTAAGCTCTAGAAATACCCCCTCACATTATTCCTTTAAGACACTTAAAAATACATCTCTTTGACCAAAATTTTGGTCGATCTGGTCAAGTTTCTCCTTCATTGTCCGAGTGTCATAATTTGATTTAAAATGGTCTTGCGAAACATCTTCAATGCTCTACATATTGTTGGATTCTGCTCCTGTCACCCATGGGGAGATTTTCCTTTATTCCTTCATTGGGTGTAGATGTTGCCAGCTGGGCCAGTGTAGTGACTGGAATGAGATGGGCCAGGTGGAGCTCAGAATGTGAGTTCCCTGACTGGGGCTGTTAACCTGGGCC
Organism: Rhincodon typus; assembly: GCF_021869965.1. NCBI lineage: Eukaryota > Metazoa > Chordata > Chondrichthyes > Orectolobiformes > Rhincodontidae > Rhincodon > Rhincodon typus. Next base: position 9,256,105 of record NC_063344.1, on the reverse strand, counting down.
AATCAGGGAGCCCTGGCTGATAGATATAAACAAGAGTCTCAAGGGTCCTCCTCACTCTAGGGACTGGCTCTGAGCAGGATCGTCCATATACTGTGCACATGTCAACAAAGGGTGACTTGGTAATGGGGTACCAGCCTCTGTGGATTTATTTCAGCCAGTATTTATTGACTACCCTCGAAGAGATGGTGAACTGCCTTCTTGAACCATGGGAGTCTCTCTGGACCCAGTGACACTGAAGGAACGGCACTGTATTACCAAATTTGGACGCTGAGCATTGATAATGTCACTACACTGGTAATCTAGAAGCCCAGACTGCTGTGGGGACAGGGGCTCAAAGCCTACCACCCCTGGTGTTTGTAAATTCAATTAATAAAAAAATCTGGCATGTAAAAGCTATTTTGGTATTTGTCTCAAATCATGAAACCATTAGTGACGGTCAGGTGACTTGTACCAGAAATCCTTACTTGGTTCCCACAGCATGGTGGCATATTTACAAGGGCACCATTTACTGCCTATTCCCAACTGACCAGAGTCCACCACATTGCTGTGGGCCTGGGGTCACATGTACACCAGACCAGATAAGGATGGCAGATTTCTTTCCCTAGAAATAAAGGGCATTGGTGAAGCAAGTGGGTTTTTCCATTACCATCAATAATGGCTTCGTAGTCATCATTAAACTAGTTCTTTATTCCTGATTTTATTGAATTCAGATTTCACCACTTGCTATGGTGGGATTTAAACCCATGCCTCCAGAACAATGGCCTGGTTGCTAATCCAGTGACATTAACACTTCCACCTTGTCCCCTTAAATAATCTCCCAAATGGCCTAGCAAGCCGCTCATATTAGACTACTACAAAAGTGCATGGCTCCATTTAACTCTGCCCCTCACCCAATTAGATTCACAAGGAATGTCACAGCAGAGTGAACTACTTCCACCTCTGAAGCAATTTAAACACAAAAAGTCTTTCAATAGAAGACAGAAAACGTGCTATTGGACTAAGTAAGTAAAAAGTGAGTCATGAGCAATAAAAGGAAAGCAAAAGGAGTGACCTTTGACACTGGCAACTGATAGGGAGGCATTGTGAAAGTTAAAGAACATTTCTTAACATGGGACTAGGAGGCAGCAAGACTCCGGACAAAATGTCGAATGTTTAAGTGTAAGGAGGCAGATGTTGAAAATGGAAGCTGTCAATCATTGTGGGAACAAAAGGTGGGGACAGAGTTTCTAATGACAGAGTGGTAGCATCCCAACCTCTGGGTCAGAAGATCTAGGTTCAAGTCCTACATCTTATGTACAAACAAAGAACAAGGAACTCTGCCACAAGCATGCTCCACCATTTAATAAAGATCATGGCTGATCAGTTTTCAACCTCAACTCTACAGAACATGCTCCAGCAGGTTGACTACAAAGTAAATTTTAAAAAAAACCTGGGCAAATCAGGAGGAGATTTGTAAATGAGGACACAGACGTGAAATCAATGTAAATTGACTTGGGGAATGAAGTCCAGCCAAAACAGTGGAGAAATTAATCTACATTGCAGACTTCAAGAGATTGTTTAAAAACATAGAATTTGAAGTTAGCAGAGAAATGTTTGATACGTGGCAGAGTGCACAGACAAGGATTTTAACAGTTGGAGTACGGGAGGTTTTTTTAAATAAAATTGGACGTGGATCCATATGGATTAGAGTCACTGTAGAAAAATGGGACATCAACTTGATAGAAAACTCTGCTTCAGTTATTGACAAAAATTTTCAAACTAACCTGTTCACAGATGCTGTTATACACTTCCAGAGCAGGTGGGACTTGAAACTAAGCCTCTTAGCTCAGGGATAGGGACAATACCACTGCACCACCATTCAATCATTGATGATTTTATCAATGGAATCTCTTTGGAAGTTGCGGCTCGACTGAACAACGCCAGCTACTGGCCTGATCCAGAAAACGGGAAGGTACGTTTTAAAACTACAAGTGAAAGGCGGAAATAAGCTCTAAGACAAGGTTACCTTTCTTCATGTTGCATTTCTGTCCAAAAACGTAACCTCAAAACACATTCCATTTTTTGAACGAACTTAATTCCGCTCTCACGCGGCGTCAAGTGGGAATGGACCAGGGGAATTGCGACTTTTTTTTTGTAAACGATATTTTTGACGCAAAGTTGAAGGTACAGTACAGCACAGCTCCTTAGATGGGCTGCATTTACTGGGATCCGCTTGGAGTCAGATCGCGTCTTTCTGTTTTTAACATAAATCATTTGTGTGTGGGGTAATAAAAAAAGGATCTTGATCATGCACGCAGTCTGTCTGAAGGTATATTTTTTTTTAAGAGATGACCAAATGCACAGAAGCTGCTGTTGGGATATTTCAGCTAGTCAATTTCTACCCGAAGAGGACAGAGCGGAAAGAGAGCTCAATTTAAGAAAAAGGAAGATAAATGGGGCAGAAGGATAAATGCTTAAAAGCAGAAGCACATAAAACTGCAGCTTGGTTCAGGCCTGCAGCACAGACACGGACTGGGTGCTCTGCACCAGACCCTAGGATCCGCTTCAATGACTGACCTCGGCCGCTTCCCCCACTCTCCCTCTTGCAATTTCAAACGACAAGTTGTACGACAAGATCCACACCGAGCCGACAGCACAAACTAACCCCCGCCCCGAGTGTTCACTCACCAGACATACTGAGACAGTGCAGTCGGTCCGGCACTCCGCGAAGATGAGGGTTTGGGAATTAGCTGTGAACCAGCGGGATGGGGTCTGTCTGTATATATATATATATAGAGAGAGAGAGAGAGAGAAAGGTCGGGCAAAAAGACTACGTCTCTCTCCAAGCACCGTTTGCGCCTCAGTCTCCTCTATATAAGGACACCCCACACGTGATAGAGAGAAGAGCCAGCCCTCTACACACACACACACACACACACAGCCAGTGTACATTTGTGTGACTGACTGCTCTATGGTACAGATAGAAACATGGGAGAAGGCTATTCAGCGCTTTCAGCCTCTTCTGCTATTCAAACAGCGAATGTGTGTGTCTGATGTGTGTGTGAATGTGTCTGATGTGTGAGTGTGTATGTCTGATGTGTGTGTGTGTCTGATGTGTGAATG
>NC_063344.1:9212149-9252993 GCF_021869965.1 Rhincodon typus | reverse complement strand
TGATGTGTGAATGTGTGTGTCTGATGTGAGTGTGTGTGTCTGATGTGAGAGTGTGTGTGTATCTGATGTGTGAGTGTATCTGATATGTTTGGTTGCGATGTTTAGTGTGAAAATGAAAGAAACATAAAAGCAAGAGAAAAAAGCAAAATATTGAAATAAATACAGAGAATCACAACAGGCCTGACAGAGAGTACTGGAGTAACACAATCGGCTTGGCTGTATCTGTGGAGTAAGAAAAACGAGTTAAGGTTTTGAGGAAGGGGTCACCGGACCTGAAACATGAGCTTCAAATCACAGAATTCCCACAGTGTGGAAGCAGGATGTTTGGCCCATCAAGTCCACACCAGCCCTCCAAAGACCATCCCAATATCCTTGCATTTCCCATGGCTAATCCAGCTCACCTGCACATCCTTGGACACTAGAGACCAATTTAGTATGGCCAATCCACCCTAACCTGCACATCTTTAAACTGTGGGAGGAAACTGGAGTACTTGGAAGAAACACACACAGACACGGGGAGAATGTGTGAACTCCACACACCTAAGTGTGAATTGAGCTCAGGTCCCAGGTGCTTTGAGGCAGCAATGCTAACCACTGAGCCACAGATCTGCTGCACCATTCAATATGATCATGGCTGATCACCCAACTCTTAGGTCCCTTTTATATTTTTCCCCTCTCCCCTTAAGCCTATGCTCTCTATTTTTGGACCTCCCTACCTCATGGAAAAGACCTTGGCTTTTCACCTTCTCGTAATTTTATAAACCTCTACAAGGTCATCCCTCAGCCTCCAACGCTCCAGGGAAAATAGTTCCAGCCTATGAAGGCTCTCCCTGTACATCAAACCCTCCATCCCTGGCAACATTTTTGTAAATATTTTCTGCATCCTTTCAAGTTCCTATAGCAGGGAGACCGAAATTGAATGCAGCATTCCAAAACTGGCCTAACCAATGTCCTGTACAGTCACAACATGATATCCAATTCTACCTTCCTAATTTTGTGTGTCTTCCTTCCTGCCTCACCTCACCTGATGATGCCCTGAGTAATGCTTTTGTTTCCTCCAGATTTTACAAGTGAACTCCTTGGTGACCCCTCACAGTCTACCCTCTGTAAGCTGGAGGTCATCCAAAGTTCAGTTGCCCATGTCCTAACTCTCACAAAATACCATTGACCCCTGTGCTTACTGGCTTACAGTGGCTCCCAGTCAAGCCACACTTTGATTTTAATATTTTCGACCTTGTTTATGACTGTCTCTGTGGTCTTGGTCTCCCTATCTCTGTATCCTTCTCCAGCCCTTCACCCTCTGAGATATCTGCACTCCTCTAGTATTGGCCTGATGAGCATCCTGGATTTTAATCACTCCAGCAATCCTGGTTATGAACATAGAACATAGAACACTACAGGCCCTTCGGCCCATGAGGTTGTGCCGAACTTTTACCCTAAACCTAAGGTCTACCTAACCTCCACCCCTACCTTATACTATCATCCATATCCCTATCTAATTGTCACTTCAATGCCCCTAATGAGGCCGACTCCACTACCATCTCCAGCAATGCATTCCACGCCCCGACCACTCTATGTTATGTTCGCCTCCAGCCTCTGGGATTCTCTTCCTAAAACCGTCCACCACTCTGCCTCACTTTTCTCCTTTAAGATGCTCCTTAAAACCTCCCTCATTAACCAAGCTTTTGACTATCAGCTTTAATATTTCTTCATGCGACTCAATGTCACATTTTGTTTTGTAATGCCTCTATGAAGTGTCTTGGGATGTTTTATTGCATTAAAGGAACAATATAAATACAAGTGGGATTATGTTCGACATGAACTGGTTGGACCAAAAGGTCTGCTTCCATGTTGTTTGACTCAATTGTAGTATGTAAGTCCAATTTTCTTCCTTTATATCTTTATACATAAGTTTAATTTACGTGAATTGTTCTTGAATCGATGTTCTTGGCTCATCCTCACCATAAGGATATGGGTAGAACATTTAGATCTGAGATGAGGAGATATGTCTTCACTCAAAGTGGGGAGTTGGTGAAATTCATTGCCACAGAAAGCAGCTGAGGCCAAAACATTGACTGTTTTCAAAAAGCAGTTAGATATAGTTCCTAGAACTAAAGATCATGGGGAGAAAGCATAATGGGAATGGTAGACCAGGCTCCAAATGCCAAGTGGCCTAATCCTCTTTCTATTTTCTAAGTTTCTCTATGACAAAGAAGGCTGTGTGTTCAAACCCCACTTCAGCAGCTACACTCTTCTGCTCACAACTGAGGGAGTGCTGCATTGTCACGTAAACATCAAAGTAAAGCAGAGGAGGTCTCTTACTGTCCTGGCCAACCTCAATCAATCAACCAAAGATTTGGTCATTTATCTCATGGTTGTAGAATTTTACAGTGAAAATTGGTGACTGTGTTTCCCTACATTTCAGTCACTGCACATCAAAAGTACATTGACTGTGAAATACTTGGGATATTCTGAGCTTATGAAAGATGCTGCATTATTTATTGCAAATTCATATTTTCAAGAGAGTATATGCACACTAAGACAAACACCAACTGCACCTGGAGGACCATCAACTCGGTGAAAGACGCTCTTTGGTCTGCCTGAAACTTCCAGAGCAAGGAGTTGATCCTGATTGGCACATTGCAGGGTCCAGGACTATGGGCTGAGGGATGCAGTAAAGCTTAGGGCAGTTGCTGCCAAGGTGCAGTGGGGAAAGACCACTATGTATGGACTTTCTGCTGAAGTTAAATGTGGGCCTGTTCAGTTATTGGACCTTCCTGGTGCCTAAAATGTATGTAAATATAATCTTGTACAAGTAAGAGATGTCTTCGGTTTTGTTTGTTGAATAGAGTCATGCTCCAACATTTGTTCTTTTTTCATTTGTTACTGTACAGAACCAAACTGCTTTAGTGAATATGAATGTATATAAAGGTATTTTATGAATGAAATATGTTTTTGAAATTAAAAGACAGAGTACATGGGACTAGGCATTATATAATAGGAACTGAAATCATTGTCTTTGTCTACCAGCCATGGGCTCCATGCCACTCCCAGGCCACTAGAGTTATGCAGTCGTACAGCATGGGGGAAACAAACCCTTCAGTCCAACTCCTCCATGTTGATCAGGTATCCCAAACGTAACTAGTCCCATTTGTCTGTGTTTGGACTTAGCTTCAGAGGAATCAAACTACCTGCAACCAGAGTGTCCTATCTGACCCTGGACTCTATTTCCATGTCTAGTATTTATAGTGATCTCCGTCCCTTAGTCAGCATGGTATATTCTGTGGTTGTGCTCGTTGGAAGCACTGAGATGCCATAGGTTGATTGACTACCACCAACATGTGTCGGGATGTGTAGGTTAGGTGGGTTATAGGGGTATGGGTCTGGGTGGGCTGTTCCAAGGATCAGTGTGGACTTGGTGGGCCAAAGGGCCTGTTTCCACACTGTTGGGGTTCTATGATTCCTTGAAAAATTCCCTCTAAGCTGTGTACCAGCTCCAAGGTTCTGTGCATAGCGATCGGCATTTGCATGGCAACTGTGGCATTGACTTCCCATTCCAGAAATTGCTGGTGCACACAGACCTCAAAGGCCTGCACAGCCAGAAAGAAAATCAGAGGAATGCTGACTCCAATCCCTTTTATTGGCATTGACCCAAGGGATCGGTTAGCTCAGTAGGCTGGACGACTGGTTTGCAATACACCACACTACCAGAAGGATGTGGAAGATTTGGAGAGAGTACAGAGAAGGTCCACCAGGATGTTATCTGGTTTCCAGGGCATTGACTACGAGGAAAGGTTATAAAGACTAGGATTGGTTCCACTGGAAAGACGGCAGCTGAGAGGAGACCTGATAGAGATCGACAAGATTATGAGAGGCATAGATAGGGTGGATAATCGGAGGCTTTTTCCCAGGGTTGAAGTTTCAATCACGAGGGAGCACAGGTTCAAGGTCAGAGGGGGAAAGTTTAACGGAGATGTGCGAGGGAAGCTTTTCACGCGGAGAGTGGTAGCAGCCTAGAATGCACTGCCAGAAGAGGCAGTGGAAGCAGGCACATTGAAGACATTTAAGAGGCACCTAGATGGGTATATGAAAAGGGAGGGAATAGAGGGATACAAATCGAAAAATGGCTGGTTTGCTTTTAGATTAATTAGAGCATGATGGTCGGCACAGGCTTGGAGGGCTGACGGGCCTGTTCCTGTGCTGTACTTTTTCATTTGTTCAAGTGAAGCAAACAATGTGGTTTCAGTTCCTGTGCAGGCTGAGGTTATCATGAAGGGATCTCCTAACCTGAGGTGTGGTGACCCTCAGGTTTAACCAGCACCAACTGATTCTCTCTAATGACAGAGCAGGACAATGGTGACTCTACTCTTTGTGTTTACTGAACAGTGTTGGGAAGGATGCCCACACAATGTCTTTGATGGAAGACAGGCTCAGTGTTGATGAACAGAATGGGTGTATTACCTAGTAATTAATAACTCATTACATTACGTTTCAGATACATGATAGTCTCTTATGGGAGATCAAGCTCAATTTAGACTAAGTACGTATTACTCTGCACTACATTGACTTAGCACTAGAATAGCAACTGGCATAGTCAAACACACCAGCAAACCCTGATTACCTCCTCCCAGGAAAAGACCTTAATATCCTAATGGTCAAACTCATCTCATGATACCAGTTAACCCATTCAGATGCGAACTGCTCTATACAGCAATATACTACCCAATACCAAACTGGTTACTTTCACACCTCCAGTGTTTCTGCTATCCACCCCTGCATCAGCTCATCTCCTCCTGAAACCCTGATGAATGCCTTTGTTACCTTGACTCTTCCTGTGCTCTCCTGGTAAAATCCTCACCCTCCACAAAATGGAACTCATCCAAATTGTTAGGTGACTGTGTTACAGACTTGGGATGTATTGTGCAAAGCCGCTACAATGCTACTGCCTCATACAGAGTCATGCACCAGAGGGTCAGTATCTCTGATACTCAACCCTTTTATGTCAGCCAGGGCTCCCTGCTTGGACCAGATTAACAGCCCCAATCAGGGAACTTACATTCTGTGAGGGCCAGCTTGCTGACCTCATTATAATCACTGCAGTATACCTGCTGGGCTTTGAGTGAGTAGCTACTGCTTTGTTTTCTTTAGCTGATTCAGATTGGGAAGGGGCAGATCAGAGGGGCATGGAGCAGCGAGGCTGGTCAAGGGTGGCAAGAGTATTTGGGTCACAGAACCTGGCCAAAAGGAAGCAGAGTTTCCAGGTCATTGAGGCCGGAGTTTGGGGAGGATGAATCCACCTGGCCTGTAACCAGGAGTTACATGCCAGGAGGCTCCATCTGGCTTTTGATAGCCCCCATGTAACCCCATGGTTGCAAATGTGAGGTGGATACAGCTTGCCAGGTGCTGGGCTCTCTTCATCTTGACGTTTTAGAAAATTGCTTCAGAACCCACCTCCAACTTGAAGTGCCCCCTCTCTTGTATAATGCCATCAGTAGTGCCCATTTTTGTTGGCGGGGATGCCAATCTGTCAGTTTCAGAGGGCCTCCCATTGGCTGTCCAACCTCAGAAGCCCATTCATGTTCCTTAGTTGGACAAAGAGTATGTATTCCTGCCATTAATTGGCTATCCCTTCAAAAAATAGCATTGTGGGTGTCAGGCACTAATGTGACATGTGGACCGAGCCAGGAAACCCTTCTGATGTTAATGTCTCAATTTCAAATTAAAATTCAACCCAAGGTGTAAGATGAATTGACTGTTCTGAGGTCATAGCCTTTGCACTGATTACTTATCAGTATCAGTCAGTTAGAGAATAGGGACTGTGCTATTATCGGCAAGCAAGATGGAGTTTATGGCCTCAACGATATGCAAATATTTATAAGGGCAAAGGGAAGTAAAAATAAGTTACCGATCTGATTATTTTACCGAGCAATTGGTCAGGAACTGGCTGAGGGATCTTAGGAATAGGGGTCAAACACAAAGGAATCCAGGAAGACAGTGACAAAGTCAATAGACCATTAACCTAAGCAGCTCAGGCTAACGCTTGAGAGGCATTGGGGTGAATTTTATCAGCCTGCATGGACAGTGAAAAGCCAGCTGGGAAAATAAAGTGAGATCAGAAAAATAGACTCTCAAAATCGAGGGAAAAAGTTCTGATTTTGCAACCCAGGCTGCAAAGGATGAGAATTTTGCTAGCAAATAGTGAGACGCCCATTTGCACGCATCAACATATTTTAAGCTGGAGAAGAAGCTGTTAGGTTAAACTTTGATGAATGAACATCTCATTGTTACTGATATCAACCTGATTTAAACACAGTTAGCCTTTCTCCCCACACCCCAGATAGAAACTAACGGCCAAAAATTCCCAATTCAAAAGTCAGAGTAGGTATCTGCTGGTCTCATGCTCCTGTGGGTCTTCATCTTGGGCAACAGCCCTGATTACCTCAGGGCACACTCCATGGGCAGTGACTACCCCCCCCACCCCCATGTCAACCACCTACTATCCAGCCTCACCACAACATCATGGCATATTTCATGGGTTTCCACTTCAATGCTGCACTTTGGTGAGAACCAACACTTTGCATCCCAATGCTGATGCCAAGGCAATTTACAATGGCACCCATTGCATGGATTGGGGCAGACTGCCTGTCAGCGTGCTCTCTTTACGCTCACTCACTCTGGACCTACTTGGGTGCTCACTGCGCCTCTGCCTTGCCTTGCCTCTTTGAGCATTGCTGCCTCATTCAGATCTTAGAGGCTTATGGTACATCAGTCTCGGCTTGCTTCTTAGCATGGAGACAAAGTCAGGCAACTTATCATGTTTGCCAGCAATGGTCGGTCAAGGAGGGAGACATCTTACTTTTGGCAGTGCATGCGAGCAGCACCGGCACCGAAAGTGCCTCAACCAAATTGACATGTCTCAATATCTAAGGGGAGTAGTGGTCAGTCAGGGCAAGGGAGACAGCCTTCGGTAAGGAGGTTACTGGCACAGTCAGTCAAAGGCATTGTCTAATTTTGGTCCAGTGGCTTGGACATAGCCAGTTGGGAGCTTGTCGTGGTCGGGGTCAGAAGTCCTGTACCATTACAGCCCGAGCAGTGAGCAGTCTTGCAGGTCCAGCGATCAGTGGATTAGTGGTAAGTTAGTTGGGGAGATGCACAGAGGTCAGTCAGGAATCAGTTGGAGTTGTCAGGAGAATTTTCTATGAATCAGTCTTGAACAACGCTGAGATGTTATGCCATGCTGGGCATTAGGAAGAGAGTAGCACTTAGAAAGTGTTCAATTATTTGTATGTTGCTAAGAACTGGTAGTTTCTGATGAAGGGTCTAGGCCCGAAACGTCAGCCTCTCTGCTCCTATGATGCTGCTTGGCCTGCTGTGTTCATCCAGCCCTGCACCTTGTTGTCTCTAGCCTTGATTCCTATGTCAGTCAGGTGAGGATGTAAAGTGGCAATGCGTTCCTGATTGTGAGAAGCTTTCATTTGCAATGGAGAGTCACTGCGCCACCTATCTGCCCTCAGAGGTTTTTCTTTTTTGTTTCCCTTTGCACCATGAAGAGCAGTTCCTGGTTGGCAGCAATGGACCTGGTGCAGGGCTGGACTTTAACCGTGCTGTGGGCGGTCAGAAATCCAGCAGCTCCCAGCTCCATTGGTCAGTACTTTGAGTGGTGAGTGTGAGTGGCACCACAGAGGGGTGGTGCATACATCACCAGGCAAGTACTGGAGAATTGTGCAGGATAACTTGCTGCAACTCACAGAGAGAGAAAAACTCCTCATGAAACGCCCCAAAAATCAACACTTAGCCAAAGTTTAGCCCAGGGGCTCAAATCCCATCATGGCGGCTCAGTGGTTAGCACTGCTGCCTCACAGTGCCAGGGACCCAGGTTCGATTCCACCCTCGGGCGACTATTTGCACATTCTCCTCATGTCTGCATGGGTTTCTTCTGGGTGCTCTAGTTTCCTCCCACAGTCCAAACATGTGCAGACTAGGTGAATTGGCCATGCTAAATTGCCCATGGTATCCAGGGGTGTGTAAGTTAGGTGGATTAGCCATGGGAAATGCAGGGTTACAGGGAAGGGTTCGGGGGATGGGTCTGGGTTGGATGCTCTTTGGAGGGGTGGTGTGGACATGTTGGGCTGATTGGGCTGTTTATGCACTGTAGGGATTCTATGATACTGAGTTTAAGTTGCATTAATAAGTCTCAAGAATGATGACCACAACAGCTATTATTGATTGTAAAAGCTCATCTGGTTCACTCATGTCTTTGAGGTGAGGAAATCTTCTGAATTTTTCCAGTCTGACGTATATGTGACTCCAAAACAATGTAGCTGAATCTTAACTGTCCCCTGAAACGGCCATTTAGTTCAAAGGCATTTAGAGATGGACTAATCCCTAATGGTGGCTTTTCTCGAAATGTCCACATCCCATTAAAGTATTTAAAATGTCAGTTCTTATTGGGATGAAAAATATTGGGAGGACATTTGAATGGTTCACATTCCATGCTGGTTTGTATTCGGATATTAGGCAGGCAACTGATAATACTGGCCAATCCAAATGCATAATCAGCAGTGCAAGATCTGACAAGTGGTGACAACCAGGGAACAGAGGGATACGGGCAATGTGTGAGCAGATGGAGTATGTATACAGTGGCATCATGGTCAGCACAGTCATGATGGGCTGAAGGGCCTGTTCCTGTACTCTACTGTTCTATGTTCTATGGTGGAAAGGATATTGAGGAGATAGATAATCGCCAAAGATCCTCAGACAGCATCTTCCAAACACATGACCACTTCCATCTAGAAGGACAAGGGCAGCAGATATATGGGAACACCACCACCTGCAAGTTCCCCTCCAAGCCACTCACCATTCTGACTTGAAAATATATCGCTGTTCCTTCACTGTCGCTGGGTCAAAATCCTGAAGTTTCCTCCCTAAAGCATCATGGGTCTACCCACAGCAAGCAGATGGACTGCAGTGGTTCAAGAAGGCAGCTCACCACCACCTTCTCAAGGCAACTAAGAACGGGCAATAAATGCTGGGCCCAGCCAGTGACACCCACATCCCACAAAGGACTATTTTAAAAAAAGGTATACATCTTTGCAGAGATAGTAGGAACTGCCGATGCTGGAGAATCTGAGATAAGAATGTGTAGAGCTGGATGAACACAGCCGGTCAAACGACATCAGAGGAGCAGGAAAGCTGACATTTCGGGTCTGGACCCTTCTTCAGAGGGGACATTTTTGCAATGCTTTTGAGAGTATGATTCGATTCCACCTTTTTGAAAGGAGACAATGCACAGAGATGTGAAATGGATACTGTGAGGGAATGGCATGGGTGAGCTTGCCACCTTCCTTTCAGTGTTTTCTTTTGAAGGCATAATAGACCTGAGAATGGGAGAAGAAAAGCTGAGTAAGCTGTACAGCTTTGTAATGTGCATGGTAAAGAGATTCCACTTGTTTAAAATATAACTCAGTGTTAGCTGGGCTGCCCAAGTAATGGAAAAAGTAACAAAAGGTTATACACGTTGAATCATCCATTTGGGTAATGGGACTTCAGCCAGAGTACTTTTAGCAGTACTGTCACAGCGCTAGATGTGGAAGATCTTGATGATGTTCTATGACTATTGATTTTTGTTGTACTGTTATTCCACTTAGTGAATTTTTAGTGAATTTTGAAATGGAAGAAAACTACACATGAGCCTCCAATGGGGCTCTCAGCCTGAACAACTGAGATTAAGCTGCAGGATATCAGTAAAACTATTTAAAGAAAGGAGCTAAATGGTAAAGGTATTTGTATTTAGTGAATACGCTGACTAATAACAGAAAGAAGTGGACTGCTGATCTGAAGGCACGCATTTAAATCCCACTTGGCACTTATAGGGAATTGGAATTCAATGAATTAATTTAATTAAATTTAATTATCTCTGGAATTGAAAAGCTTCTATCAAGAATGGTGATTGTGCAAACGCAAGGTTGACATAAAACCACATCTGCTTCATGAATGTCATTTAAAGACTGCTGCCTTTTCTAGTCTGGTCCAGCTGTGACTCCAGACCAAGCGGCAACGTGGTTCACTCTTAATAGCCCTCTGTAATGCCCTATTGAACCTAGAATCATAGAATCCCTATAATGTGGAGGCAGACCATTCAGCCTATTGAGTCCACACTGACTCTCCAGAGAGCATCCCACTCAGACCTACCCCATTCCTGTAACCATGCATATCCCATGGCTAATCCACCTAGCCTGCACATCCCTGGACACTGTGGGGCAATTTAGCATGGCCAAAGCACCCTAACCTGCACATCTCTGGACTGTGGGAGGAAACTGGAGGCACCCAGAGGGAACTCGCACTGACACAGGAAGAATGTGTAAGATCCACACAGACAGTCGCCCGAGGGTGGAATCGAACCCAGGTCTCTGGCGCCGTGACAAAGTCAGATGTGACACAACACCAGGTTATAGTCCACCAGGTTTATTTGAAATCACAAGCTTTCAGAGCAATGTTCCTTTGTCAGGTGTCAGGACTTCACCTGATGGAGGACCAGCACTCCGAAAGCTTGTGATTTCAAATAAACCTGTTGGACAATAACCTGGTGTTGTGTGATATCTAACTTTGTCACAGTGCCAGGGAACTGGGTTCGATTCCACCCTTGGTCAACTGTCTGCAGTCTAGTGAAGTCTGACTTTGTCCACCCCAGCCCAACACCAGCACCTCTACATTCTGGCACTGGGAGGCAGCAGTGCTGACCGCTGAGCCACCGTGACAGTGACCTTTCAGTTATGTTCAAGAAAGGGTCCAACAACCATCTTTTCACAGATACTTAATGCTGTGCATTGCTAGCAACACCACAAATCCAGAACTGAATGAATAAAGTGAACAGCTCACTGTTTACTTGTTAAAACAGTGAACAAAGGAATTACGTCTGTACATGATACCGTCATGGATTTGACCAAATTATTTTTTAAAAAGTAATTAATTTATTGCAAATAAGTACCAAGAAATTAGCAAAATAATAATAGAAAATCGCAAGACTTTTAGGGAGCTTGCCAAATGTCAGTGATAGATGATAGACAGGAAGACCAGCTGAATGATTCAGCTTCATTGAGGAAACTGTTTTAACAAACTAGTAAGACTTGTCATAACAAGGTGTAGAGCTGGATGAACACAGCAGGCCAAGCAGCATCAGAGGAGAAAGAAAGCTAACGTTTCGGGTCTAGACCCTTCTTCGGAAAAGAAACGTCAGCTTTCCTGCTCCTCTGATGCTGCTTGGTCTGCTGTGTTCATCCAGCTCTACACCGTGTTATCTCAGATTCTCCAGCATCTGCAGTTCCTACTATCTCTGATAAGACTTGTTTGTTTGTGGATGAACAATGAACATGGGCTGCTTGTCCCTTTCTACCCCAGAGATGAATTACAAAGCAGCTCACAAATATCACAGAGACAGACAGATAGAGCGTCAGACATCTGAGGATACAAGAAATTCTAATAGAATTTAAAAAGTTGAGGCAAAGATGCCCTAAAAAAACACACTTGATTCTGAGTGTAGTTTTCTTTATATGATCGAATATCCAATTGCTTTAAGATGGATTAAAACATTGTATATAAATTTAAAGCAGAATAGTCGTGCTATAGCTATCTTTGATACAGCATTCATTATAGTATAATTTAGAATTGATTCTTATGATAAATACGCATAAGCAAGTCTAAAAAGTTGTAAACTAAAATCAGGTTTAGAGGGATATGGACCAAAGGCTGCCAAATGGGATAGGATTAATTTGGGATACCTGGGTCGGTGTGGACAAATTACAACTGAAGAATGTTCTGAAGAAGGATCACTGGACTTAAAATGTTAATTCTGTTTTCTCTCCACAAATGCTGCCAGACCTGCTGAGTTTCTCCAGTATTTTCTGTTTTTGTTTCAGATGAAAAAGTTGTAGCTTTGCATCTCAATCCTCATGAGATCACAGCTAGATAACAATGTCCTAGAACTCTTAGCTTAGGACAAAAGAAGTTGTGCTGTCCTAATATACCTGTTGATGTTCTCTACCCTGGGTTAATTTTGCTGGTTTGAAAACTTCTGGCAGGAGGACATTTCAATGCAGAGCTCAAGCCGTAGTTGGTAATGTTAACCAACTTCTTTCAATGTTCTGAAATTTCTCTCTGTTAAAGTTTTAAGGTGACAATACATTTAACTGAGTAGATTTATCTTGCTGTTGGTGACATGGGGGATGGTAACAATAGTAGAATTAATAACAATATTAATCACTAACAGTATAATCGGTCATTGCTGAATTGATGTATAAAGTGTATAATTTACCTATAACTTTGACTGAAATAAAACCACTCCTACCAACATTTTACAACATATGATTTAATGCCTTGACATAGCTTCGTTTGTAATGCAAGAATGTTCAAACATGATTAAAGAAACTCATAAGAACATAAGAACTAGGAGCAGGAGTAGGCCATCTGGCCCCTCGAGCCTGCCCCGCCATTTAATAAGATCATGGCTGATCTTTTTGAGACTCAAACCAACTCAAACCATGTCTTCTCCAATGGTGCTAAAAACAACTTGCATTCATGTAGCACCTTTAACACGAGTAAATGCCCCTAAGGTTCTCTGCAACTGCTGTAATAAAAAAGGCACAGACCCTCATGGGAGAGGTGAGGGGAGAGAGAGAGAGAGAGAGAGAGAGAGAGACCGAAAACTTGATAGAAGTTACTGATTAAAATTCTGAAGGCGGCTCACTGGACTTGAAAAGTTAACTCTGCTTTCTCACCACAGATAGTGCCAGTCCTGCTGAGTTTCTCCACCAATTTCTATGTCTGTTTCAGATTCCCAGCATCCACAGTTGTTTGTTTTATCAAAGATATAAGGCTTGAGTTAAACATTTTGAAGAGAGTGAGAGTGAGTGGGGGGATAAAGAAGTTTAGGCAAGCATTACCACTAATGATGGGGGATAAAGGAATGGCAGCAATCCGGAGATGGTACAGCTGGAGAGGTTTGCAAAGATTGGGAGCTGCAAAGCTGTGGGAGACTTGGTAAGTGAGGACAAGGACTTTAACTTTGACACTTTGGGAGATGGGAACCTGGAGTAAGCAAGTGATAAGTATTGAAGATGTATAGGAAAAAATGTGATAAGGAAATCATAGATGAGCTCATAGAATTATTACAGCACAAAAGGAACCCACGTGGTCCACACTATCTATGCGGCTCTGCGAGGATTACTCAACTAGTCCCATGCCCTGCCTCTTCCCTGCAGTTTTGTGATGTTTTCCCTCTTTAGATAATTATTCTATTTCCCTTTCAGAAGCTCCATAGAGTCATAGAGTCATACAGCAAGGATAAAAATCTGGGCTTTCTTTAATTATGCCAATCAATAAGTACAACAGCTTGCACACACCATTAAGTGCCTTCCTTTATAAGAGTTCATTCCAATCTCATACAATTGCTGAGTAAAAAAGAGCTTTTCCCCATGTCTCTGAGCTTTTAGTTTCTAAATAAGTGTACTCTGGGTCTCAACATTTCACTCAATGGATGTCTGTGATTTTGAACACTTCCCCCTTAATTTTCTCTGCTCTAACAATTGCATCCTGAGTTTCACCAGTCTGTCCAGGTAACTGGAGTTTCTCATCTTGATAACTATTTTTGTAAACCTGTTCTGCACCATCTCTAATGCTGTCACTAATATTTCTGAAGTGTAGTGCTCAGATTTGGATACAATTGGCAGGATTTGACAATTGGAAGAGTTGGCATGGAACCTAAGTTACTATGGGCTAGCAGCTCTCTAGTCCCAGTAATGCCACTGAGAATGGTGGTCAATCCTGAGATTGCAGCAATGTTAAGTATCAAGAGGACAATGTGAGTTAAGGGAAATGGTGAAGGAGGTAGGAGGTGATGCTCATCATGGTGGGGAGGGGCATATACTGGGCCAGTGGCCGAGGGGAGTGAGGTGATGTCATAAACTCGAGGGAGGAGGGAGAATCTGGGAAGGGTGGACCGAGGGAATAGGCGCTCAGACCTTAGGGAAATGCATAGGGGGAGATGATGGCCTGGTGGTATTATCGCTGGACTGTTAATCCAGAGACCCAGATAATGTTCTGGGGACCTGGGTTCGAATCTCGTCGTGGCAGATACTGGAATTTGAATTTAATTAAAAAAAACTGGAATTGAGAGTCGAATGATGACAATGAAACCATTGCCACTGTCAGGAAAAGCCATCTGGTTCAGTAGTTTCCTTAAGGGAGGGAAACTGTTATCCTTCCCTGGTCTGGCCTACATGTGACCCCAGACACACAGCAATGTGATTGACTCTTAATTACCCTCTGGGCAATTAGGGATGAACAATAAATGCTGGCCTAGCCAACAATGCCCTCATCCTATGAATAAATAACAAAAAAAATCACAAGCAGGAAAGCAGGTCAGTATATGAGCCTTCATGTCTGTTCCCATCCACTACCTGAGAAAACTTTCAGGCTAGGTCTTCCCTCCGTCCCTGACATTCTCCTGCAGCTTCAGTCCTCTCACCAAAATGCATTACTTCTCCTTTCTCTGCCTTAACTTTAATCTGACACGTGTCTGCTCATTCCACCAGCCTGATGATGACCTCATGTCTCTCACTATCCTCCTAACCACCAAGCGTTGCTTCATTGTAAATTTTGAAATTGTACCTTGCACACACAATTCTAGGTTGGTAACGTAGATAAAGAAATGCAGTTGTCCTAATTCTGACCTTTGGGGAAAACCAGTATATTTTTCTCTCCTGTCTAATAAATGACCCATCATTGATACATCCTCTTTTCTATTTGTCAGCCAACCTTGTACTCATTCTGGCATTATCCCTTATATATCATGGGCTTCAAATTTGTTGACAAACCTTTTACAAGTCTATATAAACCACATCAACTACATTACCCTCATCAAAGCTCTACTTTACCTAATCAGATTCTCAATCAAATTAGTTGAACATGATTTATGTTTAATTAGTCCACATTTGTCTAAGTAAATGCTCATTTTATTTTGGGTTATTGTTTCTACATGTTTTCTATTGTCAAGTTAAACTAATTGGCCTGTAGTTTCTGGGTTCATCCTTATACCTTTTTGAACAGCATTATTTGAATTCTACATGGCTGAGATGCCCTACCATACATTTGTTGATCAGGCTATTAATTAACTAAACAGAGATAAACTTAAGACTCAAATAAATACAGGTTCATCAGATATTCACTTATCAATTGCTTCATTTATGCAGATCTTACTTAATTAAGTATTAAGTTAATTGTTTTAGCAATTTGTAAAAACCAAAAGAACTGTGGATGCTGTAAATCAGAAACAAAAACAGAAATTGCTAGAAAAGTTCAGTGGGTCTGGCAGCATTTGTGGAGAGAAATCAGAGTTAATGCTTCAGGTCAAGTGACCATTACTTTAAACTGTTCTGAGGAAGGGATTCTTGACCCTAAACGTTAACTCTGATTTCACTTCACAGATGCTGCCAGACCTGCTGAGCTTTTCCAGCAATTTCTATTTTTGTTAGTTATTTGTTTGTTTGTAAATTTAGTACAATGTTTTGGAGATTCCCACTCCATGTTTAAATGTAGAAAAGCCTTTACACTCAATAATGAATCCCCTGTCTGCCAATTTGTGATGACAATTTTTATTGCTAATTTGCAATCCTCTGTGTCTCTCACTTTCTCTCACTGACTCACTTCATCGTGCTCTCACATCTGTCATTTTTCTCACAACCCACACATTCTCCCTCTTTCTCCATTGATAACAAACTCTTGCAACACATTTTGCATGAAATGATCCAGACTTCTCACTCTCAGAATTGTTCCTATTCAAACAAAGCCTAAACACATTGATCCAGAACAAGTGTCTAGAATAAAATACATCCGAAGTGACTGAAAGACTACTACCAGCTTGGTTAAGTGGTAGCACACTTATTTCTAATCAACAGGTTGGAGCTTCAAAGACCACACTTGCCAGCAGGTAACTGAGAATGGCATTGCAATGTGATACTTGTACAGGGGGTGTTGCAGCTCTTTTGAATGAGACATCAAAGCAGAGGCCTATCTACCTGTTTGGATGAATAGATCATATGCCATATTTTTCAAAGAAGATCAACAAATTCCCTTGGTGTCCTCACTGACATTCATCCCTCAGCCAACTTTGCTAAAAATAATTTAACTGGTCATTCACCTCATTGCTTTCTGTAGTGATTTTTATCCATTCATGGATGTGGGCATCATTGGCTAAGCTAGAAATTATTGTTCATTCCTGATTGTCTTGA
Organism: Rhincodon typus; assembly: GCF_021869965.1. NCBI lineage: Eukaryota > Metazoa > Chordata > Chondrichthyes > Orectolobiformes > Rhincodontidae > Rhincodon > Rhincodon typus. The sequence continues at coordinate 9,236,710 of NC_063344.1, read as the reverse complement.
CAAGATGGTGTCGTCTTAAACCACTGCTGTCTATCTGCTATATGGACACCCCAAATTTTGACCCAGCAACATTTAAGCAATGGCGATACATTTCCAAGTCAGGATGATGAGTGGCTTGGAGGGAAAATTGCAGGTGGTCGTGTCCCCATGTATCTGCTGCCCTTGTCCTTCTAGATGGAAGTGGTCGTGGGTTTGGAAGGTGAATTATTAATTTGGTGACCAGAATTCAGCATAAAATTTGTACTGTACAAGAAATGCTATACAAAATTAGTCAGTTATCAGACAGAATGCTAGGAATGGGAATTAAAGCACATTGAATAATACAAACGATTTCTTAGGGGTGGAGGTAAGCCTTCAAAACCCTAGCCAGGAGGTGGATCATTAAAGGGGGCCTTTGTTATTGCTCAATTACTGACAGCTACATCTTCTGCTATGTAGGCCCTAAGTCCTTGAATCCCTTTCCAGTCTTCTCTGCCTCTACTTTTTTTTTCCTTTAAGCTGTTCCGTAAGAAAATAGATCCAGCTTTTGGCCATCTGCTTCATATTGCTTTAATTGGCTCAATGCCTAATTTGCTTCATAATCCTTAAACAAGTGTCTTTGTGGTGCTTTATGGTATTGAAAGGTCTATTTAAATGAAACTTATTGTTGTTGTGCTGGAATGTTTGAATCTGTGTCATGCCTTTTTTTAACAGAGCAATGAATATTGGCCATGTCTAAACCCCAAAAAATAAGCCAAGAATATCTCTGATTGCATCTCTAATTTAACTCTTAGGAACAAAATGAAATTCTTAATCATTCATACATATATTGTCCCACTGGCTTTGAGACAATGTTTGAACCAAATAGAACTGTTGCACATATTCTACATGGTAAACTTGCATAACCATTGTCTGCCAAACTTCAGAAGACAAGCATTAACTGCTGGACAATAACTGGGCATGTTGTAGATGTTGGTGTGTTCGCTGAGCTGGCAGGTTTGATAGCAGATGTTTCGGCCCCTTACTAGGTGCCATCCTCAGTGCTGTCCTCAGAAGCCTTCACAGGAGGCTCCACAGCACTGAGGATGTCACCTAGTAAGGGGCCGAAACATCTACTATCAAACCTCCCAGCTTGACAAACACACCAACATCTACGACCAGCACCTGAGCTACAAATCTTCACCGAAACCCTGAACTGGGCATGTTATTAGGTATGTGGCTACTCAACTCCACGTGGTGTTCAATTGCTCTGTGTTTGATGATATAGGCCTGACGCTCACTGTTCTTGATCAGTTAAGCTTGAATATGGACTCCCAGAAAAATAAACAGCACAGTAAAACGAGCTGGAAGCTGAAGCATGGATTAGACATTTTAAAGCACTGGCTGGAAATAAAACCTCTTACACAAATATAAACTAATGCCATCTCTGCGCAGGTCTGAGATATAAAATTGGCAACTCCCTGCCTGCTCATAACTTTACCTCCTGTTGTTCAATAGTATCAATCTGGATTGTGGGCTCAACCTTTGGTTCACAGTTCAAAATTGATAATTGGTGGAATATCTTGAAGAAAATGGCTCACTTATCTTGGAAGTGAAATAAATTTTGCAAACCTCACTGCATGGAATAAGCTAAACACAGGACTATTTACTCACTGCTGACGCCAGACCAGTCTCCAAAGTGTGTCATCTTCAGATGAATGACAATCATATGACCATAAGAAATAGGACCAGAATTAGGCCATTTGGCCCATCGAGTCTGCTCTGCCATTTGGTCATGGCTGATATGCCACGATCATCAAATGATAAATCCAAAGACATTCACAATAGAGTGGCAGATCTAATTATTTTGCTTGCCTACAAATTCCAGATTTCCACACCAACTAAAGAATCACTGACAGATAACAAGATAATTTCTATCCTTCTTTCCAAATATCCCTATGGCTTGCACTACCACTAAAGCCTTAACCAGGCCAATAATCTTATGAGAACTCTGCACTCTTTCAATTCTGGCCCTTGGCATATTGTTAATTTTCATTTCTCCATCATTGCTAGCCGCTTTTTCAGCTCCTTCTGTTTCAAACTCTCTAATGATCTTTGCTTCTCTATGTCCCTCCTTTATTGAGATGATTCTTAAACTTCAACACGTTGATGACCCTTTTGGTTGCCTATCTTATTATCTCGTTGTATGCTTTGTGCCAAACTTTGCATAGGGCTAATGTGATGTGTCATGGGATGTTTTAGGTAAAGTCACCACAGTCCTGCCTTCTCATTAGCAGGCGAAATCAGTCTGGTGAACTGGGTTCACATATTTGGCTGCCTCTCATACATTCACAAGTTGTTGAATAACCTGATGCATTTCTGGTCAGTACGCTGATTTATGAAATAGCCATCTTGTGCATTGAATCCCCACATGTCCCAAATGTAACATGGAGAGGGGAGGTGATGGCCTGGTGGTATTATCGCTGGGCTGTTAATCCAGAGACTCAGATAATGTTCTGGGGACCTGGGTTTGAATCCTGCCATGGCAGACGGTGGAATTTGAATTTAATAAAAAATATCTGCAATTAAGAGTCAGATGATGACCATGAATCCGTTGTTGGAAAAACCCATCTGGTTCACTAATGTCCTTTAGGGAAAGAAACTGCCATCCTTACCTGGTCTGGCCTACATGTGACTCCAGCCCCACAGTAATGTGGTTGACTCTGAAACTGCCCTCTGGGCAATTAGGAATGGGCAATAAATGCTGCCCGGCCAGTGACACCCTCATCCCGTGAATGAATAAAGGAAAAAAAATGGACATGATGTTCTGGCATAATGGTTTTAGCATTAGAACTTGTTGGCCCTTGAAAATGATTTGACATGACACACCAAGTCTGGATCTATATAGCCATTGTGAACAAATATTCTCAAGCATTACTTTAATATTATCAGGCCATCCTTGGAAAATGGCTTTCAGAAACTCTTGTGGTTTCTCATCTTCAACTTGTTGCCAATTACAACCATTCCCACTGGCTCTTGCCAAAGTGCAACAGATCAACTTTGAGAATGTCTACAGCCTCCTATTATAGATCTTGAATATGTAGATCAAGACAATTACCTTGCGGATTGTGTTATCTGTTCACCAGTATGCCAGATGTAATCATTCTGATACCTGGCTTACAATTTGCGTCAAAGTCATATCCTTGCACTTTGCCAAGGAGAGGCTATCAATTTGCCAGTGCCTTCATTAGTGGTATTTCTAGTGGGTATGGGGGATTTGAACTATGAACTATGATGGGTTTGTTTTCACTGGAATGCAGGAGGTTGAGGGGCGACTTGACAGAAGTTTATAAGATTGTGAAAGGCATGGATAGAGCGGAAAATATGATGCTTTTTCCCCAAGGTGGAGGGGTTAATTACTAGGGGGACACAGGTTCAAGGTGTCAGGCTTGGCGGGGGGGGGGATGTTTAAAAGAGATGTGAGAAGCAAGTTTTTCACATGAAGGGTAGTGAGTGCTTGGAATGCGCTGCCAGAGGAGGTGGTAGAAGCAGACACAATAGCAGCATGCAAGAAGCACCTGGACGAATACATGAATGAGAAGGGAATAGAGGGATACAGATCCTGTAAGTGAAGGCAGTTTTAGTATGGAAGGACAAAATGTGATGGAGCAGGCTTCGAGGGCTGAAGGGCCTGTTCCTGCCCTGTATTGCTCTTTGTTCTAGTGAACTTTTGGCCAAGTGAACAGATAGGAAACTGCATGATGCCATATGCCATAGCTAATGTTTCCTGCTCAATATTGAAGTACAGTAAAGTCCTATTATCCAGATCCCAACCATCTGGAATTCTCATGCAACCAGCATCCAGGATCAAAAGGAGAATTCCAGATGCTTAGCATCTGGATAATAGGGGCTTGACTGATATTAGCTGTTGGAAGGGAATAATGGACCCTTTCAATACTTAACTCCCCAATCATCTGTTGCAGCCAGGTATACTGGTATTTATGAGCAGTCCTATATTGTTAGGCTGAAAGCGTTCTTTAAGATCTGATCAACATGAATACAACAAGACACGTGTGTTTTGATATAAAGCAAATTTATTCGCTTAATCCAATTTGGATACATGCAAACCAATGAGCGAATCTATTAGCTTAAATACTTTGGACATTTACAACAGGTGAGTGTCACTGCCTCCTGCTGGTGAGGGACTCCTGAGTGACACCAGGCACTTGGAGCTCCATCTCTGTTTCTACAGCACTGTTTCTTGAACTGGTCTGGTCTTGTGAACCATAGTCCCGTGGTGTAAGGTCCCCCCGAACGGGGAAAAGTCCCCAGTATGAGTATTATTCTGAATTTGATATTACATGGTGTGTTGCCATCTCTGAGTACTTTTCCTAAGCATCCCTTTATACAAAAACAAGTCCCGGTGCCTCTGTGTCTTTGCAGAACAGTCTGTTCCCAATACCAGCCATGGTCATTGCAGTTACCTTCCAATCAACTTAGTTTTTATACTAAGAGATAGCAAGAACTGCAGATGCTGGAGTCAGAGATAACACAGTGTGGAGCTGGAGGAACACAGCAGGACAGGCAGCATCAGGGGAGCAGGAAAATTGTTGTTTCGAGTCGGAACCCCCAACCTGAAATGTCAGCTTTCCTGCTCCTCTGATGCTGCCTGGCCTGCTGTGTTTCTCCAGCTCCACACTGTGTTATCTCTGTTTTTATACTAAGCCTTTATTTTTCATGTATTTTCCTTCAATTGCTTATTGCCATGTCTAATGTTCATGCTATGGTGGCTTAGTGGTTAGTACTGCTACCTCAAAGCACCAGGGGCCCAGGTTCAATTCCACCCTTGGGTGACTGCCTGTGTGGAATTTACACATTCTCCCTTGTGTCTGTGTGGGTTTCCTCTGGGTGCTCTGGTTCCCTCCCATAGTCCAAAGGTGTGCAGGTTAGGTGGATTGGCCATGCTAAATTGCTCTGTAGAGTCCAGGGATGTGCAGGCTAGGAGCATTAGTCACAGTAAATACAGGGATAAGGTGGGTTTGGGTGGGATGTGCTTTCCAGGGTCATTGCAGACTGGATGGGCCAAAAAGCCTCTTCCCACACTGTAGGGATTCTGTTCTATTCTATGATTAATCCTGGTTTGGAGATGTCATTTTTAAGCCTAACACTCCAGGTCCTGGCCACTCGATGTTAGAAAGCACAATAATTTTGAGACAGCGATGAGTCAAGTTCTCCCAGCCCCAGTTATATTTCGCATGAAACGTGCAGGTTCAGCTGACCAGCTGCTGCCATTCCCTGCAGGTTGCATTCCAGGGAGATTACTGTTGCTGGCTTGAGGAAATGACAGGGCCGTTGAGCCAAAAGCAAGTAACTTGTCTTGTTAAAGACACAGACCTAGGCATTCGACTGTGTAGCCAAATTCCGAACAAGCGCCATTTCCAAGTTTGCTGATGACACCACCGTGGTAGGACAGACATCAGACAACCCTTAATGTCAACTCTGTTTTTTCCTTCACAGATGCTGCCAGACCTGCTGAGCTTTTCCAGCAACTTCTGTTTTGTTTCCTGGTTTACAGCATCCGCAGTTCTTTCGGGTTTTATTCAGACAACAATGAGTCAGAACACTGAAGGGATTCTGGTTTGTGATAAGTAATTTGATGATTTTTTAGGTGGTTCAAATCTCCTCCAGATCCCAGGTTCTGACGCTGGTTTTATTTAGGCAAGGTCAAATGAAAAAGAGCAGTGGACAGTTGTTTCAGGGGCAAAAGAATCTCTGCATTTTTTAAATACAAAAGATCTGTGTGTTACAAGAAATAAAAGACAAATAAAAACCAGTGAAATTGACACTATCAATTATACAGAGGACAGTACATAAATTACACTATTAAATTAAACACAGATTAACTACTAATAGAAGCTAAACCCTAGTTTTAATTACAGACACTTTAATCAGACTTCCTGACCTTCCGGTGCCCTGCACTGTCACCATCCACCTTCCCCTCCCTACTAGCTCGGTTGGATACTTTGGGATCTCAAGAATATAAGCTCGCCACTGGGGATAAAGGCGATTTTGAAGTACAGCTGGGCGTTGCTGTTCACCGTAGCCAGTGCTTCGCTGAAGACTGCAGACAGTGTAGGCCTTCAGTTTAGGTTGAGTCCGCTGAGGTGGTAAGACGTGCTGTGGATTCATCGGGTCTTTACTCGGTTTTTCTTACTTTGTGGAGGTTTCGCGAGCCGGTTTTCACCTCAGGATGTGCCTGGGGCCTTGTCAGTCGGGTTGGTGTTTTTCGGAGGTCGTCGGTCGTCAGATCTGCTGGTTGTGGTCGGTTGCCGTTGGTTCCCCTGGTATGGAACAGGCTTATGTTGGTAGGTTTTGGGAAGATAACTGTGCAGATAGTTCTCAGGGAGAGTAGCTGTATGGGATAACACGGTGTGGAACTGGATGAATACAGTAGGCCAGGCAGCATCAGAGGAGCAGGAAAGTTGGCGTTTCGAATCGGGACCCTTCTTCAGAAATGGGGGAGGGGAAAGGGGCTCTGAAATGAATAGAGAGAGGGGGAGGCAATGATAGAAGGTGGATAGTGGAGCAGATAGGTGGAGAGAAGATGAACAGGTCACGGAGGTGGGGATGAAGCTAGTACAGGTGAGTGTAGTTAGGGAGTTGGGATGGGGGTTGGTCAGTGAGGAGGGAGGGGCGGATGGGTGGGAGAGAAGACAGACAGGTCAAGGAGATGGTGACAAGCTGGGCTATTCTTGGGATGAGGTCGGGGGTGGAGAGATTTTGAAGCTTGTGAAGTCCACATTGAAACCATTGGGTTGTAAGGTTCCCAGGCGGAGTATGAGGTGCTGTTCCTTCAGTTTTCGGGTGGCATCGTTGTGACACTGGAGGAGGCCCAGGATGGACATGTTGTCCAGGGGGTGGCAGGGGGAGTTGAAGTGGTTCGTGACTGGGAGGTGTTGTCGTTTGTCGCAAACCGAGCGCAGGTGTATGGGATCCCTCTGTGGCTCTAGTTTCGGAAGCTGCTTGTTGGGGCTGAAGACTGTGGGGAAGCTGCTTCTGCAGGAGCTTGTTGTTGAAAAGGCTCTCCGTCTTCCAGATCAGGGGTAGCGGTTATACAGACTGTGTGCTCCATTATCTCCTCTCAGATCTGCGTTATCCATGGTGTTTCTGGTGTTTCCTTTTAGGTCAGCTGGCTTCTTGACAGTTAAGAGTAAGTGTAAATGTATCTTGATTAAGTTGAATGTTCAATAACTCAGTGCATGAATATTAATCAAAGTTGAGTGTCTGTTATCTGCAGAGGCACCTTTCCGTCTGGGTTGGGTAGAGTTTAGGCCTGGTTGGTTGTTCTTTTAGAGTGAATGTGTGAATTGGATTTTTGGGCTGAATAATGGTTCCAAGCAGCTGTCTCTGTCTATGTAATTTTCCCAGAGCATAGCCCAGCTGCCTTTATTTTAACTTTTAAAAGTTATTCACAAAGTCCAGGATTTTGGTCCAGTATTTCAGAATGTGGGGATTTTTGCTCAATCCTACAATACAGAATGAAGATAGAGGTGGAGGTGTCATGGTGCAAAGATAACATCTTCTGTCTCAATGTCGGCAAAACTGAACGACTGATCGTTGACTTAAAGACAGTAAGAACTGCAGATGCTAGAAGCAAGAGTCAATAAACATGGAGCTAGAAAAGCACAGAAGGTCAGACAGAATCCGAGGAGCAGGGAAGTCAATGCTTTGGGCCAAAACCTTTTGTCAGGACTGGGGTGGGGAGGCGGGAGCCCAGAAATAGATAGAGGGAACGGGGTTAGGGGTGGGGGGGGCGGGTAGGTGAGATGGAGATAGGTGGATGCAGTTAGGGGGTTATTGTAGTTGGTCAGTGGGAAGGGTGGATTGGATAGATGGATAGGAAGATGGACAGGTTCAAGGTGGAGAGATTTTGAACCTGGTGAAGTCAATATTCAGGCCATTGGGCTGTAAGCTCCCAAAGTGAAATATATGGTGTTGTTCCTGTAGGTGAGGTGGGGGAGTTAAAGTGGATGGCAACCGGAAGGTCAGGTCAGGTTACCATCCACATTAACTCCCCCTCCCACTCCCCTGGTGACATGTCCATCCTTGGCCTCCTCCACTCTCAGAGTGAGGCCAAACATAAACTGGAGAAACAATACCTCATATTTCGCCTTGGGAGCTTACAGCCCAATGGCCTGAATATTGACTTCACCAGCTTCAAAATCTCTCCTCCCCCAACCTGTTCTCCTTGCTACTCACCTATCCACTCCACCCTTCCCACTGACCAACCACAATAACCCTCTCAGAGATAGTAAGAACTGCCGATGCTGGAGTCAGAGATAATATAGTGTGGAGCTGGTGGAACACAGCAGGCCAGGCAGCATCAGAGAAGCAGGAAAGCCCTGCCTCATCCACCTATCTCCCTCTCACCTACCCTCCCCCCAGCCCCAACCCCTTTCCCTCTATTTATTTCTGGGCTCCCCATCCTGAATCCTGACAACTGCTCATTAACTTCAGAAAGAAAGGAGGAGAACACGCCCCCATCTGCATCGCAGGGTGGCACGTTGGCTCAGTGGTTAGCACTGCTGCCTCACAGGGCCAGGAACCCGGGTTCAATTCCACCCTCGGGTGACTGTCTGTGTGGAGTCTGAGCATTCTCCCCGTGTCTGCGGGGGTTTCCTCCAGGTGCTCCGGTTTCCTCCCTCAGTCCAAAGATGTGCAGGGTAGGTGGATTGGCTGTGCTAAATTGCCTGTAGCGTTCAGGGATGTGTAGCTTAGGTGGATGGGTCTGGGTGGGTTGCTCTGGGGGTCAGTGTGGACGTGTTGGGCTGAAGGGCCTGTTTCCACACTGCAGGGATTTTATGATCAATGATGATCTATGAAAGGAGGAGAACACACCTCCGTCTATATCTATATCAACGGAGCAGAGGTCGAGAGGGTCGAGAGTGCCGAGTTCCTCGGAGTGACAATAACCGACAGCCTGTCCTAGATTTCCCATGTAGAAGCAACTGTCAAGAAGGCCCAACAACGCCTCTTCTTCCTCAGGCAGCTCAGGAATTTGGCATGTCCATAAGGACCTCACCAACTTTTACACATGCACCTTTGAAAGCATACTGTCCAGGTGCATAACGGCCTGGTATGGCAACTGCTCTGCCCAAGACCATGAGAAACTACAGAAGGTGGTGTGCACAGCCCAGACCATCACAGAAGCCAACCTTCCATCCATGGACTCCATTTACACGTTTCGTTGCCATGGAAAAGCTACCAACATCATCAAAAACACCTCCCACCCCGATAATGGTCTCTTACAATCTCTTCCATCAGACAGAAGATACGGAAGCTTGAACACATGCACCAAAAGGTTCAAGAACTGCTTCTTTCCTGCCATTATTAGACTGATGAATGGACTCTGTAACTTCAAATTGTGTTGATCTTATTAATGTTGATCTTGCCTTGCGCACCTTCTGTGCAGTGTAACCTGAATGCCTCACTCTGTCTATGATCTGTGTGTTTTTGTTTGCTATGATCTTCCTGTACAGCTCGCAAAACAAAGCTTTTCACTGTACTTAGGTACACATGACTACAATAAATCAAATCAAAGTTGCAAATCATGTCTTTCCTAAAGTCATAACATTTTACTGGGCAAGAGTTCACTGATGGAACTAGCTTGAGAGAATCAATCCCGCCACACACTGTCCTTCTGAAGGAGATCTTGAAGTGGAGCCACTTCTTCCGCAAAGCTGGGATTGTACGGCAAGAAGAAGTTGAAAAATCCAAAGCGAAGTCATTAGAAAAGTCACATTAGACTTGAGCCGTTAACTCTGTTTCTCTATCCACAGATGCTGCCAGACCTGCTGAGTTTCTCTAGCATTCTCTGTGTTTCTTGCAGATTTCTTAATATGTAAGTGAATGATCCTGGTGATGGATGGGTAGGCTGTAAAGCTCTACTCAGGCTCAAACACTGAACTTTTCATCATTTCATTCTATGTGAGTGCTTGGTTAAGGAGGGTTTTTTGATTTGATTTATTATTGTCACATGTACCCAGGTACAGAAAAGTTTTGTTTTGCCTGCAGTACAGGCAAATCATACCGTACAAAATGCATAATAGAACAGAGCAAGGGTTACAGTGTTACGGCTGCAGACAAGGTGCACAAACAGCAAGATCAATAATTAAATTTAAGATTTGATGGATTTGTGAAAATGAAGCGCTATGACAGCTGCTGTATGAACAACAGCACCTGACATCCTGATGTTCAGAGAATGAAGCTATTCCTTATCTGGGGTGAGATGTCATGGCTGACTTAATCCAAAGATGATGCGAGTCCACAACTGTTGTATTACAAATGTTGCAAGACATTGTGCACTTGCTACATTGTGTACCTTGGAATGTTTACAGGCTTGCTGCAAATATGTTCTTCAAACCTTTTACAACATTTTTCAACAGAGCACTTGCGAACTTCAGTGACTTAATTTTCACTGTCAGGCTTGACTTTATGTAACTTTACCCACAGTTTCAGATGACAGGGTTTAGTTTTAAACCTGTACAGTGACCCTGGAATGAAAAGCATGCACAACTGGTGATACCCAGTTCCTGATTGCAATGGGGGATCTATTTTCGACCAGATAAGTTTTGTGGCAGCTCAAAACCCAACTGTTCCAGCAAAAATGGTGCACAGATTATTTTAACTCCCAGGACCATTGAAAAGCTTTGGCTGATTTCCTACCCATTAGGGCAGAATGTTACAGTAATTAAACCACAGGCTGTGAAACAAAGAAGGTGATGTCCATGCAGCAGGCTGATTTTAGGAGTAATAGCAGAAATATTTTTTCTCAATCAAAGGTAGAAGAGCAGAGGCAAGAATCCTGGAACACTGAATAAAGAATTGGATCCCACAATGTGATTATGTTAACTTTGGCTGAAGTGATTAAAGAAGATAGGCTAAATCGCCATTTTTCCTCTGTTAATCTTGTGGACTGGGAGGAAGATACAGACTCCTAAAACATTAAAATAAAAGAAAGATACTTCAGACACTAGAAATCTGAAATAAAACTAAAGTGCTGGAAACACTCAGATGGGAATCTGGAACTCGCTGCCTGTAAGGGTGGTCAAGGAGAAACCTTCATTATATTTAAGAAATATTTAGCTATGCACTTGCAATGCCAAGGTATACAAGAACATAGAACGTGGAACAGTACAGCTAAGGAACAGGCCCTTCGGCCCACCATGTCGCCATTCTAAACTAATCCCATCTGGCTGGACTGGGTCCATATTCCTTTGTTCCCTGCCTGTTCATTTATCTGTCTAAGTGCCTCTTAAATGTTTCTATCATATCTGTTTCTATCACCTCCCCTAGCAGTGTGTTCCAGGCATTTACCACCTGATTTTTCCATCCTTACCTTCCATCCTTGCAGGAATATGCTGCTCCTGAACTCTGATCAACTGGCCTTCAGAAAATTCCCATATGTCAAGTGTGGATGTACCCTCAAACAGCTGCCCCAATCTAATTTTTCCAGTCCCTTCCTAACGCTGTTGTAATGAACTTTTCCCCAATTTAACACTTTCATTTGAGGACCAGTCTTATCCTTATCCATAATGATCTTAAAACTTACGGAATTATGATCACTGTTCCCAAAATGCTCCCGCACTGGTAAGGCCCATCCCCCAATACGAGGTCTAGCATGGCCCCTTCCCTAATTGGAATATCTATATCTTGTTTCAAGAAACCCTCATAGAATCCCTACAGTGTGGAAACAGGCTATTCAGCCCAACAAGTCCACAACGCCCCTCTGAAAAGCATCCCACCTAGACCCATTCCCCTACCCCTACATTTCTCTTGTCAAACTCATCTAACCTAAACATCCCCGGGCACTATGACCAATTTAGCAAAGCCAATCCACCTACCCTGCACATCTTTGGACTGTGGGAGGAAACCCACACAGACACGGGGAGAATGTGCAAACTCCACACAGACAGTCGCCCGAGGCTAGAATCGAACTGGGGTCCCTGGCACTGTGAAGCAGCAGTGCTAACCACTGAGTCACTGTGCCACCCTTCCTGGATGTAGCTAACAAATTCTGCCCCATCTAAGCCCCTGGATCTAAGGGAGTCCCAATCAATATTGGGGAGTTAAAAGCACCCACTACAACAACCTTGTTGTTTTAATATCTTTCTATGATCTGCTTTCACATCTGTTCCTCTATTTCCAGCTGGCTATTGGGAGGCCTATAGTATAACCCCATCATAGTGAGTGCACCTTTCTTATTCCTCTATGGTGCTAAGTACTGGAAAATGGGATTAGAATAATGAGGTCAGAGATAGTAAGAACTGCTGATGCTGGAGTCTGAGATAACAAGGTGTAGAGCTGGATGAACACAGCAGGTCAGGTAGCATCAGAGGAGCAGGAAAGCTGATGTTCCGGGTCTAGACCCTTCTTCAGCTGTGTTCATTCAGCTCTACACCTTGTTATCTTAGAATAATAAGGTGCTTGTTTTTAACTGGCACAGACACGATGGGCCAAAGGGCCTTTTTCAGCGCTGTTGACACCTATGTCTCTATGACTCCAGCAAATCTGGCAGCATCCATAGAGAGAGGGAGACATGTCTTTCCCTCGCGCTGGTGAGAGAGGTGTCGAAAGAGGGAAACAATGGAACGAGTTGATCCTGGGGACAACCTCACCCCTTTTTCATCGCCACTGCAATTAAGTGCTAGGCAAGAAGGTTCATTGGGAATTTATCAATTTGACAGTGATTAAGGGGCTCAGATTAAAGACCACCAAAGTTCTCAACTCACCAGTTTCCTGATCACTTGCCTCCAAAGTGGGTGAGAAAAATAGCTAGCTTCCGAGCTGTAATATCATGCTAATCTTCGGTGGGGGTGGTATTTCTTCCAATTTATGGGCATTTGATCACAGATGGGGAGCAAAGGGTCAGCCCCTGAAAGCTACCCTCGGTTCCAAATTCTGACCGCTCACCCTGCCACAAGAAGATCTTGTAATCTTGAAGCTGGGTCTCTCAAACGGTGATCTATCTCATGACCTATGGACTTTAGCGTATGGAGGTTGGCGGCCTCTGATTGGCTGGGCAGCTCCTGTGGATCGCCAGTATTGAGGCCTGCAAAAGGCCAAGACACTTGCCCCCGCTCTGCCTCTCAGCTATCCGTGAGGTGATTGGCAGCGAGATTGGGTGAGCTACCTGGCTGGTGACACGGGTGGGTCTGACACCACCTGACATGATCACACCCACACATAAATAAAAACATGGGAATCCTCCACCCAGAGTTGTCATTTCAAATCTGACTCTTCTTCATAAAAATTTGTAGTGGTGTCATGGTAAGGTCACTGGACGAGTAATCCAGAACCCCATTTTAACATTCCGGGTACTTGGGTTTGAATCTCATTATGACAGATGGTGGAATTTGAATTCAATAAAAGTCTAGAATACAGAGCTTGTCTATTAGTGATCATGTAACCACTGTCAGTTTTGTTAAAACCCATCTTTTTTTCTTCCTTTATTCATTCACGGGATGAGAGCATTGCTGGCTAGACAGCATTTATTGCCCATCCCTAATTGCCCAGAGGGCAGTTAAGAGTCAACTACATTGCTGTGGATCTGGAGTCACATGTAGGCCAGACCAGGTAAGGTCCTTCCATCAAGGACATTAATGAACCAGATGGGTTTTTCTTGACCATCGGCAATGGATTCATGGTCGTCTCTAGATTCCTAATTCCAGATATTTTATGAAATCTAATTCCACCATCTGCCAGATGGGATTCAAACCCGGGTCCCCAGAATGTCATCTGGGTCTCTGGATTAACAGTCCAGCGATGATACCACGAGGCCATTGCCTCCCCCACATCTGGCTCACTAACATCGCTCAGGGAAGGGAAATCTGCCGTTCTTACCAGGCCTGTCCTACATGTGGAATCCAGATATACAGCAATGTGGTTGCCTCTTTATTCTTCATTAGGAATGGGCAATAAATACTGGTCTAACTCAGTGATGCTCACATCCCATCAAAGAATGAAGAAAATTCTCCTGTTTGATGTCTCCCAGCAGAGGGCCTCAAAGATACAAAATGTGGAAATGTACTCATATATTTTTTGGATGAAGGACATTGTGTTCAATAAATCACAAATCACAGTCTCAGCATCTCAATTATAATATTATATAAAACTCAGTGTACAAAAGACCGCACATGTATTTTATTTGTGTTTTTAAGAACAGGGAAAAGCACTTTTGATGACAATTTCAGTGACAAAACAGATCAGACAGACTGGAGATGAAATAAGTGTGATTTCACTAACTATAGTTTATGCTGTCTGAGCTCCTTTTGATGTGGTTAGATAGCTTTAATCAACTTGCTGTGATACACACTGGGACTTTCATCCAGCCGTTCTGGATTAGAGGTGGGAACATTAGCACTGCACCACAAGAACTTTCCCATTTTGATGTGGTTAAGCATTACTTGTTAATAGTATATGTATGTAATCATAGCTCACATCCAGTACAAACAGCAATTGGTGAAATTAGTATTGACAGAGTCACACCCAATTTAGGTTATTAACAGGCTCCAAGCAGATTATTATTTGGTTTTATAAAAGGTTCCCAGAAATATTTGAGCCTGCTGCCTTTCAGTTCTGTTGCAGAGTGCTCACTCAAACAGGATAATCCCCTAGAATATTTAACAGGTTTGTGCAAAGCCAGCACATTCTCTATGGTAAGTGAGATCTGCCTGAAGGTAGTTCTGTAGCTCACTATCTGCTAATAATTCAACATTGGTGGTTATTCTGACAGGTTTTTTTTGTTGCCAGCAATGGTTTGCCATTGCCTTCTGCTCTCAGGGGCAGGGAGAGGAGGCAGGTCCCTAGTCTATTTCAGTTGGAATGGGAATTGAACCCGTGCAGTTAGCGGTATTCTGAAATTTCATCTACAGTGCACTTCATGGGTGAAGGTTCAAACGAATGTGAGGTGCTAGCAGATTGTAGACAGCTCCTTAAAGGAACCTTTGATCTAAAAGGACTGGATAGCAATATTTAACATATTGCTTTGTTAGTTGCATTTCTTTGCTCTTATCATAGACTCTGGTAAATTGCATAGGGGTGTAGGAATTAAAAGATGCCAAAAAAAATCCATCCAAGTTCACTGTATAGCACCCAGATGGTTGAGTGATAAAGCAATAATGGACTTAGAGTTATAGGGATGTACAGCACGGAAACAGCCCCTTCAGTCCAACTTGTCCATGGTGATTAGATATCCGAATTAATCTAGTCCCATTTGCCAGCATTTGGCCCATATCCCTCTAGACCCATCCTATTCATATACTCATTCAGATGCCTTTTAAATGTTGTAATTGTACCAGCCTCCACCACCTCCTCTGGCAGCTCATTCCATACACACACCACTCTCTGTGTGAAAAAGCTGCCCCTTAGGTCCCTTTTAAATCTTTCCCCTGTCACCTTAAACCTCTGCCCTCTAGTTTTGGACTCCCCTACTCTGTTGTTGACCACTCACATTAATCAATGTCTATGAATTAACCTACAACCCAGCCAATACTGGGCACTTGTGGTACAGTGACAGTGTCCCTACCTCTTCAGTCAGCAGGTCTGGATTCAAGTTCTGCCTACTCCTGAGGTGTTTGATAGCATCTCTGAGCAGTTTTACTAGAAAATATTGACAATACAGGCAGACATGACTGCCCGTGTAGCAAGGTCACAGATTGTTTGAACGCACTGATAACAAAAATTGCTGGAGATTACGATGGGTCAGGCAACCTCCATGGAGATAAAACAAGCTGACATTTAAGCTTGAGAACACACTATGCTTATCTTTCAACGAGTCTCATATTTTTGCTGGACACTTAACTTGGAGTGGGGACTGGTTCCATACTGGAAAAATGTGTTAATGAGAGAATAGTTGGTCGTTTAACATCAATGAAGAAGAAAATGCTCCATGTAAATACATAAAGATTATGTTTTAAATTTCATATACTGGATGTAGTTGTGTTTTAGGTGGTGTGAGAGACAGCATGGTTTCAGATACAGTCCCACAGATTTTTCCCAAATTTAAAGAAAGAATATCTTGAATTTTGATAGCCTGAGTTCGAGAAAGATGCTATCTCAAAGTGCTCTTAAGCTAAGAAAGTACTTTATTTTGGAAGGGTAGGCACTGTGGTGGGAGGTCCTGAGCCAGGGGCTTTCGGATCAAACCACGCTTCAGGACTTGACAGCCAAGCAAGACGCATTCACGATGTGGCCCAATGGATTGAGGATTAATTTAAGCATCCTTCCAAATAAGCCAACAGAAGGCAGTGCGAGTGAGAGGGATTCCTGGTCAGCTGTGAAATGGAAAGCAATTGGCGCCTCAGCAATCACTATCTGTAGCTCCAGGCTACAACATACATGTACTGGAGAGGCAATGACTGAGTAATATTAGCACAAGATGATTAATTTAGAAACTAAGTGAAAGTTCTGGGGACCCGGGTTCGAGTCCCACTACGGCGGATGAGATTAAAAAAATAAATCATAAATTAAGAATCTACTGATGACCATGAAACGGTTGTCCCATATGGTTCTCTAATGTCTTTTAGGGAAGGATATCTGCCATCCTTACCCAGTCTGGTCTACATGTGACTCTACACCCATAGCAATGTGATGGGCTATGGGTGCTGGTCTAGCCAGTGATGCCCTCATTCTGTGAATGAATTTAAGAAAATGTAAAAATGTATGTTTCCATAGCAACATATCAGATGGCTCCAGGTTTCTTGGCTAAGTTTGTCGGATTGCCAGTTGTGGCTCAGAATAGTAACAACACTGCAGGGTTTGATCTCAGTTCCAGTGACGGTGACTTTGAAGCTACACTCCCCTTGTCCTACACATGGTGGAGATTGTGAAGTCGTGTGCCAGACCTAGCTTTGGGTCAAAAGCTGAAGTAAATGTCACTGTTTGAATGCAGGTAGCAAGGTCCGACAAACAGCAATGTGAGATAACATTCAGATCTGAATGTCAGTGAGATTGACTGAGATGAGTGTTGACCAGGGTACTGGAAACTCAAGTGTTCATCTTTAAGTAAAGTGATGGAACCTTTTACAGTTACCTGAATTAAAAAAAAGCGGATGGCCTTGGTTGATTATCTCTTGGTTTAACAAAGGGCAGTGTCAGAGGCGCATATCAGATGACCTGAGGAGGTACAAACATGTAGAGATACCGGTGTTGGACTGTGGTGGATAAGGTCAAAAATCAGATGACACCAGGGTATTTGAAATGACAGGCTTTTGGAGCATAGTCTCTTCATCAGATGAAGTGAGAGAGAAGCACACAGAACTCAGAATTTATGGGCAGAGAGATCAAGGGCAGAGAGATCAAAAGATCATACAAATGGTGTGAGTGGAGTATTGAATAATAAGTCTCTGCAGGTGATCGAAAGTGTCAGACAGTGTGAGTAAAGTGTCAACAGCTGAATAAAAAGTGAAGGGATGACCTATAATCTGATTAAATAAGGCAGAGAGATAATTACAAAAAAATAAAAATGATGTGGTGCTGGAGACAAACCAAATGACTGGAACAACATAATAAGTGTAAAAGTTGCATGTCGAGGGTCTAACCGAAGTAATAAGTAATCCAACACTGTACAAACTAATTAAGGTAGAGAGATCATAACAACTTATCAAGGTGATGGTGTCAAAACAGGACAGTAAGGAAGATTTTCTAGGAGAGGCAATGGCCTAGTGGTATTATCGCTGGACAGTTAATCCAGAGAACCAGATAATGTTCTGGGAACCTGGGTTTGAATCCCACCGTGGCAGATGGTGGAATTTGAATTCACTTAAAAAAATCTGGAATTAAGAGTCTAATGATGACTATGGATCCA
Source organism: Rhincodon typus (assembly GCF_021869965.1). Classification (NCBI taxonomy): domain Eukaryota; kingdom Metazoa; phylum Chordata; class Chondrichthyes; order Orectolobiformes; family Rhincodontidae; genus Rhincodon; species Rhincodon typus. Next base: position 9,218,886 of record NC_063344.1, on the reverse strand, counting down.
TTGTTGATTGTTGGAAACACCCATCGTTCACTAATGCCCTTTAGGGAAGGAAACTGCCATCCTTACCTGGTCTGGCCTACATGTGACTTCAGACCCACAGTAATGTGGTTGACTCTTAACTGTCCTCTGGACAATAAATGCTGCCTGGCCAGGGATACCCTCATCCTGTGTATGAATATAAATAAATTTTACAGATACAGAACAGTGTAGTGAGGTCAGATGTAACACGACATGAATCCACGATCACGGTTGAGGCTGTCTTCATGAGTATGGAGCTTGGTTTGCAGTTTCTGCTCGGTGATTCTGCATTGTTGTGTATCTCAAAGGCTGCCTTGGAGGACGCTTACCCAAACATCGGAGGCTGAATGTCCTTGACCACCGAAGAGTTCCCCGACTTGGAGGGAACATCCCTGTTCGGCGATTGTTGTGCGGTATCCATTCATCTAGTGTTGTAGTGTCTGCATGGTTTTGCCAATGTACCATGCCTCGGGGCACCCTTGCCTACAGTGTATGAGATAGACAACATTAGCCAAGTCACACGAGTATCTGCCGTGAAAGTGGTGGGTGGTGTTCCCATGTGTGATGGTACACTGTTCTGTATCTGTCAAATCTTCCTTACTGTCCTGTTTTGACACCATCACCTTGATAAATTGTTATGATCTCTCCACCTTAATTAACTTATACAGTTTTGGATTACTTATTACTTTGATTAGACCCTCGGCATGCAATCTTATGCCTATCATGTTATTTCAGCCATTTGGTTTGTCTCCAGCACCACCTCATTTTTAATTTTTTGTAATTATCACCCTGTCTCATTTGATCGGATTATAGGATTATAGCTTGTTATTCAGCTGTTGACACTTTACTCACATTGTCTGACACTTTTGATCTCCTGCAGAGACTTATTATTTGACACTCCACTCACACCATTTGTATGATCTTTTGATCTCTCTGTCCTTGATCTCTCTGCCTATAAATTCTGCGTTCTCTGTGCTTCTTTCTCACTTTACCTGATGATGGGGCTATGCTGTGAAAGCTTGTGATTTCAAATAAACCTGGTGGACTATAACCTGGCGTCGTCTGATTCTGACCTGATACGAACATCGATTGCATCTGGAGGACCATCAATTCGGTAAAAGATGCTCTTTGATCTGCCCAAACCTTGTCGGTCTTCCAGAGCAAGGAGTTGACTTTGACTGAGTGTTGCAGACTGCACATTCTAGGCTCCAGGACTATGTGCTGAGGGATGCACTAAAGCTCAGGGCAGCTGCTGCCAAGGTGCTGCTTGGCCTGCTGTGTTCATCCAGCCCTGCACCTTGTTGTCTTGCAATGGGGAAAGACCATGTTCTGAGGTTTCTTGCTGTAAATGAGGGTCTGTTCAATTATCTGACCCTTCCAATGCCTCAAATATGTATAAATGTAATCTTATATGAGTAAGGAATGCCTTTGATTTGTTTGCTGGATAGAGTCAAGCTCCATTGTTTGCTTGTAGCTTCATATGAACAAAGAAGAACAAAGAAAATTACATCACAGGAATAGGCCCTGCAAGCCTGCAGTACTGTACCATGCTACTGTACAGAACTGAACCCATTTAGTAATTATGTATGCATGTAAAGATATTTTTTGAAATAAGAAAGATACATTCCCTTTTTGTACTGCTGCCATGTCCTGGATATAATACTCTATGTTAAATGTCCTTGATACCTTTTCCAATCCCTCCTGAAGCTCATTTGTGAAGAATTCCTGCCTTGAGTGTAATTTCATCTCTTTCCTGGCATTTGCCCATCTGAGCAGCGACTCCATCACTGATGTGGGAAGTCCTTTCCTTAGAGCGACGTGACATCCTTTGACCCTCCCCACCCCCGTGATCCAAAATGGTTATCCCGAAGCTAACAAACATACGAACAAGGAACAAGAGTAGGCCATTCAGCCCTTCGAGCCTGCTCTAGCATTTAATTAGAGCATGGCTGATCTCAACTAAACATTCCTGCATATCCATGATAATCATTGATCCTCTTATAGTAACCAATAGTCCATCTACCGCTGCTTTAAAATATTTAAAGATTCTGCACCCTCTGTCTTTTTGGTAAAGTCTCTTGCTGCTTTTGTCGGATCAGCACCCGTTATAAACAGAAAGGTGTCAGCAGGCATGTAGTTTCTTGCGAACACTATCTGACCCTTTGCTGTCCATGCACTGAGATTGTCAGCAATGCTACAGAGACCTGTTCAGTATGGGAGCCACACTCACTATTCTTTCATGCTTGTCCATTTATTTTGAACAGGCACAAGTAGCAACAGCTGTGCTTTCACCTCACAGGACAGGACTGTCCAATTGTTCACCATCTGTGCATTTTTCTGGTCTCTGTCCTGATCATCTTGGAAGTGTCTTTCAACTGTTTGCAATCTTTTTGAAAATCTTTACTTGTTACAAACTGGTTTCTGGTTTGCAGAGAACAAACTTCGCTTTGAAACTGTATTACAAGGATGTCACCATCGGCACCACGCCTTATGAAATATGAGACAGTTCTCTCCCCAGTTACTCGTTAAGTATCTAAACAGCAACTTTATCCCTTCCACTGCCATAATGTCTCATCAAATCAGATTTGGCCCGCCTCCAATTCAGAGTTCAAACAACAATTAGGTTTAAGCTCCTGCCTATGTCAAACTATTGGCCATGTCTCTTTAGCCACAAAACAGCTTTGGTTTACCTGAGACAATAATATGGTTGAAAACTTACTTCATTCATTACTGACAAAATATTAAACTTAATCGCACAAGCAAATCTCAAGTCCCAAACTGTGCGTGTGGATATTATTGAGGATCTACATAGATGATTCATGCCACAGGCCCGAGAAGGCAGAAAAGCACTTTCCTTTCTACATTAAGTAACAAAATAGTTTCTTTTTATAACACTTCTTTTATTATCAATTTCGTGGCGGATGTAGCCTTTTCAACTGTCATTTGGGTCCACAGCTGCTTGAACAGATGCCACATAGAGATAGCTTTATTGTAACTAATCTTCCAGGTACATTTAACAGCAGCTGATTTTGTATTTTCCTATATTCTGTTGTGAGGAAAATCTTGGGTGCCAAAAGTACTATGGGGAGAAAGATAATACTTTTTTGAGGACACAATTCTGTTTGCATGACTGTTTAGCCTTTGTTAGAGATAGAATGCAATTTAAAACATATAGATATTCCAACGATATCTCCTTCTCATCCATCTGCTATGGCCAAGAGAGCTCCCAAAAGAAGGGTACACAGGGCGTTGGTATGTAAGTGGACTGCATTGATGGGTAGGGGAATTCAATTCAGAGTTTAGCATACCTGCCTTTATTGGTCACTGCATTGAGTATAGGTGTTGGGAGGTCATGTGCGGCTGTATAGGTCATTGGTTCGGCCACTTTTGGAATACTGCATACAATTTTGGTCTCCCTGCCAAAGGAAGGATGTCATGAAACTTGAAAAGGTGCAGAAAAGATTTACAAGGATGTTACCAAGGTAGGAGTATTTGAGCTATAGGATGGAGCTGGGGCTATTTTCTGTGGAGTGTCGGATTTTGAGGGGATGACCTTATAGAAGTTTATAAAATCATGAGGGGCATGGATAGGGTAAATAGCCACGGTCTTTTCCCCAGGGTAGGGGAGTCCAAAACTAGAGGGCATAGGTTCAAGGTGAGAGGGCAAAGAATTAAAAGGAACCTAAGGGGTAACTTTTTCATGCAGAGCGTGGTGTGTGTATGTAATGAGCTGCCAGAGAAAGTGGTGGAGGCTGGTACAATTACAACATTTAAAAGGCATCTGACTGGGTTTCTGAATAGGCAGGATTCAGAGGGATATGGGCCAAATGCTGGCAAATGGGACCAGATTAATTTAAGATATCTGGTCAGCATGGTTGAGTTGGATCTGTTTCCATGCTGTACAGCTCTATGACTCTAAGACTCAACAAGTAATGTCCCCAAAAGCAAACTCTGATGAAGCAAAGCAACGATTATCCACAGTAACTCTGACTGAAGAAAGGTCACTGGACCCGAGATGTTAACTGTTTCTCTCCATTGTTGCTGCCACACGTCCTGAGTTTCTCCAGCAATTTCTGTTTTTGTTTCTGACTGCAATGTCACTGGCTCTGTGCCTGACAGATGCTGTCTTGTTAAAAATGTACAGTGTTATTGTTGTACCAGTAATACAACACACTACAATTCCACTACTTGCCAAGATACCCCCTCCCTAACTCATGCCAAAGTTAATGAAGCACCAGGCATAGAGTGATGAGAACCTCCTGTCTCTCCAGTGATCCTGATAGAAACCCAGGATGGTACATTTAAACTTTAAATAGCTCAATGTTCTGTCTTGTTTTTCTCTGTGTTGCTGGACCCAGTCCTTCTGTCTGCCAACATTGGCTACATTCCAGCCTCCTAGTGACAAATGGAAGTGGTACACAAGAAACTATTGAGTTAAAAAAAATGCTAGTCTTCGAATTAACTTCATCGCTTTAAGGTTACTGAGGATCAGACTGCAGGCTGTAATGACAATGTGTGTTTTAAATAATGCTCAACAGGTTCCAATTCTGAGGAAGCGTCATCAGACCTGAAACGTTAACTGATTTTTTTTCCACAGATGCTGCCAGACCTGCTGAGCTTTTCCAGCAATTTCTGTTTAGGTTCCATTGGCCCTTGGTGCTGAGTCTAATGATACTGATCAACATCCCAGAACTAGTGCTATGATATGCCCACCCATGATTTCTCAAAGTTTCTCAGGGAAAGCCCTGGTCATTGAAATGCAATGGACAGACTTCTGTCTACCTTAACGAAGGAAGAAATAATGTGCATTGGTGTAGCACCTTTCGTAACAGCAGGGTGTCCCAAACTGCTTTCCAGCCAATTTTTTTTTTGAAGAAATGATATATTGTTACAATGTAAGAAATGCAAAGCACCATGCACAGCAAGATCCAACAAACAGCAATACTATAATGATCAGCTATGCCGTATTTAATGTAATGGTGGAGGATCTACATTGTGCAGGTCACCAGGGAGAAATTCCCTGCTCCTCTTTGAAATAATACTGAGGAATCCTTTACATTCACCTCAAGATGGCAGGCTGTACTGTGACCTTTGACGCACATTTCCTCAAGTCTGGATAGGCTGGAACTTTTTTTCACTGGAGCATAGGAGGTTGAGGGGTGACCTTATAGAGGTTTATAAAATCATGAAGGTGTATAGATAAGGTGACTTTTCCCTAGGGAGGGGGAATTTCAAGACTAAGGGGCATAATTTTAAAGTGAAAGGAAAAAGGTTTAAAAAAAAGCATTTTTTTTTGTACAGAATGAACTTCCAGAGGAAGTGGCGGATGTGGGTGCAGTTACGACGTTTAAAAAAACATTTGGATAAGGATATAAATAAGAAATGTTTGGAGGGAAATGGACCAAGCGCAGGAAGGTGGGACTAGTTTAGTTTGGGAACATGGTCGGCATGGACTGGTTGGATCAAAGGGTTTGTTTTTGTGCTGTATGATTCTACAATGCTCTGACTCGAAAGGTCTCTGAGTCCACAAATGTGTGACTTAAAGCCAGAAGCAATGATGACTGTGTCCATGGCTAACAGCAAAGTAAGCTTGCTGCGTTAGTTAATAGCTTTCCTTTTAGAAACCCAAAGAACACCACAATGGCAGGAGCTGGTGTTACTTACCACCAGAAAGGTACATAAGAACATAAGAACTAGGAGCAGGAGTAGGCCGTCTGGCCCTTCGAGCCTGCTCCGCCATTCAATAAGATCATGGCTGATCCTTTCGTGGACTCAGATCCACTTACACGCGTTCGCACCGTATCCCTTAATTCCTTTATTGTTCAAAAAAAATCTACCTTTTTTTAAAAACATTTACTGAAGTAGCGTCAACTACTTCACTGGGCAAGGAATTCCACAGATTAACAACCCTCTGGGTGAAGAAATTCCTTCTCAGTTCAGTCCTACATCTGCTCCCTCTAATCTTGAGGCTATGCCCTCTTGTCCTAGCTTCACCTGCCAGTGGAAACATCTTCTCTACTTCTATCTTATCTATTCCCTTCATAATTTTATACGTTTCTATAAGATCCCCCCTCAATCTTCTGAATTCCAATGAATATAATCCCAATCTACTCAGTCTCTCCTCATAAACCAACCCCCTCAACTCCGGAATCAACCTAGTGAACCTCCTTTGCACCCCCTCCAGTGCCAGTACATCCTTTCTCAAGTAAAGAGACCAAAACTGCACACAGTACTCCAGGAGTGGCCTCACCAGCACCTCGTACAGCTGCAACATAACCTCAGAGATAGTAGGAACTGCAGATGCTGGAGAATCCGAGACAAGGTGCAGGGCTGGATGAACACAGCAGGCCAAGCAGCATCATAGGAGCAGAGAGGCTGACGTTTCGGGCCTAGACCCTTCATCAGAAAGGGGGAGGGGAAGGGGGTTTTGAAATAAATAGGGAGAGAGTGGGAGGCGGATAGAAGAGGGATAGAGGAGAGGATAGGTGGAGAGGAAACAAACAGGTCGAAGAGGTGGCGATGGGGCCAGGAAAGGTGAGTGTAGGTAGGGAGTTAGGAAGGGGATAGGTCAGTCCAGGGAGGACAGACAGGTCAAGGGGGCGGGATGAGGTCGGTCGGTAGGAGATGGAGGTGCGGCTTGAGGTGGGAGGAGGGGATAGGTGGGAGGAAGAACAGGTTAGGGAGGCAGGGACAAGCTGGACTGGTTTTGGGATGCGGTG
>NC_063344.1:9098331-9207149 GCF_021869965.1 Rhincodon typus | reverse complement strand
CCCTTCATAATTTTATATGTTTCTATAAGATCCCCCCTCAATCTTCTGAATTCCAATGAATATAATCCCAATCTACTCAGTCTCTCCTCATAAGCCAACCCCCTCAACTCCGGAATCAACCTAGTGAACCTCCTTTGCACCCCCTCCAGTGCCAGTACATCCTTTCTCAAGTAAGGAGACCAAAACTGCACACAGTACTCCAGGTGTGGCCTCACCAGCACCTTGTACAGCTGCAACATAACCTCTCTGCTTTTAATTTCAATCCCTTTAGCAATGAAGGACAAAATTCCATTTGCCTTCCTAATTACTTGTTGTACCTGCAGACCTACCTTCTGTGATTCATGCACAAGGACACCCAGGTCCCTCTGCATAGCAGCATGCTGCAACTTTTTACCATTCAAGTAATAATCCTTTTTACTATTACTCCTATCAAAATGTATGACTTCACATTTATTTACATTGTATTCCATCTGCCAGACCTTTGCCCACTCACTCAATGTATCTATGTTCCTCTGCAAAGTTTCACAGTCCTCTGCACACTTTGCTTTGCCACTCATCTTAGTGTCATCTGCAAACTTTGACACCCTACACGTGGTCCCCAACTCCAAATCATCTATATAAATTGTAAATAATTGTGGCCCCAACACCGATCCCTGAGGCACACCACTAGTCACTGACTGCCAGCTGGAATAGCACTCATTTATCCCCGCTCTTTGCTTCCTGTTAGTCAATCAATCCTCTATCCATGCTAATACTTTACCCTTAATGCCATGCATCCTTAATGTGAATCCTTAAGGTAATGTGAATACAGTTTATACTCAGCTGACAGTAAATTAACTTGATGTTGTTGGTAGCATATCCATGCATCCAGTCCTTGCAGTATAAGTCCATCAGCTTCCTTATCAGTCAGGACTTTCTGAAATGCTTTAGAAATAGAATGAAATGAATTGAAAGAGAAAAAAAGTGACAATCCAGCTAATGCTGGTCATAGCTGAACAGGGAAGGAGCTGTAAGTGGTGAAATGCTAGATTCTTACACGATAAAATGCTCGCCCACACCTAAAAGTTTTGAGAAAACACCTGATTGCTTGCAAATACATGATGCGCAAATTTCAGTTCTGAACTGGAAATAGGATGTGTTGTGTTACAAACAGTAGTCGACTGATTGGTCTGGATTTTGGAAACGGTATTAACGTGCTCAATCTGAACCGAGTGTCTCCTACAATCCTGGGAAAAACTATGCACACACTTTTGCTGCTGGGTTTAGTTGTAGCTGTTGCAGGCTCAGGTCCTGCTGGACTCTACCAAGGGTGAGGAATTTCTCTGCGTGTACCGTGAAATTGACGGAGGCTGGAAGATCCACCAAGTCTGACATTTAATGTTATTTATTCTTGACAGGGATAAAGTGCTTCGTCTGATTCCGGAAAATGACCTGCACCTGCAGTTTCTAAGGAACGCGTCCCGCACTGGGAAGGTATGATTTCATTTTGCTAAACTCACAGGCTGCTGTTTAACTGAGGTTAAGCGAATAATTGTGGTGTTGCTGTGTTCACAGGTTGATTTTTGGCATCCGCATTCAATCGACCTGGTGACCACAGGGAAAGGTGTGGATTTCAGGGTGGCTGCTCATTGGAGCTCGGATATCCAGGCTGAACTGGAGAAGATTGGTTTGAAATATGAGTTAGTTTCTGTTCCTGTATCAACTTTCACCAACATTATAATCACCTCATTGAACGTTTTTATATTAAAACAGAAGTTGATATCCCTATATCTTCCTTTTCACAGGATATTAACTGAGAACTTGCAAATCTTGATTGAGAACCAGTTCGACCAAATAAGGACTCGATCATTTAGCTATGATTATAAAAGTTATCATAACTGGGATCAGGTAAAAGCTAAAATGTCTACAATTTTTCTTTAAGGTGTGCTGTGAGACCTTTGCCAGTGATAGGAAGATCAGGGTAGGAAGAGGCCATTCAGCCTTGATATGTTTTCCCAATTCATTTTGAATTATAATTCTCTTTGGCTGCATTTGTACCAATTGCAGTTTTCAGTTTACCCAAACCTGCCCAGTTTGGCCTCATGTGCCTGCTCTAGTTGTTCAGCAGATGGAGCAAAATGGGTGTTAGCCAGTAGCACTGTGTTATGTTAATATAGCTTTCCCTCCTGACAATTACAGCTCATGGTAAATATTTGCAATAGAAAGTGCAGACAGATGATATTGCTAAATTTCACTAGGCAGCAGACTTTTGACAGGGTCTTCCATAGTGCTCACTAAACTTCCTTTTTATATGATGTACTCCAAAATCATTCCTACATTACTTTCTTACTAATAACATAAATACAGGAGAGACAGAAGGAGACTGGAATATATCAAGAGCTTTTCATGATCTTGCGCAGTGCAGATGTTGTCGCAATACAGGAAATGTTCTACCCAATTTATATACAGAATGTTCCCACAAACACCACGTAATAAATGACCAGATTCATCTGTTTTACTTGTTGTTTAATGGAGAAATGTTAGCCCACAGCAATGGGAGGACTCCCCTATTCAAATAGTACCTTGGCGTATTTTTACATTCAACTGTGAAGGTGAAAATGGCTCACTCAAAAGAGAGCACTTCTCCCAGTAGAGCTGTCCCTCTGTGCTGCCTTGGAATGTCAACCTGAAGTAGGTGATTTCATCTACAGGTGGAAAATTTAAACCTGAGCCTCTGACTCCTATATGCACTACATCATGGACATTGGAATCTCTGTAGTTGAATCTGACACCAAATTGGGGAATAGTCAATATTGACAAAGGCAGTAACAAATCACATGATATCAACAAACTTGCAGACCGGGCAAAGAACTGCCAATAAAATTGAACAATAAAATGTTAGGTAGTATAAGTTCGTAGAGGGGAAAGGGAGTCATGTATTACAAGTTTAGATGAGGTAAAGGAACAAAAGGATCTTGAAGTACAGGTAAGCCATTACTGAAAGTTGTGTCACAAGTTAGCAAGGCTAGGAGGAATAAATCCAATAAACCTATTGCTAGAGGAATAAAATTTGATCGTAGCAAAGTTATGCTAAACCTGTATTGAATCTTGGTTAGAACCACAGTTTTGTAGCCAGCAATGCACATAATAGTGTGAATGGATATAAGGACACTGGAAAAGACACAGAGAAGATTTACAAGTTTAATCCCAGAAATGTCTGCCTGTATATGTGTGTATCATAAACATCTGGAAAGGATTGATAGGCTTGGTCTCTGTTCAGTTGACATAAGAGGGCTGAGGCGTAGAGGTCTTTAAAACGAGCGGTTCTGATACAGTTGCTGCAGAGAGAATGTTTCCTGTTGTGGGAAAGAGCATTATTAGAGGTTATCAATGTACGATAATCACTACGGAATTCAGAAAAACATCTTTACCCAAAGAGTCATGAGAATGTGGAACTAAATACAACTGGGGGTGGTTGAAGTGAATAATATAGATGCATTTAAGGGCAAGCTAGACAAGCATTTGAAGGAGAACATGTTATGGACTAGACCAAACTCCCTCAAAATATTCAGAAGATAGTCCAAACTCTAATTTTTTTCTTATTTTAAAAGTAAGTGTAAGGGGTTGCATTCCAGGTGCAATTCAATTGGTCAAACTATTGCATTTAAAGCAAAACTCACTTTATTCGTCCACTACAGTTAAAATACAACAAAAGAAAGAGGGAATTGGAATAACTTAACTCTACTGGAAAATTTAAACGAATACTAGATGCAGTAATGATTACTAATTAACTGCTCCAAAATAGGAACATCCCATAAACACACTTGGTAAAAGGCAAATTCAGAAAACCGATGGTCTCACATGCGACTCCAGCAGCCCAAGAGGGGAAAAAAGCATCAAGAGAAAATTCTGAGAGAGTGTATCATCTGGGAGAGATTTACTGCAGCTTCCAACCGTTCTGAGACCCTGTCAACAAATACTGCTACTGAGAAACTAAAAATCCTGGTGCTGTGAGAGCTTGACCACACCCAGCTTGGCTGCTTCTATTGTTCCAACCTTAAAAAAAAATCCAAGGCCTCACAAACTGTTTACTCTAGTGGTTCTGGTAGATTGCTCATCACCACTGCCTTAAAACCTCTCTTCAAAAAAAAAAACCTCGGACAAAATAACCTCTGAAAGCCATAGAATCGTCACAAAGATGGTAGAAGTTTACAGTGTTGGACATAGATGGAGAAATAATGGGAGGAACTTACCAGGAGTGTTAACATCAACATAGGTAGGAGGGGCTGAATGACCTGTTTTTGTGCTGTACATCCAATATAATCTTATGAATTTGCAAAACACCAGAGACCAAAGAAAGGAGTTTTCTGGGAGCATGTTGGCTTGGAGGAAATTTTAAGAGTTGGATAATTGTGTGAAATAAGTACAGGTATAATGGGCTTTATAAGCAAAATATGTTCCCACATTTTCCTCTAACAAAAAATACCTTTGTAAAGCAATGATGAAAAATGTTCCAGAGTGTCTCAAATTTGATAATCATTTGCAGATTGAATCCTGGACTGCTACCATTGCCAAAGAAAATCCAAACTTAATTTCTCGGCTTGTAATTGGGCAGAGCTATGAGGGACGAGATATCTATCTCCTCCAGGTAAGATTATGTTTCATTATTGGTGCAGCCTGAGCCTGCTGATGTATGTCAGTGTTGTGGAGCGACAGCTTGATCGAGTTTAGGGTTGGACAGATAAGAAAGTTTATAGTCTATTGATATCTGCCAATATATCGTTAAAGGTTGGCAAGAGAACAGGTTCTCCGAAACCTGCCATCTTCATGGACTGCGGGATCCATGCCAGGGAATGGATCTCCCCAGCATTTTGCCAGTGGTTTGTGAAAGGGGTTCGTCGCACAAGCTAAACTTTACCACTTGTTGGATTTATTTACACAGAGATTGCATGCACCTGCTTCTCAATGTTCAATAAAAATGGTTTATACATTCTACAGGCTGTTAGAACATATGGAACAAGATCTCCCCTGAACTCTCTTGTCAATGAGATGGATTTCCTGGTTATTCCTGTTGTAAATGTAGATGGTTATGTATACTCTTGGACTGAGGTAAGGATCAAATGCGTTGTGTGGGGTATTTTGGAAATAATATTTGCAACTATCTGGGATTGCCTTTTCTCTTGTTTCCTTTCTATTAATCCAGTTGTAGCCCAAGGAATTTTTTGCAATTGTCTCTTCTCTCTGCTACAGTGTTGTTTATGAAGTCCACTTAGGATTGATTCTTGATCAGTCCCAATTTCTAATTTCTAATTTCTAACCCTCAGTCAGCAACATCACCTGAAAGAATTACACATGGATAAAGACTCAGTTTCTCTCCCTTGGCCATTGTCTGAGGGCGAATGGGACTGTTGTAGTCTTGGTATTTATCAGTCCCTGAGCTGACCTTCCAACCCCATTTCTCCCCAGTCAACAATGCTGACTTCTGCCTGCATAATGTTCCCTGATCTCTTCTTAAGTTGCAGAAGCATTTACGGTTACCAAAATCTTCAATGACTTTGTCCAAAGTCTTCTATTCGTGTACATATACAGCACAAAAGGAGGCCATTCAGCCCCAATGAAACATAGAAGCATAGAAAATAGGAGCAGGAGTAGGCCATCAGCCCTTTGAGCCTTCTCAGCCATTGATTATGATCATGGTTGATCATTCAACTCAATAGCCTGTTCCTCCTTTTCCCCAAATCCTTTGTCTTTAGCCCCAAGTTCAATATCCAACTCATTCTCGAAATCATTCAGTATTTTTGTACACTGAGACCTAAACTCATTTTGTCACCCCATAGCCTTGTAATTTTCATTCATGCAACTACAACTTGCTAGGACGTCACAACCTTAACTCACTAATATACTTCACAGGAGTTTTGTCAGGGAAGATTTTGGCCCCAAATCTCATAAGAAGCGAACAAGACAAGTGACGAAAACATGGTCAAGGAAGGAAGTTTTAATATCTTGAAGGAAGAATGCATGGTAAAGAGAATGGATAGATTAAAGGAAGAAATTCCAGAGTTTGTCACACATTTATCGAGAGATGGGATAGCAAATGGTGCCAAGTAACATGCCAAGAAGGCAAAATGATATCTGCTGCACCATAGATACTGCACTGGATTAAGATCTCATTACACCATTTGCTGTATGATGATGTGTCTGTTGATAACAAGCAGATGATGGTGTTATCTATCTATGCACCTGCTCACTGTTTCTATCAATAGGATCGACTTTGGAGGAAGACAAGATCCAGGAATTTTGACTCTGACTGTGTAGGAACTGATCCAAACAGAAACTTCAATGCTGAATGGTGTAGTAAGTCCATTTATTGTAATATGATGGTGTCCTCTCAAATTTAGAGAGAGAGAGTTTTGTGCTTACTTAAACTTGTGAGACCTCATATTGAAGAATTAAAATGATTTATACATTGCCTCCCACTCCCACTGCATTAGTGCCAAAGGGCACATTGAAATGCTGAATGTGGGCTGGAGTTGATCCCAAGTCTCTAGTTATCCAAATGGTACCTCATGCAATGTGCTTTAAAAGAACTGAAGTATAGCTAGAGCCTGAAAATCTTGATGAAGACTCTGTCTTTCTCCATCTGGAACATTATGAGCCAACCTCAACACTGCTCTGGACCCATTGTTCATGTGGTGAGGCCTGAGAACTACAAGTTAAAGGAAGTGAGTGCGCTGGGTACCCACAACATACCCATGTTCTCCAACCTCTCGACACAAGCATCAAGTGAGAATGCCTGAGGTGGTGGCTAGGAGGCCATCGGACATGTGGATGGATGACATGGCCCTTTATTGATGATGCACTACTTGGGAGGAGGTAGATAATGATAAAAGTAGAAGATGACAATTGTAACTGTCTCGTATCTGTCTAACCTACAGCGAATGGATCCTCAAGGAACCCATGTTCTGCAATCTAGTGTGGACCATATGCAGAATCTGAAAAGGAAGTCAAGGCAGTTGCAGACTTCATCCGTAACCACAGTTCAATCATCAAGGCTTATCTCACAATTCATTCATATGGACAGAAATGTTTGTTCCCATACTCCTACACTTATTCATTGGCATTTAACAATAACGAACTGGTAGGAATTGCATCTCAGAAAAGAACTCATAATTTATTAAAGCTATTTCATTGATTATTACATTAAGGGGCTTGACATTGTGGTAATGTCATCAGACTGGTAGTGCAGAACCTTAGGTTAATGTTCTAGGGTCATCAGTTTGAATCCCACAGTGGCAGGTGGTGACGTTTGGATTCAATAAAGTCTGGAATAACAGTTGTTAGGCTTACCACATTGATTCCTGGGAATAGCAGGACTGACATATGAGGGGAATCTGAGTCAGTTACAATTGTATTCACTGGAATTTAGAAGATTGAGGGGGAATCTTGTAGAAACCTATAAAATTCTAAACAGGTCGAGACCGGTTAGATGCAAGAAGGATGTTCTCAATGGTGGGAGAATCCAGAACCAGGGGTTTGTGTTTGAGGATAAGGGCTAAACCTTTTAGGTTGATGAGGAAAAGTTTCCTCCCCTAGAGAATGGTGAACCTATGGAATTTTGACCCCACCTGCTGAAAGTGTGTTTTCAAGAAGGGCTTTGTTATTACTCTTGTAGCTCAAAGGGTCAAGGGATATGGGGGAGGATGGGATTACGGTATTGAGCTCGATAATTAGCCATGATCATAATGGATGGGCTGAACAGCTTACTCCTGCTCCTGTCTCCTGTGTTTCAATGTTGGCTCCTTGTCCTCATGTCACAACTGTGTAGTTTGGATAGACCTTGATGCATCCTATTACAATGTTGTAGCCACTGCTTCATTTATTATCTGTCATTCACTGGAAAATACTGTTTTTATGCATGGCACAGAATCATCTGCACAGAAGGAGGCCATTCAGCCTATCATAACTTGTGCTTGCTCTCTGTCAGAGTTACGAATTATACACTCTCCCCTGTTGTCTACCCCCGAGCTGTGCATGGTTTTCCCTCTGAGGTATATATCCAAAATGCTTTTGAAAATTTTCTCTTAAATTGGCTTTCACCACCCATTTAAGAGCAGGAGCAGGTCAATTGCCATGTTGAAGGTGCTCCATCATTGGTTATGAAATCAATTATTGGCTGAGCCTCCATCTCAATGCCACATTCCTGCTTTCTTTCCATATCCCTCGATGCCTTTAAAATATGTCAATCTTTTTACTCAGTGACCTGGCTTCCACAGGATTCTGTGATCATGAATTTTTCAGTTCACCACCCTTTTAGTGAAGAAATGTGAACCTACTCTATGAAGGCCAGTATGCTGTCACCAAGTCACCCTTTATTTGCATGTGCACAGTACATGACACTGACCCAGCTGGTTCAGAGCCAGCTCCTAGAGTGAGCAGAACCTCTGCCACTCCTGTTAATATCTGTCAGCCAGGGCTCCCTGATTGGGCCTGCTAACCCAGTCCAATCAGGGAACTCATTCTATTTAGCCCACCTAGCTGACCTTGCTCCAATCGTTGCAAAATGTTTCCTTAGCTTATTGTAAAAATGGCCTCCTAACTAGCTACCTAAAAAGAACTCTTCACTTCCTTCCATTTCTTGCCTATTTTCTTTTCAGCGTGAACAGTTTTTTGCCGCCTGTTCTAATCAAAGTCACTCCTAATTTTAAATACCACTCTCTTAAATTTCTAACCTCTGTGCCCTAAGGAAAATAATCCCAGTTTCTCCAAACTTTCCACAGAACTGAATTCCCTCATTTTTAAAAAGAAGTCATTTACAGGATGAGGGAGTTGCTGGGCAGGCCAGCATTTATTGCCCTTCCCAAATTGCCCACAGAGCAGTAAAGAGTCAACCACGTTGCTGTGGGTCTGGAGTCACATGCAGGCCAGACCCGTTAAGGCTGGTAGTTTCCTTCCCTAAGAACGTTAGTGAGCTAAATGAGTTTGTCCTGAGAATCGACAATGGATTCATGGTCATCATTATGCTGTTAATTTCAGATTTTCCCCGAATTCAAGTTCCACCATCTGCCATGGCAGGATTTGAGCCTGGGTCCCCAGAACATTATCCCCGTTCTGGACCAATAGTCCAGTAATAATAGCATTTGACCATCACCTCCACTAGCTTAGTAAAATTCAGGTGAATTTCTTCTCTGTCCCCTCTCCAAAGCTTCGCGAGTGCATTTTTTCCTCACTATTTGTAAAACCTAAGATCCTGAATGCCTTAAGCATTATTTTTTAAATCAACCTGTCCTGCAGCCGTCACCAATTTGTGTACAAATTGTGCAGCCCCGTGTGCAATTTAAGAAAGACCTAGGTATTCACGGTTGGAGAGGCAGGAAGGAGGATTATGAATTCCAAACAGTAAGTTAGCTTGGTTTAATCAGCCCAGCTCCATCTCTTTGGTTGAATAATTTTATAAAAACCAAAAGAACTGCGGATGCTATAAATCAGGAACAAAAATAAAGTTACTGGAAAAGCTCAGCAGGTCTGGCAGCATCTGTGAAGGAAAACAGAGTTAATGTTTCGGGTCTGGATCTGAGGAAGGGCCAAAGGACCTGAAACGTTAACTCTGTTTTTTCCTTCACAGATGCTGCCAGACCTGCTGAGCTTTTCCAGCAACTTTGTTTTTGTTGTTGAATAATTTTATGTTGGCTTTCCTCATTTTTCCTTCGGAAAGGTATCACTTCACACTTTGCTACGTTAAATTTAATCTACCATGTGCCAATGCGTCAGCACTGAATTATACAAAGAACATAAGAACACAAGAACTAGGAGCAGGAGTAGGCCGTCTGGCCTTTCGAGCCTGCTCCGCCATTCAATAAGATCATGGCTGATCTTTTCGTGGACTCAGATCCACTTACCCGCGTTCTCACCGTATCCCTTAATTCCTTTATTGTTCAAAAAAAATCTACCTTTTCTTTAAAAACATTTACTGAAGTAGCGTCAACTACTTCACTGGGCAAGGAATTCCATAGATTAACAACCCTCTGGGTGAAGAAATTCCTTCTCAGTTCAGTCCTAAATCTGCTCCCTCTAATCTTGTGGCTATGCCCTCTTGTCCTAGCTTCACCTGCCAGTGGAAACATCCTCTCTACTTCTATCTTATCTATTCCCTTCATAATTTTATATGTTTCTATAAGATCCCCCCTCAATCTTCTAAATTCCAATGAATATAATCCCAATCTACTCAGTCTCTCCTCATAAGTCAACCCCCTCAACTCTGGAATCAACCTAATGAACCTCCTTTGCACCCCCTCCAGTGCCAATACATCCTTTCTCAAGTAAAGAGACCGAAACTGCACACAGTACTCCAGGAGTGGCCTCACCAGCACCTTGTACAGCTGCAACATAACCTCTCTGCTTTTAATTTCAATCCCTTTAGCAATGAAGGACAAAATTCCATTTGCCTTCCTAATTACTTGTTGTACCTGCAGACCTACCTTCTGTGATTCATGCACAAGGACACCCAGGTCCCTCTGCATAGCAGCATGCTGCAACTTTTTACCATTCAAGTAATAACCCTTTTTACTATTACTCCTATCAAAATGTATGACTTCACATTTATTTGCAGAATATGTTCCAGTGTAGATAAATGTGAAGCTAGCAAAGTACAGTAGGTCAGACAGTGGCTAAAGCTCAGGAAAGTCAACGTTTCAGACCCAATCCCCTCCCCAGTCCTGATGAAGGCTTTTGGCCCGAAATGTTGGCTTCTCTGCTCCTCTGATGCTGTCTGACCTGCTGTGCTTTTCCAGCTCCACATTGTTTGGCTCTCGCTTCCAGCATCTGCGGTCCTTACTGTCTCCATATGTCCAACGTACTCTTATTGTGGAGAAACAGAAGAGTGTATTTGATGATATTGTAAAATCGATTAGCTCCAGATTTGTGGGTTTTGGCTGGGAGGTGGGTTAGGCTTTCTCTCTTGACATTTATCACTTCTGATCTCCCTACAATAGGAAATATGTTATTAAACTTGAAAAGGTGCAGAAAAAATTTACAAGGATGTTGCCAGGGTTGGAGATCTTGAGTTATTAAAGAGAGGCTGAATAGGCTGGGGCTATTTTCCCTGGAGTGTCTGAGGCTGAGGGATGGCCTTATTGAGGTTTATAAAATCATGAGGGGCATGGTTAGGGTGAATAGCCAAGGTCTTTTTCCCAGGTTAGGGGAGTCCAAAACTAGAGGGCATAGGGTTAAGGTGCGAGGGGAAAGGTTTAAAAGGGACCTAAGGGCAACTTTTTCACACAGAGGATGGTTCGTGTATGGAATGAGGTGCCAAAGGAAGTGGTGGAGGCTGGTACAATTACAACATTTAAAAGGCATCTGGATGGGTACATGAATGGGAAGGGTTTAGAGGAATTTGGGCCAGATGCTGGCAAATGAGACTCGATTTATGTAGGATATCTGGTCAGCATGGCTGAGTTGGGTCTGTTTCTGTGCTTTACATCTCCATGACATTACCCCACTTAATGTTTGGACAGTTTGATGGTGAATGACCAAGCTCATTACAATTTTGAAGCAGGGGCTTTCTCTGCAGAGTCTTGCGTTGTGATATTTGTTATATTTAATAATCAGGTTTGATACTTCATGTTTCTATTTTCAGGCTAACCTTGCTCAGAATGCAGTCCAGGCTTTGAAAAGTCTTTATGGAACTGAGTATACCTTTGGTTCTGGATTGAGTTCAATGTGTGAGCACCTTTTTTTTTAATGATTCATGATGCTTAACAATGAATATTGACATTGCACTTTTTTTGTGACCTCCATTTCCAAGCCTAAGCTACATATTAGTGCTGTAACAGTGCTGTACTGTGTTGAAGTGCTGTGCTATTGAGTTCTACATAACCACTGAGAATATAGCAGCAGGCAGTGACTAGTGGGGTGCCACAGTGATCAGTGCTGGCACCCCAACTATTCACAATATATATTAACAATTTGGATGAGGGAACAAAGTTTTGGTCTTCTTTTCTGAGGAAGGATGCTCTTGCTCTCGACGGGGTGCAGTGAAGGCTGATTCCGGGGATGGTGGGTCTGACACATGAGGGCAGATTGACTGGGTTGGGATTGTTTTCACTGGAGTTCAGATGGATGAGGGCGGATCTCATAGAGACTTATAAAATTCCAACAGGACTAGACAGGGTAGATGCAGGGAGGATGTTCCCGATGGTGGGTGTGCTCAGAACCAGGGGTCACATTGTGGGGATTCGGGGTAGGCGATTTAGGACAGAGACGAGGAGACATTTCTTCACCCAAAGAGTGGTGAGCCTGTGGAATTCATTATCACAGGAAGTAGTTGATGCTAAAACATTGAATGCATTCAAGAGGCGACTAGATATAGCGCTTGGGGAGAATGGGATCAAAGGTTATGGGGAGAAAGCAGGATTAGGCTATTGAGTTGGACAATCAGCCATGATTGTGAAGAATGGCGGAGCAGGCTCGAAGGGCCGAATGTCCTCCTTCTGCTCCTATCTTCTATGTTCTATGTTATGTTACTTAAATTAAGTACATATTTAGTAGAGCAGCAAATGCAGCACAGCAATCAGGAATTTCAGTTTAAGGAGCAGTGTACAGGTAAACATAGAAACATAGAAGCATAGAAACATAGAAGATACGAGCAGGAGGAGGCCATTCGACCCATCAAGCCTTCTCCGCCATTTTTCATGATCCTGACTGATCATCCAACTCAATAGCCTAATCCTGCTTTCTCCCCATAACCTTTGATCCCATTCACCCCAAGTGTTATATCTAGTTGCCTCTTGAATACATTCAATATTTTGGCATCAACTACTTCCGGTGGTAATGAATTCCACAGGCTCATCACTGTTTGGGTGAAGAAATGTCTCCTCGTCTCCGTCCTAAATCGTTTACCCTGAATCCTCATACTGTGGCCCCTGATTCTGGACACACCCACCATCAGGAACATCCTTCCTGCATCTACACTGTCCAGTCCAGGTGGAATTTTAATAAGTCTGTATGAGATTCCACCCCCCACCATCTCATTTGTTTGTAAATGTGTTCTGCAGATAATTTGCTCACATCTATAGAAGCGCGTTACAAGAGGTTTATTCAATCTTCCTTTTATCTCACCCTCCATTTCTAGGGTCATTTAAGTGGGAAAATGCTCTTGCAATATCTCTGTGTTAAAAGTTGTAGCGTTTTGGCTAATGAAGCATGCATGGAGTTGACAGGGGATAGAGTAGAACCCTAATCCCAGTACCCACCAATCACTAGAAGATCTGTCTTGTCAGGCCAATTAATTTTGAGAGATCTCGTTGTGTTGCCAGTAGAACAGAATGAATTTGTAGCTTCTCCTCTTGTGAAGCTGGGCGCTGCCATTATTTCTGCAATATGAGTGGCATCATTCATTAGTGCAATGAATAAGCAACAGTTACTTGGCCAGTTCAAATGCCTGTCACTTGCTGTCTTTGAAATAAACTCAAAAGGCACAAAAGTAAAGATTTTTATCTTAAAAAGAGGATAGGAATTGAAGTACGGGTTACGGTACTGTCACACAAGTAGCAACTTTCTTGTTTGACATTGACAGTGGCACATGCCGTGGAAGAGACCTGCAAGACTAGAAAGAAAGAAAATTTACAAACTACATTGGAATTTAGGCCTGATGGAGAGGATTTTCAGGGAGGGAGTGTCAGGAACAGGCTGCCAGAAGTAATGGTGGAGGTGATTACAATTTTGTCATTTAAGAAACATTTAGACAGGTACATGGACGGGAGAGGTATGGAGGGATATGGACCAAACGCAGGCAACGGGGACTAGATTAATTGTGAAAACTGGGTAGAATGGGCAAGTCGGGCCAAAGGGCCTGTTTCCATGCTGTAGACCTCTGTGACTCTAATTGGCTCTCAAAAGAGGAAAGCAGACTCTGAACCTGAGGTATTTCCAACAGGGGGTCGCAGGCCTCCTTGCACATTGGAAAGGAGTCACTTTAAGACCTTTGAATACGCCCCTTTATAAGATCCTTACCCTGACATCTTAAACCTCTCAGACGTACACAGCTGCACCTGAAAATCTAGACAGACGTGCCCTTGTTTTGGAGCCGAACACTGAACAACAGAATCTTTATTCCACTTGTAAGCACCACACAAACATGGTTCAGAAAACAACACAATAAGAAACAGCAGAGTAACACCAGACTCGAGATACACATCGATTGTGTACCAGAATGGTGTTTTTCTCCTTTAGAGTGCTGTGTTTTGTTGCTTACCCCTAGCTTTCGACTAGGCTGGGGCTAAGAGCTGGGTTTGATGTTAGCCTGGGTATCATCGCATATGCCCTCTGAGGCCATGAGAGTGCAAGGATCGCAGGGACTTCTGCACTGTGGCATTCTGATGTACTGGTACCACTCGGCAGGGTGGCTACTGCCATTATCAGGAGGGGAGGCTTCAGATACAGATAGTCGCTGCCAACATGAGGAACACTCATTCTGACTCGCTGTAGATGAGCTGAATCCCTAGTTGGTCTCTGGTTTACCTGCTATCCTGCACTGGCAGTGCTTGGCATGGGTCAAGCACCTGCACGTCAAAAATTATACCCAGGAACCCTTCATTGAGAGGCTGATGTGGCTCTATATAAGAAACCAATGCCTCAGTGGAGGATGCCACATATAGCAAAGCAAGGGAGATAGCAATGCTCATAGAAACATTGATATCAGGAGCAAGAGTGGACCATTCAGCCCTTCGAGACCCTGCTCCACCATTCAATATGATTGTGGATGATTATCCAACTCAGTCCCCCAGTTCCCTCTTTCTCCCCATATCCTTTGATCCCTTTTAGTTCTAAGAATGATATCTAACTCCTCCTTCTTGGAAACTTTCAGTATTTTGGCCTCAATCTCTCCCTGTGACAGATTTCCACATACCCGTCACTCTCTGGGTGAAGAAGGTATGGCCTGGTGGATGTCTCCATTGTCCTTTCCAGCAGGAGCACTCTGTTTGGGAGCTTCGCTCAATCTCCAACCACTTCCCATTGGATCATCAAGGTTTGCTGCCTGTCAGATGACTCTGGAGGCTCATTATCAGTCCAGGCTCAGCACCTTCCTGGTCTCCCACATTCCTCCTGGAATGTCACCCCCTCTGACCCCTGACTCTATTGTTCAGGGCTCCACTGATTTCATAAATTGACAGGGCAGAAAAGGCCCTTTCGCTCATCGAGCCTGCACCGACATAACTACCACTAACGGGGCGCTAATCCCAATTTCCTGCACTTGTCCCATATCCTTGAATGTTAGGATATTTCAAGTGCTCATCCAAATTTTTTTTTAAAAGTTGTAAGGTTTCTGTCCTCCACTTCCTTCCCAGGCAGTGCATTCCAGATTCCCACCACCCACTGCGTGAAAGAGGTTTTTTTCTCCCAAATCCCCTTTGAATCTCCTGCACCTTACCGTAAAACTATCCCCCGTCGTGGTTGACCCCTCAACCAAGTGGAACAGCTGCTCTCTATCCACCCTGTCTACATCCCTCATAATCTTATATACCTCCATCATGTCCCCCCTCAGGCCTCTCTGCTCTAGAGAAAAACAATTCAAGTCTATTCAGTCTTAGCTGTGTCTAACCAAGGTGAACACTGAGGTGTATTTAAGACACACCGTCCCCAGAGGTAGGGGGCCTCTTTTTGAGTACAGGTGGAGTTAGGAAACCTGGGTGTCTACAGCTGGAGAAACTAAGAGGAGGTTTGCAATTTCCAAACATAACTTGAGCAGCACAGCTTTTATATTTAAATGAGATAGTAAGACCTGCCGATGCTGGAGTCAGAGATAACAGTGTGGAGCTGGAGGAACACAGCAGGCCAGGCAACATCAGAGGAGCAGGAAAGTTGACGTTTTGGGTCGGGACTCTTCTGAAGGTTCTGAGGAAGGGTCACCGGACCCGAAACGTTAACTCTGTTTTTTCCTTCACAGATGCTGCAAGATCTGCTGAGCTTTTCCAGCAACTTTGTTTTTGTTCCACACTGCGATATCTTTGATATTTAAATGCTTCCTCCCTCCCCCTTGAAATCCATGGCTAAACATGAACGCTGCAGCTTGATTCAATTCAATGCTTCACAAAACCATGAACATAGATCTGAGAGCAAGGTGCTGCTTTCAATCTTTGTGGAATGTCTAAAACCCACTGAAGGCACCTATACATGCCACCTATGAGGTTTTTCAGTCTCCCTTTTTTTAATTCATTCACAGATGTGGGTATTGCTATCTAGGCCAGCATTTATTGCCCATCTCTAATTGCCCAAAGGGCAGTTAAGAATCAACCACATTGCTGTGTGTCTCAAGTCACATGCAGGCCAGACCAGGTAAGGACGGCAGTTTCCTTCCTCAAAGGGGTTGATGAACCAGATGGGTTTTCCTGACAATCAACAATGGTTTCATGGTCATCATTAGAATTTTAATTCCAGATTTTTTTTTAAAAGTTGAATTTAAATTCCACCCTCAGCCTCAGCAGGATTTGAACCCAGATCCCTAGAACTTGACCCGGGTCTGTGAGGTAATGGCCTGCTGATAATACTACAAGGCCATCCACAGCCCTGCCAATATCCTATTGCACTGTCCTTCCAGCCATGACACTGTGTAAATTTGAAGTCAACACCACTCTGCTGCACATGTCTTAATTCAATCTATGTAGGCAGCATGGTGACTCAGTGGTTAACACTGCTGCCTCACAGCACCAGGGACCCAGGTTTGATTCCACCCTTGGGTGACTGTGCAAATTTCACAGAGATATTCTCCCTGTATCTGTGTGGGTTTCTGCCAGGTGTTCTGGTTTTCTCCTACAATCCAAAGATGTGTAGGTTATGAGGATTGGCCGTGAGAAATGCAGGATTACAGGTATTAAGATAGGGAAACGGGTCTGGGTGGGATGCTTTTTGGATGGTGAGTGTGGATTTGATGGTCTGAACAGCCTGCTTCCACACTGTAGGGAATCTATGAAGTACTACCACCCTACCCTTGCTTCTGCTCTCTGAATGCCTTAATATTTTAAAATTCTCATCCTGGTGTTCAAATCCCCTGTAAGATTTCAGGTATTTTAGCTCCCCTTTTGAGGCAGGATTAGACTTGGAAGCAAAGTTTGGTTATGATTCAATTTTATCAGGTCTAAGTCAGGACAAGTTTATTAAATTGCCAGATGAGCCAGGTGCACAAACCTGGGCAGTTATTTAGTTTAATGTGGAATATAGTCCCATGTCAGGAATTGGATGGCAGAGCATGGAAGAGTGATTTCTCTCACAGCTTTTGTCTTTGAGTTTCTCTTCTCTCCCTCTCTCTTTCTTGTGCACTCACTCTCTCACTCCCTCACTCCCTCTCTTGTCTCTTGTTTTAGTTTCTGGACTTTGTTTTTCTCTCTGTCTATGAAGAAGACAAATCCAGGGCATCCTTTATTCAAATAAAAGCCAAAAGTACCAGGTGGCCACATGGTTCAGTGCATAGCACTGCTGCCTTACAGCACTAGGGAACTGGGCTCGATTCCACCCTCGGGCGACTGTCTATGTGGAGTTTGCACATTCTCCCTGTGTCTGCGTGGGTTTCCTTCAGGTGCTCCGGTTTCCTCCCACAGTCCAAAGATGTGCAGGCTAGGGTGGGTTGGCCGTGCTAAATTGCCTAAAGTGTCCAGGGATGTGTAGGTTAGGTGGGTTAGCCATGGGAAATATAGGGAGATGGGGATGTGTAGGATGCCATTCAGAGGGTCGATATGGACTTGTTGGGCAGAATGGCCTGTGTCCACACTGTAGGGATTCTGTGGAATCTGTTGATGTCACTCAGAGACAAAATTAGAAAATGGTGGGAAAGCTCAGCAGATATGGCAGCTTCTGTGAAGAGAAATCAGAGTTAATGTTTTGGGTCGAGTGACCTTCCTCAGTATCCTTTATTCAGCCTGTTATTCCAAATAACCCCTCCCTCATCCCAATTCTCTTCACCCCCATGAGTGAAGACACTGTCCTTGGCCAACCAGGAATAGTTTTTGTGACTGTTGCTAGGCTTATGTATTTACATAAGTTCTTCTGGATCTGAACCCTTTTATGGGTTATTTATTCAGTAAAGAGAGGCATGCAGTTCTTCATAGATATCCTTCAGCATATCTGGCCGTTTTTGTTGTGAATGAGCTTTTTATTAGTTGACCTGAACTCCCAGAATTCCTTTTACTATATTGTGCCCTACTTTAAGTTGTGTTATTTTACTATTCTACAAAGAAAGGCATCTTTTAGAGTCAAGTGTTAGCAAACTACAATGTTAATATTAACAATTAGTACCCTTGTCAACAGCCTAATTATTGTTCACTCTCAAAACATTGGAAACATGGGCACTCAGATGCAATGAGACAAGGTCCTGTATCATGAAGAGAAGGGCTGAGGCCTGTGTGAGATATTTCAATAGAAACATCTAGAATGTGGTGCTTGCCACCACAAAGCGCAGTTGAGGCAAATAACATAAATACCTTTGTTTTTAGAAAGGGAAACTAGATAAGCACATAATGGTGAAAGGGACAGCAGGAGATGTAGATAGATTTTCAAAATAGGGTGGGAAAAGAGTCTGCTGGCGCATCACCATCATCATAAATTAATTGGCTGAATGGTCTAGTATTGTGTAAATTGTACATAATGCAACATGGGAAAAAAACCTGATGGAACACAGGGTCCATCATGGTGTTGAAATTTATTTTCTTTTACAGACAGTATACTGTCTGCTTCTCTCCAAACCTTAAGGCCTCCTGTCCAAGACAGGGAAACCATTAAATTTTGCAAATGATACATACTGGTCCAACCTACCTTGCATATCTTTAAAATGGGGCACCAGTGTGACCAGTTCCAAATATTGGAGATTCTGTGCTGTTATTTTGATCATAGATCATAGAATCCCTACAGTGTGGAAACAGGCCCTTTGGCCCAACAAGTCCACACTGACCCTCAGAGCATCCCACACAGACCCATCCCCCTTTAACCCCCCTAATCTAGGCATCCCTGAACACTATAGGCAATTTAGCATGGCCAAGCCACCTAGCCTGCACATCTTTGGACTGTGGGAGGAAACCTACGCAGACACAGGGAGAATGTGAAAACTCCACACAGCCAGTCGCCCAAGGGTGGAATCAAACCCGGGTCCCTGGTGCTGTAAGGCAGCAGTGCTAACCACTGAGCGACTGTGCCATCTGGTACCATTCCTGGGATGGCCTGGTGGTATTATCACTAGACTATTAATCCAGAGACCCAGATAATGTTCTGGGGACCCAGGTTTGAATCCTGCCATGGCAGATGGTGGAATTTGAATCTAAAGGAAAAAAAATCTGGAATTAAGAATCTACTGATGATCACTGTTGGAAAAACCCATCTGGTTCACTAATGTCGTTTGAGGAAAGAAATCTGCCATCCTCACCTGGTCTGGTCTACATGTGACTCCAGACCCACAGCAATGTGGTTGACTCTCAATTGCCCTCTGAAATGGCCTAACAAGCCACTCAGTTGTACCAATCGCTACAAAGTCTCAAAGAAATGAAGCTGGACGGATCACCTGGCATCGACCTGGGCAATGGAAAAAATGACAGCAGAAACAGCCCTGTCCCTCCCTAACGGCATTGTGGGTCAACCCACAGCAGGTGGACTGCAGCGGTTCAAGAAGGCAGCCCACCCCCACCTTCTCAAGGTGCAACTAGGGATGAGCAATAAATGATGGCCCAGCCAGGAATGCCCACATCCCACAAAAATGAATAAAAAAAAAACATAGCATTGAGTAGTATGGCACTCAACAGCTCCTGTGTAATATCCAAAGTCCTATCCAATGGGTATCAAGGATTGGGGTAGATAACCTGGTCTCTATGTGACACATCCTTTAATAAAAATCGCTTCACTGACTTTTCAAAAAATTTTTTTTACACTAGATCTCGCTTCTGGTGGTTTGGATGACTGGGCCTATGACCTTGGCATCAAGTACTCGTTTACCTTTGAACTCCGTGATACAGGCAAATATGGTTTCCTGTTGCCTGAAACTCAGATCAGACCAACCTGTGAAGAAACCATGCTGGCTATCAACTACATCGCCACTTATGTTCTCAACCATCTGTACTAACACGTAGACGGAATGATGTCTCTGGACTCACTTTTAAAGTTTAAGGTTTAGAGCTGAAATCCTTGCAGGCGGAAGGATTCAAGATATTTTTTTAAAAAGTAATAGCGCACAAAATGCACCTGAAAAGTCGAGCAGGAACATTCTGAATACGATGGTTGACAGTGTGAATGTGGGGAACGTTCCTAATGACTGGGGAGACCAAAACCAGGGGTCACAGTTGAAGGATGCAGAGGGAGGACCTATAACAAGTACCATGGGGCCTGTATCATAGTTTCCCAATTGTGCAAGTGCCCACGAGGATTTTCTACCCTGCTGTGTCTCAGGATAGCATAACACGGATAAAATGAAAGAGAGAAAGCTCCTCAATACAAACCAATGGAGCCAGACTTGAACTAAAATATGGGTTAAAGATTTGAGAGTGCACCAGCATGAAATTTTTGAGATGCAGTACACACAAGTTAGGAGCAGGAGTAGGCCATTCAGCCCCCTCGAGTCTGCTCTGCCATTCAATAAATCAGCTGTGATTGGGCAGTCACAACCCCAGGTTCCCTCTCACCTCCAATACCCTTTGACCCCCTTGTTTGTCAGTAGGTGCAGCTCTATGAATGCAGGCCCCTGCATGTTACTGAGGAGAGAATAGGAGCAGGAGTAGGCCATTTGGCCGTTCGAGGCCTGCTCTGCCATTCAACATGATCATGGCTGCCCTGATTTTAACCTCAATGCCTATCTCTGATAATCTTTTTCTCCTTTGGTAATCAAGAATCTAACTGCTTCTGCCTTAACAAAAATAATTAAGGCCTGCTCTGCCATTCAGTATGATCGCGGCTGATCATCAGGGCCCTGTTCCTGCTTTCACCCCTATACCCTTTGATCCCTTTAACCTTAAGAACTAGATCTAAAGCATTCAGGGTTTTAGCCTCAACCACTTTCTGTGGCAGAGAATTCCACAGGGTCACCACTCTCTGGGTGAAGACATTTCTCCTCCTCTTAATCTTAAATGGCCAATCCCATATCCTTAAACTCTGACCCCTTGGTTCTGCACTCTGTGGTTAACGGGAACATCTTCCTGCACTTACACTGCCTAGTCCTGTTAGAATTTTATACCTTTCCATGAGATTTTCTCTCATTTTTCTATATTCCACTGAATATAGTCCTCCCCTGATCCAGTCTGCCATCAGGGGCGTGCACCCTGTTATAGTGCTCTGCCTGCCTTTTTTTTAAATTCCCAAAATAGATTTTGCAAAGGATTAACTTGTTGCTCGCTGGTTGGTTCACCTGTCAGTGTCCTGATTGGCTATTCCAATGGAAAGCTCCAAACGGATAATACAAGACTTCTTCAAAATTCTGGAACAAGAACAGAAGTTGCTGGAAAAGCTCAGCAGGTCTGGCAACATCTGCGAAGAAAAAAAATCAGAGTTAACGTTTCAGACGCGATGACCTTTCCTGTTCTGAGGAAGGGTCACCAGAGTCGAAACGTTAACTCTGATTTTTTCTTCACAGATGCTGCCAGACCTGCTGAGCTTTTCCAGCAACTTCTGTTCTTGTTCCTGATTTACAGCATCTGCAGTTCTTTCGGTTTTTATTTTCTTCAAAATTCACCAATGGAACGTGGGCGTCGCTGGCTCGGTCAGCATTTATTGCCTGTCCCTAGTTGCCTTTGAGAAGGTGGTGGTGAGCTGCCTGCTTGAACCGCTACAATCCAAGGACATGCTCAGTTTGAAGTCCCTTCAGCCGTGGCACTGTGTAATGGACTTCCTCTTTGGACGAAGGTGCTTTGTTAAAAATGAGATGGAATTGTCTCCATCCCACCCCCACAAGTGGCCGTTGGATCTGTCATTGGGAACCGTAATGCCCTGTCAAAACTCATCATAATTTTACAGTCTCCTTTAACAGAATGGTAAAAAAAAACACTCTCACTGTTTTGGCTGGGGATATCAGCTCTGAAAAAAAAATGCTGTGAAGGTGACTTTGAAAGCAAAATATTTGAAATAGTTGGGGGTTAGGTCATTTCTAAAGAGACAGAGTGAGAAAAGAGAGTGGGAGAGAGAAAATGGGATGGCGGTGTGAAATAAACAGAGTGGGAAAGGTAGGAAAGTGGTGGAGAATGGATCAGACAGAAGTATTGAAGGAATGAATTGAACTGAAGTGAGTCCTTGTGAAATTTGTATACAACCACTGTGAAAGTAAAGGCTTTTAATATGGGGGTTGGTATTTGGTTATATTCAACGAACTGGAGTGTAACTCCCTGAGAGATGGAAGGAGTTGAATAGGAAATGCTGGAGCTAAACCTGGGTTGTCAATGGATTTGAGTTTTTGTTGTAATAAATGGTTAGGGTTGCATTAAAGAAACTTAAAAGGAGCCAGTGTTTACCTCAATCATTAATGGAGTTTAGGAATTACAATGTGCCCAGGCTGTCACTTCTAGACACATCGATTCCAATGTACTTTTTTGTGTTTTATTATTGATTTTTATTTGTAAAAATACAGAGTTGTTTAGATTCAGGTTAATCGAGCAACCCAAACAAGTTTATTGACAACCTAGATGGCAACTTTCAAAGACAGATAACTGTGTATGCAACCTCCTTTTAGCTTACTTTTTGCTGGACTCTTTATAGTACAGTAACCTTTTAAGTAACTGGCACATGTGGGGCCAGGAGTATACCAGCTGATCAAATATTTTGGATAATTAAGAGGTCTACATAATTAATGTAAAAGCACACGCTAAGTAATAGAAGCATAATGCAGGACATCACTGTTATACTTTATTTACGGAGTGAATTATTTAATTAATAATGCAACTTTCCCCGAAACAAAACTTGCCAGCAGAGAGCCTGCTCACTTGCACCATCAACTGAATACTCGACATTATGGTACTTCAGGAGAAATTGACTCAATTGAATCAACTGTTGATATTTCGTGTGGCCGTTCAATTAAACAATAGTGTATTTACATTGAGGTAAATACATTAAAAACTATAATAATTAGACAGAATAGTACAGTAAATTTTGAGGTATTTGAGGGATTTATAACTTTTGCTGGTTTATCAAGAGTGCTGGCTCATAAGGTGCAGGTTAAACAGAGTGTGCTTTACTTGCTGCTGTGGTTTACATCCTGGCGTTTAGCTCTTTAGCCTATGAAACTCTTAAAACGGCACAGCTCTTAAAGCCTTAACACCCATACTCCAGGCTAGTAACACACATTATAGCTTCCAAAAAGGCATGGCTTTTATTTGACTGAAATTTAAGTTTTCGATATTAATACTGATGTTAAAAAAACCATTGGACTGATATTGATTAGTTACCACAATCTAATTCTACATTTTATAGGTGGGGTAGGCATTGGTAACAGAATGTAAGCTAGTTTTCCTGTGAGCTCCTGGAGCCTAGAATTTAATATTAAACCTGCATTGCTCTTGCAAATGCAATGTCTGCCAATATGTTCAATAGTTATGTGCATATCTTAGAATGTAAGACATCTGCATAAAACCGGTATCTATTCTGAGTTACTATTGAGATACAGAGATACCATGCTGAGTGTCCTTTTAACTTCACCTTCCTTGTTTAAACCTCTCTTTATCTTATTCGCCTTACTCACATTATATAGTTCAAATCAGTCGCTGACATTAACATACACCACTATGCTCAAGAAAAATGCCATTGTTGAAGCTTTACTACTTTTAATCTTACTGATTCTGATGTTTAATAATGCATTCAAAAAATACAGATTACAATACAGATCATTGAGAACTTATTCTTTGAAAAATTGCCAAGAAAATGCTTATCTAATTCAGCAAAACCTTTTGAGTATTATAGAAGTTGAAACACCTTACTTATGATGCTATTGGATTCGAGGACACGTTATACTTTTGGTCTGCTGTAGCTCTTTAATCACTTCTAGAATTTTTCAATTTCCTTCCAGTTTGTAGGCAACGTCTTCTACCAGGTCGATCTCTCCTGAGCACTGTGGGCTGGACCTTGATTTCTGTTCTGCAAGGTAATTGTAAGAGTCCAGCCATGTACCTTAGAGGGCTCAGGAAACATTAGCTATAGTATACTTCACAATCAGTCTTCAGTTTTGGATTTTGCTTTTTGGGTGCTTGCGCTGCGGGCAGGTATTCAACCATTGTCGCCCTCATCGAACCTGCTTCTACTTCATCCACCTTCTGTTGCAGGCATGGAACCTGCTTAGGAACCTGGATGTGGGAGAAGTGAGCATTGCTCCGTTGGGTAGGAGTCCACAAGGGTTCCTCAAAATGATGGCATGCCATTCGTAATGTTCGGAATATTTGAAATTCATTCAAAGGCACAATGGGGGCCAATGTTTCACTGCAGCAGATGGCTTGCCTCATTATGTGTGATTCTCCCGTCCCAGATTCACTCCTCCCAGGAGCAGGAGGAGGCCATCCGGCCCTTCAAAACTGCTCCACCACTCAGTACAATCATGGCCAATCATCCAACTCAATGCCCTGTTCCTGCATTCGCCCTCATACCCTTTGACCCCTCTATTCCTAAAAACTATGTCTGACTCTGTTCTGAAAACATTCGATGTTTTGGCCTCAGTCGCTATCTGTGGCAGAGAATTCCGTAGGCTCACCACTTTCTTGGTGAAGATATTTCTCCTCACCTCATTCCTAATCATCCTACACTACATCCTTAGACTGTGGCCCCCTGGTTCTGTATTCACCAGTCGTCGGGAACATCCTTCCTATGTTCACTCTAGTCCTGTTTGGATGTTATATTTTGCTGGTGGCCTGTGATCTCTGTGGACTTCTTTAAAAATTAAAAATCTTACATTTGCTTCAATTGAATTACCTGCTCGATCAGGGGCTTGTGTGTTAATATATGTAGCTTCCAGTACATGTAAACATGCCCAATTGGCTATCTTAAATTGGTTAAAACAAAAACTCTTGTTGCAGGAAATCTGAAACAAAAGACAGATGTTGCTGGAGAAACTCAACAGATCTGGCAGCATCTGCAGAGAGAAAGCAAACTTTGGTATAGTGTGCCTTTATTTCAACAATACTAAAGGCACACTATATCAAAGTTTTATGGCTTCCAGTCATCAGGGCAATTTGCAAGAGTACCAATTTAAGCGATAAATGGACATTTACACCAAATGAAAGAAGAGTGCTGAATGGTTGGCAAATGAATTCTGATTAGTAGAGGCATTTCTATGCACACATTGATGGTAATTGACAGTCAACTACCGACCTTTGTTTAAATGTTAAACCAGGCATGTTGACTCAGATTTTTCAGAGCACTGCCCTGAGAAATGAACCAGAGAATGGCTGTCACCTATTTTGTTGAATTGAAACAGGCGCAGTGTGTGCACACATTCTTTCTGCCTGTAAAGGACAGGGGCCTGCGTGTTAATATATGTAGCTTCCAGTACATGCAAGCATGCCCAATTGGCTACGTTAAATCGGTTAAAACAAAAGCTCTTGACGCAGGAAATCTGAAACAAAAGACAGATGTTGCTGAAGAAACTCAACAGATCTGGCAGCATCTGCAGAGAGAAAGCAGACTTAACACTGTGGGTCCAGTAACCCTTCTTCAAAACTCAATTCTTAAATTGGTTGTTAATGTAATTCTTTGCCACTCAGGAATATCCAGGAAATGTTCTCCAATTGCAGAATAAACTGAGTTCTGGAGCGTTCCTTTCTGATCCTACAACACACCCCACTCACCAACTCCCCCACACCTACCCTCCCAGGCCCGATCGCCCATTTGAGCAGACCATATTTAATTCTGCCCTATTAATGTATTAAATGATTTTCTGTCGGTACCACAGTCAATGCTAGGACAAGAGGGCATAGCCTCAAGATTAAAGGGAGCAGATTTAGGACTGAATTGAGAAGGAACTTCTTCACCCAGAGGGTTGTTAATCTATGGAATTCCTTGCCCAGTGAAGTAGTTGACGCTTCTTCAGTAAACGTTTTTAAAGGTAAGGTAGATATTTTTTTGAACAATAAAGGAATTAAGGGATACGGTGAGAACGCGGGTAAGTGGATCTGAGTCCACAAAAAGATCAGCCATGATCTTATTGAATGGCGGAGCAGGCTCGAAGGGCCGGACGGCCTACTCCTGCTCCTAGTTCTTATGTTCTTATGTTCAATCATTCTTGGCTTATTTGGAGGGAGTGCAATGATCTATTTGAAAGGTACAAGCCCAGATCTGCATTATTCTCAGTCAACACCCATATATCAATAAGACTGCATTTTATTGTGGGGACACTTTGGAGGATAAAAGTATCCATTAATTTGTTCAGAGATAGTAAGAACTGCAGATGCTGGAGTCAGAGATAACACAGTGTGGAGCTGGAGGAACACAGCTGGCCAGGCAGCATCAGAGGTGCAGGAAAGTTGACGTGTTGGGTCTGAAGAAGGGTCCTGACCCGAAATGTCAACTTTCCTGCTCCTCTGATGCTGCCTGGCCTGCTGTGGTCCTCCATTAATTTATTGCTGTGTTTCACCAAATAGCCCCAAATTCAAGCAGGCTAAAATTTGCCTTCTTACCAATGATATTTCATTAAGGGCATTAAAATTCAGATTAAATTTTCTTTTTAATTACATTGCAAAATCCCTTAGGAAATATCAAGTAAACGAACAATGAAACAACAGTGAATGCCAACAATACATGGGTTCAACATTAACTGTGGGTTACTTTGGTCAAAGTCTTGAAAGAATGGCAGATCTGTTGAGTCATTTCATTTTACCACAACACTTTTCCAAAGTCTCCTACAATATGTAAGGAAACAAAATTCACTTTTTGATGTCATAGAATCCCTACAGCGTGAAAGCAGGCCATTCGGCCCACTGAGTCTGCATTAACTCTCCTAAGAGAATCCCACCCAGATCCACTCCATCCCTGTAACCCTGCATTTCCCGTGGCCAATCCATCTAATCCGCGCATCTTTGGACGGTGGGAGGAAACACATGCAGAGATAGGCAGAATGTGCAAACATCACATGGTTAGTTGCCGGAAGGTGGAATCAAACCTGGGTCCCTGGCACTGTGAGGTAGCAGTGCTAACCACTGAGTCATTGTGCTGCCCTAATGGGGTTTTTTTGAACAACAATAAAATGTGAGCGATGAGGCAGCTAAAATAATCTTTGGCACTTCTAGTACTGATGTTAGTGGTATAGTGAATCCTGAGAGCTGCTAAGAAGTCTGTGTGCCATCGTGTTATGACCTGGGTGGATAGTACTCACTGTACTAGTTGCATGTGGGGTTGAAAACCAACAAATTTGTATCAAACAGCCTTGGGCACGTAAAGATAAACTTCAGAATTGAGATGCAAGATGGAAACTTCAATTTTACTTGTACGCCAGCAATCTCATCAGAGCCTGAACTGGAGACAGGAAACACGTGGCTTGTGAGGGGCCACCTTTTGCTGCTTGTTAACAAAAGCTTTGTACAAAGCGAGGCCATCAGAAAGTGCAGGAGAAAGCCAGTGTGTGATTAAGTGTGCTCTGAGGAAAATGTGATCATGTGCTGCCTGATGGCATCTGTCTGTTGTTGTTCTTGACCTGTGTACAGAGGGGGCAGTTAGCTCATTAGGCTTGCAGTGTAGAGTGATGCCAATAGCATGGGTTCAATTTGTATACCAGCTTTTACCATGAAGCATGGGTGTCACAGTGGGTCAGTGTGCTTAACACTGCCGCCTCATAGCACCAGGGACTTGGTTTGGTTCCAGCCTTGTGAGACTGTGTGGAGTTTGCATGTTCTCCCTTTCCTTCAGGTACTCAGGTTTCCTCCCACAGTCCCAAGGTGTGCAGGCTAGGTGGATTGGCCATGCTAAATTGCCCCGTAGTGTCCAGGGATGTGCAGGCTAGGTGGAATAGCCATGGTAAATGTGGGTTTATGGGGATGCAGTAGAATGGTTTTTGGAGGACCGTTGTGGACTTGATGGACTGAATGGCTTCTTTTTGCACTGTAAGGATTCTATGACTCTCCTTCTCAACTTCTCCACCCACCTTTCATATTTCTCAGATTAAGCCAGCGCCAACCATCTCACTCATGAAAGCATAGGGCTATATGATAACTTTATGGTATACACTACCAAAAATTGATAAAGCACAGCTATTTCCAGATGTGAATGTGATTACAATTTTCAGAAACTCATTGGCTTTATATGCTAACACTTTTAATTAAAAGCAAAATGCTATGGATGCTTAAAGTCTGAAACAAAAACAGAAATTGCTGGAGGAACTCAGCAGGTCTTGCAGCATCTATGGAGAGAGAAACAGAGTTAACATTTCAAGTCCAACATGACTCTTCTTCCAAACTGGACTGTTCCCCATGTACTTTCATTTACTACAGTACAGTCATTTTTCTCCTTTAGAACATAGAACATAGAACGTAGAACATGGAACATGGAACAGTACAGCACAGTACAGGCCTTTCAGCCCATGATGTTGTGCCGACCTATTATCCTACTAAGATCAATCTACACTGCGTTCCCTACATTTTACTATCCTCCATGTGCCTATCCAAGAGTCGCTTAAAAATCTCTAAAGTATCTGACTCCACTACCACTGCCGGCAGCGCATTCCACATGCCCACCACTCGCTGTGTAAAGAACCTACCTCTGACATCTCCCCTATACCTTCTTCCAATCACCTTAAAATTATGCCCCCTCGTAATAGTCATTTCTGCCCTAGGAAAAAGTCTCTAACTATCAGTCTATCTATGCCTGTCATCATCTTGTAAACCTCTATCAAGTCACCTCTCATCCTTCTTCGCTCCAACAAAGAAAGCCCTAGCTCCCTCAACTTTTCCTCATAAGACCTGCCCTCCAGTCCAGGCAGCATCCTGGTAAATCTCCTCTGCACCCTCTCTAAAGCTTCCACATCTTTCCTGTAATGAGGTGACCAGAACTGAACACAATATTCCAAGTGTTGCTGAAGTTGAATTTTGTACTCATTTATATAGATAGAGAAATCTAAATCACATGTCTTTCTGCTTTACAGCTTAATCTTTTATTTTAAGTTTAAATTTGAAAGGGACATTAACCTCGGAGACAAGAAAATGGATAAGAAAGGAGACTGGAAATGGAGGTTGGAAGTATTGAATCTCACATTACCCAGTGTTATGGTTGGAAGACAGGTTGAATAATGGTGAAGTGAGGTGAGCAGAAAATAGACAAAGTGGACAGGGTTTGATGGTGAAGAGTTAGGAACAGTGATAGGAGTGAAGGGTTAGTGGAGATTGAAAAATTGGAGATGCAGTTGAAGTAACTAATACAACCACACGAACAAGGAACTGTTAGGCCATTCAGCCCTTCAAGCCTGCCTTGCCAGTCAATGAAATGATGACTGATCTGATTATACCCTCCACTCCATGTTCCTGCATTTCCCCGATTCATCTTTCATCCGCTTAGTTCATCAAGGATCTATCTATCTCTGCCTTAAAAATATTTAAAGGTTCTGTATCCACTGCCTTTTGGGGAAGGGATTCCTAAAGATTCACAACCCTCTGAGAGAAACGAAAATGGTTCCTCATCTCTGTTTTAAATAGGCAACGAGTTCTGGATTCTTCTGCAAGAGTAATATCTTTTCCACATCCACCAAGTAGAGACCACTCAGGATCTTCTATGTTTCAATTAAGACATCTCTGACTCTTCTAAGCTCCAGAGGATACAGGCTTAACCTCTTTAGCCATTCCTCATAAGGCAGTCTGTTCTTTCCAGGTGTTAGTCTAGTAAACCTTCTCTGAACTGCTCCCAATACGTTAACATCCTTCCCTAAGTATGATGACCATTGTCATACACAGTCCTCCAGATGTGCTGTCACTAAGGCCTTGTACAACTGAAGCATGTGGGAATGGGGGGAAAAATGACAGAGTAGAAAAAAGACCCTTGGAGGGTGACAGTTTTCCAGCAGTCCTCAGATAAACTGTTGCAACTGGTAACTCTTTTCTTCATCATTACCATCCCATCCTAACTCAGAGGACAGAATTAAGGTTAAAAACATACGTGGAAGCAGAACAGAATAGAAACAGAAACACAGACAGAAGAAATTATTGTAGAGATATGTCAAATTTAAATTAAAATATTGAGCTGGAACAAGGAAAGAACTTTGTATTACCTTTAACTTTCTTTGGAGAAAAAACTTAGAAGAAGAGAAAGGAAGACAGAAATAGATTTGGAGAGATAGTGAGAGAAAAAGAACCAGGCAAGAGTAACTATAATTTCTGATTTACAACAGACTAAAAATATGACGAGGAACAGAAAAAGACCCTGAGCTATCTGTTGCCTGCCATTTCAACACTCCACCTTATTCCCTGGCCAATATCTCTGTCTCAGGCTTGCTGCAGTGTTCCATTGAAGCTCAGTACAAGCTGAAAGAACATCACCTCATTTTCTACTTGGAAATTTTGCAACTTCCGGGACTCAGAGTTCAATAACTTTAGGGCTTGAATTCTCCCATGTCCTTCATCCAAATCCCACACACCCGGCCTTGTTATCACATAGTCTGCTATTACACCCACCCATTGTTAGCCACTGACAGTCCCCATTGATAGCTATTGACCCTCCTAGCCGGATCATTGTCTACTCCTTTGTCTGTCCAACTGTTCTTCTTTCTCTTTGGGCTCTATCCCCACCTATCTTTTAGTCCTTACCCCCTCCCCACACCCTCACTTCTGCATATAAACTGACGTTTTCCTAGCTATCATCAGTTCTGAGGGAGGGTCACTGGACCTGCAACATTGACTCTAATTTCTCTCCACAGATGCTGCCAGACCTGCTGAGCTTTTCCGGCAATTTCTGTTTTTGTTTAGGAACATGACTAGTTAATTTTGAAATACCTTAACTCTCTGTTCTTGTGGCACACAAACGTTTAGCTATAAATTCTAAACCTTAAATTCAATTTACATAGATTTTCTGGTGACCATCAAATACTGTCTTCGCACATGGTGGATTAATAGGGATGGTTGAGAACATAAGCGGCAATATAATTGATTGCCAACATGGTTTCTTCACACGTTGGCTTGATCTGGGACTCAGGCAACAAGAAACCATATCTGCCAGTGTCTCGGAGTTCAAAGGTGAAAGAATACTTAATACCTAGATCATAGGCCCAGTCATCGGAACCTCCAGCAGATGGATCTAAGTATGAAAAAGAAAAACATAATAAGCTTATGACTTTTTACACAATATGGCGTCTGGAATACATGACTGATAGAGCTCAGAAAAGTCTTGTATTTCCCAACTATGTTTTTACCAAGCTCTGCTGTTCATCACATAGTTATAGAGAGGAGCTCAACCCTTGACACTTCCAAATATAACAATTTAAAGACAAAGAACATTGATTAGGAATGAAGACTATGGTTGACTTTTTTCTCCCTGAAGTTGAATCAACGAGGCCAAATGCAAGCTTTCGTGCCATTAACCTGCCTGGTAGCATTGTCTCAGTCTGAAGTGCTGATCGGTGTAGCTCATGTACTGAAGGACATAATCGCATCCAGCCATTCAGCAAGCTTCAAATCTTGTTTTACCATTGCTATTAGATGACATTTAACTGAGAAATTGAGAAGGGAATTACTCCTAATTCTCTACCAGTGCCAAAGACAATAAAAGGTAAATGAGATCAGAATGAACAGCCTGTCTATTTCTTAGCAGTGGAGTGACCTATGGCATTTTAACTGTGTGTGCATATTGCATCATGTTGTGTCAGTGCATTAGACTTCACCTTAGTACATCACAGTACCATTCCAGATTGATTGAACTGAGCTTGAGTCTAAATTTGCATGCACGCAAATCAAACCTGGAATACAGTGATTACAAGGTGTAGAACTGGATGAACACAGCAGGCCAAGCAGCATCAGAGGAGCAGGAAAGCTCGTTTCGGGTCTGGACACTTCTTTCATTTTATCCTTGGGAATGATGGGCTGCCCTTCCATAGTGTGCAGTTTTGATTAAGAGAATGGCTACAAGAATGACATCTGGGACTCTCTAACACTTAAAATACAAAAGGGGATTGCACAAAGAGGATTTAATTTTGACGGTTAAGTGGTAATTTGAAGTTTTCAAGACATTAAAGGAACCGATGGAGGTTAGAAGGCATAGCTTTAAGGTGGGAGGAGAAAGATAAAAAAAGGGATCTAAGGAGCAACGTTTTCACCCAGAATGTGGTGTGTGTATGGAATGAGCTGCCAGAGGAATTGGTGGAGGCTGGTACAATTACAACATTTAAAAGATATCTGAATGGATACATGAATAGGAAGGATTGAGAAGGATATGGGCCAAATGCTGGCAAGTGGGACTAGATTAATTTAGGATATCTGGTCGGCATGGAGGAGTTGGACCGAAGGGTCTGTGTCCGTGCCGTACATCTCAATGACTGTATGAGTAGGCAGAGGGAAATTATTTCTGCTGTTTGGGGAATCTAAGATTTGCAAACAAAGCCTTAGTGCAGTAAAGACCTCATTTTCTGGATCCCAAGCATCTGAAATCTACATGCAACTGCATCCAAGATTCCAAAAGGGAATTCTGGATGCTTGACACCTGGATAATGGGGATTTCATCCAATTAGTAAATTAGTAGCAAATGGAAGGGAATAATGGATCAGATGCTTTACTAAAGGTAGCTAATTGATAAAGACAGAATCACCTCAAATGATTAGATACATTGCTATTTATGAGTAGTCCTGGCCCCTTGTTTTTAAAATGCACATTCATTGAGGGGTAGTGGTGAATTGAGTTCTCCCAGCCACCATGGGCATTTCTCATGCAACTTGTAGATTCAGCCAACCAGCCAATCCCATTCTCCATGCAGGCCAGATCCCACGGAGATTACTCAAATAGTGCCTGGCTTTTCAGGAACAAGCATGTTCACAAAATATAGAATCTCCACAGTTTGGAAGCAGGCCTTTCGACCCAACAAGTCCATACCAACCGTCCAAATAGCATCCCACCCAGACCCACCTCATATTCCCACTGCTTAATTCACCTAACCTGCACATCTTTGGACTGTGGAAGGAAACTGGAGGACCCAGGGTAAACCCACACAGATATCGGGAGAATGTGCAAACTCCACACAGACAGTTGCCTGATGGTGGGATTGATGTTGGGTGCCTAGAACTGTGCGGCAGCATATAAACAAGTGAGCCATCATGCCAGTATGGAGTTCTTTTCCATAGACAACAATTTGAAGTTGAGATAGTTGTTAATTCTACATCTGAGATTGATAGATTTTAGTTGACAAAACTTATTAAGGGATATTGAGCGAAAGTAAGGATCTGGAGTTGGATTACAGATCCACCAGCATATAATAAATCATTGGCATGTACGTGGACTGGGTTACCAGTTTGAACTTAGGTTTATTTATGGAGGTTGAGTTGGACTGAGATTTTACAAGCTTACATTATTCAGGAGATAATGATTTTGCGACAGGCAACTCCTATCTATTATTAAAGGTAAACTATAGAAGATCAAAGTCACACACGTAGTGCACTTAAGTGATAATAATTTGTAAAAATTCAAATTCTGGTCAGGGAAGTCCTGGCTTTAATAAAAGAAGGATAATTAATTGTCAGACATTGGTGCATTGCACCTGAACCTCCAGAACCAGGTGTCACAGTCAAAGGATACAAGGTAGGCTGAGCAGAAGAGAAAGGTCTTCACCCAGGCAATGCTGAGTTTGTGGAATTCTCTGTCACAGAAAGTGGTTGAGGCCAAAACATTGAATGTTTTTAGGAAGGAATTAGATATAGTTCTTAGGGATAAAGGGATCAAAGGGTATTGGAGAAAGCGCGAAGAGGGTTCTGAGTTGGATGATCAACCATAATCGAATTGAATGGTAGAGCAGGCTTAAATGACTGAATGCCCTATTCTTGTTCCTATTTTTTATGTTTCTAAGTTTCTATGGCTGTGCTTTTTAAAAGCCACCCAAAAGTGTTGATTTTCAAATAAATTACAAACTGGGTGTAATCAATCTAATATTTCCCTAGATTTTATGACTAGCTTAGAGTTGAATGTAAGCAATTATTGCTTGTTTCCTGGTTGGAATACATGGATTTGACCATTTTTGCGATGATCAGTCAGTAACAACCATTTACACTCATGGATTGCAATGTTCATCTAGTGCTGACATTGCCTATAGCTGTCTCTTTAAGTTGTTAAACAGCTTTGTCCTGCTCCTATATTTCAATGATTACCAATACTTACATATTACGATTGATGCAGGACCATACTCGTATTGAGTTCCATGAAGACTGCTTAAGGCCTTGACAGCATTTCTTGCCAGAGCATTCTGCAAAAAAAAAATCACAGAACAAAGTACAATCATATATGATATTGAAAGTTTTATTTGCTTTTTAATTCTTCATCAATAATTCTAAGAAAGGTTGTTTCTTCATTCGTTTATCACCCAAATAGACCATTGAGCCCAACTGATGCATATTGATGTTTAAGGTTCTTATGAGCCTCCACTTCACTCTAATCGAGTTTTAACAGCCCATTCCTCTGCTTCTTTCTTTCTTTTATCTTGTTTCCATTTCAATCCAACAATTCTTTGTGGTAGCGCATTTGACATTCCAACCACACACTGGGGCAAAAATGTTCTCATAAGAAATAGGAGCAGGAATAGGCCATCTGGCCTGTTGAGCCTGCTATGCCATTCAATAAGATCATGGCTGATCTTTTTGTGGACACAGCTCCACTTACCCATTTGCTCACCATTACCCTTAATTCCTGTACTGTTCAAAATCTATCTATCTTCACCTTAAAAACATTCAATGAGGTAGCCTCAACTGTTTCACTGGGCAGGGAATTCCACAGATTTGTAACTATTTGGGTGAAGAAGTTCTTCCTCAACTCAGTCCTAAATCTGGTCCCTGTTAGTTTGAGGCTATGTCCCCTACTTCAAGCTTCACCCACCAGCGGAAACAACCTCC
Organism: Rhincodon typus; assembly: GCF_021869965.1. Lineage (NCBI taxonomy): Eukaryota > Metazoa > Chordata > Chondrichthyes > Orectolobiformes > Rhincodontidae > Rhincodon > Rhincodon typus. Next base: position 9,172,183 of record NC_063344.1, on the reverse strand, counting down.
TTGCTTCTATCTTATCGATTCCGTTCATAGTTTTATAGGTTTCTATAAGATCCCCATCATTCTTCTAAATTCCAACGAATGTAGTCCCAGCCTATTCAATCTCTCCTCATAAGCCAACCCTCTCAACTCCAGAATCAACCTAGTGAACCTCCTCTGCACCCCCTGCAGTCCTCCTGTACATCCTTTCTCAAGTAACGACGCCGAAACTGTACACATTACTCCAGGTTTGGCCTCACCAGCCCTCGATTCAGCTGTAACATAATGTTGCTATTTTTAAACCACATCCCTCTAGCAATGAAGGACAATATTCCATTTGCCTTTTTAATTACTTGCTGCACCCGCAAACCGACATTTTGTGATTCATGCACAAGGACACCCAGATCCCTCCTTTTGTTTTATTCACTTTTGGGACGTGGCTGTCTCTGGCTGGGCCAGCATTTATTGTCTATTCCTAGTTGCCCTTGAGAGGATGGTGGTGAGCTACCTTCTTGTACTGCTGCAGTGTGCATGCTGTTGGTAGACACACAATACCATTTGAGAGGGATTAAACAACACTTTTTTTGGTACATGGCCCTGAGCTTTGTTATTTGTGATCGAATCATGAGGATCACATATGTATGTATTGATTCTGTCACTTGGTCATCTTGAGCTTCAATATTGTTGAATAAAAGAGACACATAAGCATCTCACAAGCCTTCACTCCCTCCACTACCGACACTCAGTAGCAGCAGTGTGTACTATCTACAAGATGCACTGCAGAAATTCGCCAAAGATCCTCAGACAGCACCTTCCATAACCACAACCACTTCCATCCAGAAAGACCAGAGCATCAGACATATGGGAACACCACCACCTCCACGTTCCCCTCCAAGTCACTCACTATCCTCACTTGGAAATATATCGCTGTTCCTTCACTATGGCTGGGTCAAAATCCTGGAATTCCCTCCCTAATAGCATTGTGGGTCAACCTACAGCAGGAGGACTGCAGCGGTTCATGAAGGTAGCTCACCACCACCTTCTGAAGGGCAACTAGGGATGGACAAGAAATGCTGGCCCAGCCAGGAATGCCCACATCCCACAAATGAACTGAAAAAAAAACACACTGTCAAAATTTATTTGTTTTTCCTTTACCAGGACAGAATTGCAAGAATACCAAATCTCAAAAGGAACAACAATTTAACACAATTTATACTATATGTAAAGACACTCAGAAGGATAATGTTACTTGGAACATGGTTTCCACTTGCTAAGCATTTAACACTCACTTTTCTTTTTAGCCATAAATTGTTATTCCCTTTGATATTTGATATTCTTGCAATTCTGTCCTGATAAACATAGGATAAAAAGTGTTGACAGCATGTCTCTTTTTTTCAGCTCTATGTTGCTAAATAGGAGGGAGGTGGAGTATTGGTAGAGGGATTGAGTTCAAGAGCCGTGAAGTTATGCTCCAGCTATACAAAACTCTGGTTCGGCTACATCTGGAGTATTGTGTCCAGTTCTGGTCACCTCATTACAGGAAAGATGTGGAAGCATTTGAAAAAGTGCAGAGGAGATTTACCAGGATGTTGCCTGGAATGGAGGGAAGGTCTTACGAGGAAAAGTTGAGAGAGCTTGGGCTTTTCTCTTTAGAATGATGAAGGATGAGAGGTGACTTGATAGAGGTGTACAAAATGATCAGAGGTATAGATAGAGTGGACAGCCAGAGACTTTTTCCTAGGGTGGACGTAGCTCTTATGAGGGGGCATAGTTTTAAAGTGAGTGGAGGTAGATATAGGGGAGACGTCAGAGGTAGGTTCTTTACTCAGAGAGTGGTTGGGGCATGGAATGCATTACCGGAGAGGGTAGTGGAGTTGGCCTCATTAAGGGCATTTAAGTGGCTATTAGATAGGCATATGGATGATTGTATAAGGTAGGGGTGGAGGTTAGATAGACCCTAGGTTTAGGGTAAAAGTTCGGCACAACATCATGGGCCGAAGGGCCTGTACTGTGCTGTACTGTTCTATGTTCTATGTTCAAGTAGATGGGAGTTGACCCCAAAGGATGGAGACCATAACTCTTCATTCATGGGATGTGAGTGTCGCTGGCTTGGCCAGCATTTATTACTCATCTCTAGTTGTCCTTGAGAAGATGGTGAAGAACTGCACTGTTTTGAGAACATTTGGACCTCAAAGCATTTGCTTCCAGTTGGAAAAAAAATTCTTTCTGGCTGGAAAATGAATGAAAAGTTTCCTGTCGACTGCCAGGTGTATGGGACCAGCTCCAGATTACCTACCTGGTTTTGTTTCTGTTCCAGCTGCTCTGCCAACCTATTTTTAGAGGTTATAGTTGTGGAAACTCCACCCCTGTGGGTCCTGTGTGTGTGAATGCATACACCTGGTGCTATATTTCAGCTTGATTTTTGGTTACAGTAAACACATAAACCTAGTCAGATTGCAATAACTGCTCGAAGATAAATCTTGTTTGTTAGCAGCAGAGGGTGCTAGAGGGCCAAATGCTGAATAGGACAAGAGCCGGAGCTTTGGATGGATTTGGGATGTTAATGCGAGAAACTCAAATGTGATAGATGTGGGAAAATTCACCTCTTGTTGCCTTGTCACACACACTGAGGTGTCAGTCCATGGAAAGCACAAAGCATTGAGGTCATGGTCATCATTGGTCAGCTATCACATTTTGTTGAAGGGAGGTCTATCACAGCATTAGAGACAGTAGGAACTGCAGATGCTGGAGAATCTGAGATAACAAGGTGTAGAGCTGGGTGAACACAGCAGGCCAAGCAGCATCAGAGGAGCAGGAAAGCTGACGTTTCGGGCCTAGACCCTTTTTCAGAAATGGGGGACGGGAAGAGGGTTCTGAAATAAATAGGGAGAGAGGGGGAGGCAGATAGAAAATGGATAGAGGAAAAGATAGGTGGAGAGGAGACAGACAGGTCAAAGAGGTGGGAATGGAGCCAGTAGATTACGAGAGAGTTGCAGTGGGAGAGAGATCCACTGAGGTTTTTCCGAAGGGAGGAGGGTAACTTCTTCAGTGTAGGCATGCTTAGAAGAGGCTTCGCAGTGGGGTTAAAATTGTTTCAGAGATAGTAAGAACTGCAGGTGCTGGAGAATCTGAGATAACAAGGTGTAGAGCTGGATGAACACAGCAGGCCAAGCAGCATCAGAGGAGCAGGAAAGCTGACGTTTCGGGCCTAGACCCTTCTTCAGATACTGGCTCCATCCCCGCCTCTTTGACCTGTCAGTCTCCTCTCCACCTATCTTCTCCTCTATCCATCTTCTATCCGCCTCCCCTTCTCTCCTTATTTATTTCAGAACCCCCTTCCCCTCCCCCATTTCTGAAGAAGGGTCTAGGCCCGAAACGTCAGCCTTCCTGCTCCTCTGATGCTGCTTGGCCTGCTGTGTTCATCCAGCTCTACACCTTGTTGTCTCTATCACAGCATTGTTTACTGGCAGTGCTTTGCTTAGAATCTGATCACAAACCAGAGGCTCGGTTTCTAATACTCCCAGCCATTCACAATAGCTCAAAAATGTCAAGGAGGTTTAATCTGGCATTGAGGTAGCATGGTGGCTCAGTGGTTAACACTGCTGCCTCACACTGTCAGGAACCTGCATCTGATTCCACCCTCGGGCGACTGTCTGTGTGGAGTTTGCACATTCTCCCCGTGTCTGCGTGGGTTTCCTCCGGGTGCTCCAGTTTCCTCCCACAGTCCAGAGACATGCAGGTTAGGTTGGTTGGCCATGCTAAATTGCCCATAGTGTCCAGGGATGTGCAGACCAGGCGGATTGGCCGTGGTAAATGCAGGGTTATGGGAATTGGGCAGGGAACTGGGTCTGGGTGGGATGTCACCACAGAGTCAGTACAAACGCAATGAGCTGAATGGCCTCTTGCCACAATGAAGGGATTCTATGCTGTGATACATCTCCAGAGCAGGTGGGATGTTAACATGGGTCTTCATGCTCAGGCACAGGGACATTACAGTGCACCACAAGAAAGCACATACACTTCACTCAATAAGTACCCTGATTGCCTACTGAAGGCCTTAATCTGGTACAAAAATACACTGTTTGGGATAAAATTTGGCAAGAGGCAAATAAAGGCAGCATAATGTATGTATTCCAAGTGTAGAAGATTGAAAAGTAATATCCATCATCTGAAGACAGAATATTATGGCGCATACTGCATATATTTTGTTATACAAATTTCACAACACAATGCAAGTGGCTGCCCTCCCCATGGTGCCCTGTACTATTTTGAATCCTAAAGCTATTGAAATATCTCGTCATAGCAAGAAGGTGGAGAGTAAGTTCATTCATGATTAAATGACGTTTGCCACATACCAGCTCCTTGTAGTTGGATGCCAATGAATAGGTGTAGGAGTAGGGGAAAAGGCACATCTGAGAGTATGAGTGGATCGTGATATAAGCTTTGATGCCATAGTATTGACGGATGAAGTTAGCAACAGCCTTGACTTCCTTCTCAGATTCTGCATGTGACCCACAGTAAGTTTCATCACAAGGGTTCCTTGAGGCACCAACGGCTGTGTATATAAAAGAGAAACGTGTGTTTATATATATATATATAAAGCAGCTTTCATAACCTCACGATGTCCAAGTTGCTTATAACTATTAAAGAATTGTCAACACTGTTATAACATAGGAATTGTAGCAGCTAGTTTTAGTTTCATTGAAGGACAACTCTGCTCATTCAATCCCAGATGTTGGAAAAGCAATCTGATAACAGTGCTGAATTCAAGACGCATGGTGCTGAGGTAGAAACAGATGTTGCCACTGTAATATCCAGTTTCAGCTGGCAGTTAGGAAGGTATATGCAATGTTGGCATTAAATTCAGGAGAGCTAGATTACAAGAGCAGCGATGTATTGCTGAGGCTATATAAGGCTCTGGATAGACTGCATTTGGAATATTGTGAGCAGTTTGGGCCCCATATCTAAGGAAAGATGTGTTGCTGATGGAGGGGGTCCATTGAAGGTTTGCAAGAATGATCCTGGGGATGAAGGGCTAGTCATAAGAGAAGCAGTTGAGGACTCTGGGTCTGTACTTGATGGAGTTTAGAAGGACTGGGGGGGATCTGATTGAAACTTAGAGAATACCGAGAGGTCTGATAAAGTGGACATGGAGAAGATGTTTCTACTAGTAGGAGAGACCAGGACCCAAGGATACAGCTTCAGAGTTAAGGGATGACCCTTTAGAACTGAAGTGAGAAGGAATTTCTTCAGCAAGAGGGTGGTTATTCTGTGGAACTCATCAATGGAGAGGGCTATGAAGGTCAAATTATTGGGTACCTTTAAGATAGAGTTAGATACGTTTTTGAGTAGCAAGGGAATCAAGGGTTATGAGGTGAAGGCAGGGGAATAGGTTCAAGAAACCTATCAGCCATGATCAAATGGTAGAGCACACTTGATGGTCTGAATGGCCTAATTTTTCTCCAATATCATATCGTCTTACGTTATGTGTGAAAATCAAAGTTGTGCCTCTAAATAATGTCACTGGGAGAGAAAGCTCAGGTTTTTCACAGTCACCTCTCAGAATGTTATTTGTGACATTAGCCAAAGTTGTTTGGAATGATGACAGGACTTGATGGCGAACTGGTTGGAGGGTTTCAAAACTGAAGTTCCAGGAAAGATAGTTACGGATTTATGAGGCTGCAAATCACTCAAAGTCTTTGTGGAGGACTGGGAGGTGGGAGATGGGCTGAACGTTTGCAAGGATGGTGGAATCAAGGGTTGTTCTTCAGAGGAGCGAGGAAATCGTACATTTTTGTCATCACCTGGATCAATAACTTGATTGTGGGGAGGAGGTGTGGTGGAAGAGGGAATGGAAAATATCAAAACATTCCTCCATGCTGTTTAGCCAACTCAACTCCCTTGAAAATAAAACAAAGAACAGTGGATGCTGGAGAAACTCAACAGGGCCTGGCAGCATCTGTGAAGACAAAGCAGAACAGAATTTCACAAGCAGTTTCTGACTTTGCTTCAGCCCTCTCTAAATCCCTTTCTGCACCATTTACAAATTCTATTTGTCGCCTATTCATCTTCTTTGTGCCCACTGGTCCCTCAGTTTCCTGTACATCCTTCTTTTTATTTTCTTCTCCTTCACCATTCCCTCAGCATCCTCTATCTTCCTTTCCTCCTCGTCCCATCTCTCTCACCCACTTGCACGTTAACTCCCTCTCTCTATGACCCCTCACATCTCATCCTTCTCTGTTCCTCACCCTCCTCCATACCCCTTCTCACTCTATTTTTCTTCTCTCCTCCTTTCCTCCTTTTCCTTCCATCCTCCTCTTCTTCCCCCTCCTTTCCCCTCCTTCTTACACTCTCATCTACTCTCCCCTTCTCCCGTCACCTCCCTTGTCTATTTGCTCTCCTTTTCCATCCCATTTACTAACATCTACCCTATTATTTTCCTTCTCTATCTTTTACTTTTATCTTCCCGGCATTGCTGCTCCCTTTGCCTATTCTAGTTTCCCCTTCCCCCTCTAAACATTACACAGCTCCATCCCTTTTCCTAATTTTTACTGTCTTATTAGTTTAAATTTTCTGGGCAGAAATTGCAGTCCTTACAAAGGATTTTTACGAACAAGGAACAAGAGTAAGCCATTGACCCCTCAAGCCTGTTCTATTCAATAAGATCATGGCTGATCTGATTTTAATCCCAACTCTACATTTCTGCATATCCCTGATTTATCATTCATCCCCTTGGCAATCAATAATTCATCTACCTATGTGTTGAAATTATTTAAAGATTCTGCATCTTTTGTGCTTTCAGGAAGGGAATTACAAAAACTTACAAACGTCTGGGAGAAAAACATTTTTCTCATCTCTGGTTCAAATGAGTGGCCCTTTATTGTTACATTATGACCCCTAGTTCTACATTCTCCCACAAGAGGAAACACATTTTCCACATCCACTCGGTCGAGATCCCCTCAGGATTTTATATGCTTCAATTAACACAACTCTGACTTTTCTAAACTCCTGAGGATACAGGTTTAACATGTTCAGCCTTTCCTCATAAGGCAATCTGCTCATTCCAAGCATTAGTCTAGTAAGTCTGGTAGTCATTTTTAAGGAATTAATAGCAGGACATTTGGCAGGTCAAAATGCAATCCATCAGAGTCAGCTTTAATGATGGGCAAATTCATTAAATTTGCTAGAGGTCTTCAAAGATTTAACAAGCAAAATGGATCATGGGGATCTTGCAGACATATTATATCTGGACCTCCAGACAGTATTTGATTAGGTTCTGCACAAAATGCTAATACACAAGGTAAGATCACATGGGGTTAGGGGTGTTTGTTTAGCTTGGACAGGGGATTGGTCAACCAAAAGAGAGCAGAGTGTGGGGCTACATGGGTCTTTATCTGGTTCGCAGGACGTAACTAGTGGGGAGCCACAGACTTCAATCCTTGGGCCCAAACTGTACAATCTACATTAATGACTTGGATGTGACAGAATGTACTATGGCCAAATTTTTAGATAACACTAAAATAGGTGAGAAAGTAAGCTGCAATGAAAAGATAAGAAATTTACAAAGTGGATATGGATAGATTAGGTAAATGGGTCAAAATTTGTCAGGTGGAGTTTAATGTGGATAAATGTAAGGTTATTCATTTTGGTCAGAGGAATAGAAAGGCAACTTATTATCTTAAATGGAGAGAAAATTCAGAGTGCTTCAGTGCAGAGGGGTCTGAGTATCCTTGTACATGAATCACTGAAAGCTAGTATGCAGGTACAGCAGGTAAAAAGGAGAACAAATGGAATTTTGGCATTTTTTGCTAAAGGAATGTAATATAAAAGTAGGGAAGTGTTGCTGCAATGTACAAGGCATTAGTGAGACTTCACCTTGAGTATTGCATAAAAGTTTGGTTCCATTACATGAGAAGGGATGTTGTTGCATGGTCAGCAGTTTAGAGGCTTCACTAGATTGATTCCAGAGATGAGAGGTTTGTCTTATGAAGAGAAATCGAGCAGTTTAGGCCGATAATCTCTTCAGTTTGGAAGAACGAGAGGAGATCTACGTGAGGTATATAAAGGAGATTGACAAAGTAGACATAGAGGGGCAAGTGAAAATGACAGGTTATAGTTTTAGACTGGCAAATGAGGATATGGAGCAATTGCTTTTTTCAAAAAGTTGTGAATCTGTGGTATTCACTACCGCAGAGTATAGTGGAAGCCGGGACATTGAATAAATTTAAGGAGGAGATCGATTTTTAATTAGTAATGCGTCAGAGGTTGATGGGGAGAAGGCTGAAATGAAATCAGTCATGATTATATTGAGTGGAGGAACAGGTTTATTGAGGTGAATGGCTTACTTTCACTGCCAGTTCTTATGTTCTAAACCTTCTCTGAGCTGCTTCCAATGCATTAACATCTTTCTGTAATTACAGTAATCTGTACTTTTTCTGATGAAGGGTCTAGGCCCGAAATGTCAGCCTCTCTGCTCCTATGATGCTGCTTGGCCTGCTGTGTTCATCCAGCCCTGCACCTTGTTGTCTCGGATTCTCCAGCATCTGCAGTTCCTACTATCTCTGTACTTTACATGGTACTCCAAACATGGTTTCACCAATGCCCTGAATATAATGCCCTGTATAACTGAAGCATGATCTCCCTACTCATGCATTCAATTTCCCCTCACAATAAAACATAACATTATATTAGCTTTCTAGATTACTTGCTGTACCTGCACTCTGACCTTCTGCCATTTTTAGAAATGTTTAGCAAACATTCATGATGTAATTATTAGAAACAATGTATAGCTTTAAGTTTAATTTATATGTCATATTTTGTACAAAGTTGGGGAGACATAGTTTTATGTCATTTTTGTTTTAGAGTTGTTTTTGTGGACTTAGTGTCAAGGATTGTGGAGGCCTATTGTTTGCATGCATTTTAACGAGGTTTTACAACATTTGCAGTGAAACAAAAAAGGTTAGCAGTTCAGTGTATTTACAAAAAAAGGCAGAGTTGGAAAAAAGCCATGTTGCTGCTTTCCAACAGGGTTACAGAGAGACTGAAATATTTAGAAGGCAGACAGGAAGTGCACACTTTAGAAAGACTGCTGCTGCAATCTGCACATAGGGAATGGTGTTCACTATCAAGTGAAAATTAATAATAAAATCAGTTTGCAATTTGTTTCTGGAGTCTCAGGTAGCGATACCAGCTAAAGGAAAACGTTGAGAACTTTGGCAGAAGGAAACTGCATGACTGAGCAAGGAATCTTGGTATGGAGATGACACTTTATTGGAGTTTTGATGTTTGTAAAGATATTACTGAGATAAAAAGGAATACCATGAATTTGAGTCAGTCTCTGATATGTTTAATGAAATCTTTCTAATATTGTTGCCTAGTGTAATACAGCTCATATTTTTCTTGTTTAATAAACATTTTGTTTTTTGTGTTAAAGTACACTGGAGGACTCTTGTGAATGTATTAACCAACTGAGCTCCCTATTTAATAAAGTGGCAAAATTGGGATTTACCAAGCCACATTTCTCTCTGAGGTTTGACTTGTCCTATATTAAAATCAGCTCGAATCATAGAATTCCCACAGTGTGAAAACAGGCCATTTGGCCTATCGAGTCCATACTGACCCTCCGAAAAGCATCCCACCCAGACCCACACCAACCCCACATCCCTGCATTTCCAGTGGCTGATCCACCCAGCCTGCACATTCCTGGACACTACAGGAAATTTAGCACGGCCAATGCACCTAAGCTGCACATCCCTGGACTGTGGGAGGAACCCGGAGCACCCGGAGCACCCGGAGGAAACCCACGCAGACACGGGGAGAATGTGCAAACTCCACACAGACAGTCGCCCGAGGGTGGAATCGAACCCAGGTCCCTGGTGCCGCTTAGTTTATTTCTGTCCTTGTTCAAACTCATACGCTGTCCCACGTAAATTGTGTTGATTCTTAAAATGTGGAAACTTACAGCACCATTTAACATCGAAGTTTCGATTTGGATCAGTGCCCACACAGTTAGAACCAGGATTCTTGGAGCGTGTTTTCCTCCAGAATCGATCCTGCAGATGGACATGGTGGAGAAATAAAGGTGCTACGTATGTTCATACACCTGTCCTGTTTTGCAAAGGAAGAGAACAGATCCCTGTTTTGTGAAAGCAGAATACTGCGGGTGCTGAAAAGGGGAAATAAAAACAAAGTGTGCTGGAGTAACTCAGCAGGTCTGCAAGCAGCAGGGAAGAGAGGACCAGAGTCTAATATGACTCTTCATCAGGGGTCTGGAACATAATACTTTTATTGGGAAGTTGGTAGAGTAGTGGTAATGTCACTCTACAGTAATGCAGAAACTGACCTGAGTTTGCAATCCAACCTTGGCAGGTGGTGAAATTAGAATCCAATTAAAAAAACTCTGGAATTAAAATTGGGAGTCCAAAGGTGATCACATAGCTGTTGTTAATTATTGTAAGTACCCATCTGCTCATTAACATCCTCTAGGGAAGGAAATCTGCCATCCTGACCTGGTCTGGCCTACATGTGACTCCAGATCCACAGTAATGTAGTTGACTCTTAACTGCCCCATGGAATGTTCTAGTGAGCCACTCAGTCACCAGAGGGGTGCCCCAGCTATTTACAATCTATAGCAATGATTTGGATGCAGGGATGGAAGGTCGGACTATAATCCCAATCAAGGCGAGGTGGATGGTGCAGGGATAATGTCACTAGATTAGTAATCCTTGTAACTATAGGATAATGTTCTGGGGACACAGGTTTGAATCCCTTTATGGCAGGTAGTGAAATTTAAATTGAATAACAATAAAAATCTAGCCTCATGGTGACCATGTTGACTATTATAAAGACCTATCTGGTTACAAGGGAAATATGCCTTATCTGGTCTGGTCTATTTGTTACTCCAGACTATGTAACATTTAAGAGATAGGCAATAAATGCTGTCCTCAGTAAGAGACACTCACATCTCATCTACTCTGTGAAGAATTCTTTGGGTCATTCACAGTGTATCAGACACTTACCTTGGTCCAGCTATAGACATAGCCATCTACGTTGATAACAGGAACAATCAGGAAATCTAGTTTATCCAGAAGAGCGGTCATTGTAGAATCAATTCCATAATTTGTAACAGCCTGTGGAAACATAGGTTTATTAAATGGCCTGTTTCTCGACTGCGATAATGAAATGCCTGCAGATAAACAGCACAAAGTGAAATTAATGTTGCAACACGAACCTCTTTCACAAACCACTGGCAAAATGCAGGGGAGATCCACTCCCTGGCATGGATCCCACAGTCCATAAAGATGGCAGGTTTCATGAATCCTGTCCTTTTGCCGACCTTTAACGAGAGATTGGCAGTCACTGTGATTCCATGAAGCTGCTTTATCAGTCCAACCATAAACTCTGGCAAGCTTTTGATCACATGTATCAGTAGGCTAAAGCGAAGAGATCAGAGACTCTCACACCAATAAGTACAGAATATAAAATCTTACCCGGAGGAGGTAGATTCCTCGTTCCTCATAGCTCTGTCCAATTTCAAACCGAGAAATTAGTCTTGGGTTTTTAATGGTGATTTTAGTGATCCAGGATTCAATCTACAGGAGAAAAAAAATGATTGTGAGTGCATCCTCAACTTCTACACAAGTGCAATTGATTTGTTTCCTTTTAGGTATATTTTTCAAATTCAACACATTTCAAAATTCAATGTTTAAAATATGATAAACATGTGTCCATGGATTTTTATAGGTGGCTGGATGTTTTGATATATAAAACAATTGAATCCTTCAGAATCACAAAATTGTTACAGAACAGAAAGAGGCCATTCTGCCCAATCTGCCCATTCTGCCTTTGCTGGCTTCCCAAGTGAGCATTTCATCGAGTGCCATTCTTCCACTTTCTCACCATAGCTCTGCACGTTATTCCTTTTTTCAACTACCTAAGTAACTCCCTCACCAATGCCTCAGTTGAACTTACCTCCACCATGGTTTCAGGCAGTGTATTCCAGATCGTAACTATTCGCTGAGTGAAAAAGTGTTTCCTCACGTCACTTTGCTAATTACTTCAGATTCTTGCTCTCACATTCCCAATCCTTTCACAGATGAGGATGTTTCCTCCTTCTTCACTCTGTCCAGGCCTTTCATGGTTTTGAATTTATGAGGGTTTTAATCAGAATTTTAAAGGGAGATGGATAGCCTAGTGGTATTATCACTGGACAGTAATGTTCTGGGGACCTGGGTTCGAATCCAGCTATGGTAGAGGGTGGAATTTGAATTCAATGAAAAATAAATTGGGATTATAAGTCTAATGATAACTATGAATCCATTGCTGATTGTAAAGGGAAAAAACCCATCTGGTCCACTGACGTACTTTGGGGAAACAAACTGCCATCCTTACCTGGTCTTGCCTACATGTGATTCCAGACCCACAGCAATGTAGTTGACTCTTAAGTGCCCTCTAGGCAATCAGGGATGGGCAATGAATGCTGACACTGCCAACGATGCCCTCATCCCGTGAATGAATTTTAATAAAAAATTAAATACTTCTATTAAGTCTCCTCTCTGCCTTCTCCTGTCCAGGAAAAACAACCCCAACATCTGCTACATAGTTTCCTAAATGATGTTTCTCACATCTCAGAAGCTTCTTCTGCACTCTCTCCAACAACTTCACATCACAGTAAGCATCAATTGTTGTATCTTTAATACAGTTGTGATGTTATACAGTAAGTTGTTATGACCTGGAATTCCTGAATGTCCAAAAGTAGTAGGTTCACTAGATAAATACCTGAAAGGGAATATTCTGGCGGGGGAAGTGGGACTAAGTGGATAACTCTTTCAAAGAGCTGTCATGGACATGATGGGCTGAATGGTGTCATATTGTACAGCATCATTACATCATTCCAAGTGTATAAATCCTTGCATTATTGGGCATTACTTTGGTAAAAGTCAACAGCATTTTGAACTTTCTTTCGGTCAGTTAAAAGATAATGGGAACAAAAACAGAAGTTGCTGGAAAAGCTCAGCAGGTCTGGCACCATCTGTGAAGAGAAAAGTCAGAGATAACGTTTCAGGTCCGGTGACCCTTCCTCGGAACTAGTTCGTCAACTCTGATTAGAAACGTCAACTCTGATGTTTTTCTTCACAGATGCTGCCAGATCTGCTGAGCTTTTCCAGCAACTTCTGTTTTTGTTCCTGATTTACAGCATCCACAATTCTTTTGGTTTTTAACCGATAACAGAGATTGGGTTCTGATCTGGGTCTGTGAAGGCAGTGATGTTTGAACCCAGAGGCTTAAGATAATGGATATTTGGCCTTGTCCACCTATTCAGCATGAGTTGCCATCACCTATTGTGCCTTCAAAAGTCGCTTGTTTTATGTTTAAAATTTGCGGCACTTTGGCAGCCTTGCTAATAGTGACCCACAAGTAAATTTCAGAAAACGTGACTGGGGAAGCAAACACAGTGAGTTGGGTTGGTGAAGGTAGAAGATTGCTTTCCTACTTTTGCCTTCTTGGAATGTTTTTCTCCAATAATTATTAAAGTGATACTTAGCTTTAGCTGGTGCCTTTATCTGCAGGAAGTATTATTTAAATTGCAATTTATTAGCATATGAGGATATACAGAAGGTGTCTTTGCACACAGTTCAATGAAAGTAGACAGGCATGTACAGCTAAGAAACTAGGAAAGCAAATGTTATATTGGGCTTCATTACAAGAGGGGTTGAGTTCAGAAATCTTGCTGCAATTATACAGGGCCTTGGTGAGACTATCCTTAGAGTATTGAGTACATGTTTGGTCTCCCTCACCAAGAAATTATATCCTTGCTGTTGAGGGACTGCAGTGAAGGGTCACTAGACAGATATTGGAGATGGTAGGACTCTCCTATGAGGAGATATCCATTTGATTGGGCTTGAATTCATGAGAGATTAGCAGAATGAAAGGAGATTTGATTGAAAAGTATAACGTTTTAACAGGGCTGGACAGGTTAGATGCAGGGAGGATGGTTTCCCTGGTTGGAGAGTTTAGAACCAGGAACCACAGTCTCAGGATACGGAAGAGGCCACTTAGCACTGAGATGAGGAAGGGTTTCTTCACTCAAAGGGTCATGATCTGTTTGAATTCTCTACCACAGAAGGCTACGGATGCTGGGTCACTGAAAATATTCAGGAAAGAGATTGGTACATTTTCAGATTTCAAAGGGAATCAAATGGATTGAGAGAAAGCAGTGAGATAGAGGATCAGCCGGGGTCATCCTAAAGAGTGGAGGAAGCTTGATAGGCCGAATGGCCTATATCTGCTCCTAGTTTCTATGTTTCTATCATCTGGCCTACACGTGACTCCAGACCCACTACAATGTAGCTGACTCTTAGCTGTCCTCTGGGCAATTACGGATGGGCAATAAACATTGACCTAGCCAGCCATGCCCGGATCTCATGATCAATCATAAAAATGAGCCATAATATTATCTTTACCTCATTCCACTGGTGATACCCTTCATAATTGTAGCCAGTTGAATCTGTTGCATTTCGGTCAAACTGTTTCTCCATCAGGCTCTGTACATTCTCAATCAACACACTGTGTGAAATAAGATTAATTTCAAAGAGATCATTCTGGATTGTAATGATGAACAGGGGTAGACCCTTTTGCTTGGTGCACAATTTGGCAAAAGTCAACCAAACAAGCCAATGCAAAACACGATGGTTTCTCAAGGGCAAATTATGCCCAGGGCAAATTGTGTTTTGGCCATCCTTTGTGTCGGTTAGAAAGACATTACTTTGGCATCCAGCCATGCATGTGAAACTTGCTACAGGGAATCCCCACGTTACAAATACTTAAGATCATGATCTCATGCAGGAGTTTTAAAGATCTGACATATGAACGTTTCCTGTACTTACAAACCACTATTTGAAATTCTTGTGCATTGTGTTCTGACTCATGTACAAATTGAGTCACAAACAGATTTAAGAATGGAACTTATTCACAATTCCAGACACGAGGTAAGAGTGACAGCCCTTGACATCAAGGCTGTATTCGACTGAGTGTGGCATCAAGGAGTCCTAGCAAAACTGGAATCAATGGGTATCAGGGGCAAATGCTCCGGTGGTTGGAGTCGTGCCTGAAACATAAGAAGACGGTCGTGGTTATTGGAGGGTCAATCATCTCAGCTCCAGGACAACTCTGCAGGAGCTCCTCAGGATAGTGTCCTCTTCAGCTGCTTCATCAATGACCTTCCCTCTATCATAAGGTCAGAAGTAGGGATGTTCGTTGATGATTGCACAATGTTCATCACCATTCATGACTCCTCAGATACTGAGGAGTTTAAATGCAATAAGATCTAGACAATATCCAGGCTTGGGCTGACAAGTGGCAATTGCCATTTGCCACACAAATACCAGGCTATGACCATCACCAATAAGAGACAATCTAACCACCGTCCCTTGACATTCAATGGTGTTACAATCATTGAATCCCCCACTATCAACATCCTGGGGGTTACCATTGACCAGAAACTCAACTGGACTTACCAAATAAACACAGTGGCTGCAAGAGCAGGTCAGAAGCTGGGAATACTGCGGCGAGTACCTCACTTCCTGACTCCTCAAAGCCTGTCCACCATCTACAAGGCACAAGTCAGGAGTGTGATGGAATACTCCCCACTTATCTGGATGAGTGCAGCCCCAACAACACTCAAAGCCATTCACCATCCTGACCTGGAAATATATTGCCGTTCCTTCACTGTCACTGGGTCAAAATCCTGGAATTCCCTTCCTAATAGCATTGTGGCTCAACACACAGTAGGAGGACTGTAGCGGTTCAAGAAGGCAGCTCACCACCAACTTCTCAAGGGCAACTAGGGATGGACAAGAAATGCTGGCCCACATCCCACAAATAAATAGTTAAAAGAAACCTGGGGACTGTCTGTTTAGCCCCATATTGAAATAATCACCATGATGTGTTTTACCAATTGTTCCTCTTTGTGAGCTGTTTGAGGAGCCTCTTAAAATTGAGCAGTTTTTGTTCCTTTCGATGCAAGGGCATTAATAGGTCTCAGTGAAAAGTGTTATTTTTCATTTAATAAGAGTGTGACTGTAGCACATCAGCATAACTAAAAAGTCATTTAAAATTGTGTCATGGACTGTTGTGAACAAATGAATCTTTAGAAATGTTATTTTTTCTGATAAATCTATTTTCCGCTGTAATAATCAAACTATGCCAGGTTACCACCCTCAAGTAATAACTTTCAATGCAAAATTTAAGCGAGCAGCTAGATTCTAACACACAACCCGATGGTGTTGATTCATCGTGGGTTTTATGTTCGTCGCTAGGAGTTTGAAGGAAAACCCAAGCATAAAATAACATTCTGTAAATTAAGGCAATTTTGATCACAGTTTGCACCAGATCGGCAATTGGACCCGAGTGAGAAACTCTATCCTACACTTCTGTTCAGTGAAAGGTAATACAGGGTCAGAAACTAACTCATATTTCAATCCGATCTTCTCCAGTCCAGCCTGGACATGCGAGGTCCAATCAGCACCCACTCTGAAGTCTACGGTCCTGTCTGTTGTCACCAGGTCAATTGAATGTGGAAGCCAAAAATCAACCTGTGGACACAGCAATAGCCCCATTAATGGCCTTCATTTAATTGCAGTTAATTAGACAGCAGCATGTGAATTAAGCAAAGTGACTTGTACCTTTCCAGTGTGGGACACATTCTTCAGAAACTGCAGGTCCTGCTCGTTTTCTGGTTTCAGGCGAAACACTTTACCCCTTTTGACAAAACTCAAATGTTAGTTTCAGCACTTGCTGGAGAAATTCCCACCTCTGTCAGTTTTGCGGCTAACCCAAAACAACAACTTGCATTTGTGTAGAACCTTTCATCTACTCGAATGGGCCATGGTGCTTCACAAGTGAGTGGTTTCAAGACTACAGGGCATATTTTTAAGGTGAGAGGAGAATGATTTAAAAAAGACATGAGGGCAACTTCTTCACTCAGAAGGTGGATCGTGTGTGGAATGAACTTTCAGAGAAAATGGTGGACGTGGGTACAGTTACGGCGTTTAAAAGACATTCAGATAAATACATGAATAAGAAATATTTGAAGGGATATGGGCCAAATGCAGGCAGGTGGGACTAGTTTAGTTGGGATTATGGTCAGCATGGACTGGTTGGACCGAAGGGTCGATTTCTGTGCTGTATGATTCCATCAGTATATTCAGACCCAGATTAACACAGATCCAATGGAGAGTTTAAGATTTCAGGTTTGGTTAAAAAGGTTGTTTTAAGGATATCTGAAGGGAGCAGAAAGAGATTGAAGGGAGTTTTAGGGAGAGAATTTCAGAACTTCAGGATGAAGTAGCCTAAGGCATGGTCATTAATAATGGGAAAAAAGGAAATGCATAAAGAATTAGAAGCATGTAGGCATTTTTGTTGGGTTGGAAGACTGAAGGATGTTACAGAAATAGGAAGGGCTATAGGAAGATTTAAAATAAAGGACAAGAAAACTTTATAAACTCAGGGATGTTCCTTACCCTGCCTGTTGGCCAACTGTAGCTCCGACAGAAACAGTTGTAACAAAACTGAGAAACAAAAGCCTTTCCATTGTTTTCTTTGCTTGTAAAACACACCCAGTCAGGTCAGGCTAATTTATACTCTATACATTGACTGCCACATGTACATAACAAGTGAAGCATAACACACTGTAAGTTTTTTTTCTAATATCTTTGGCAACATTCACTTGCTTTTTGATATGGATATTTCTGAACAGTAACTTCCTTCCGGTCCATTAAGCCTGAACAGTGATGTTCTTATTGATACATAAATACGCTCAAAAATATCCTGTGTCACAATTGTTATCTAATTACTCATGAAATTTTTTTTATACACAGCTAGCCTGGGACCTCTTGCTCTATGAGATCTTGCAATGCTGCAGCAAGGCTTATAAAAATAAAAATTAATTCGCTGTCAATTAGGGATGGACTGTGGGCAATTTGTACTGCAGACGTTTCCAAAGTTGGAAGATAACTCATTTCCTTTCTCTGCATCAGTTGTTTAACCCTTGCGCTGAATTAAAGGTAGGGTAAAGGGGAATGACCTGTCTACACCAGCTTGGTATCTCTTTTGCTATATTCCTTTGTACGAGTTTGCGCAAACTGTGTGTTGTAGCTCTTACCTCTAATTTTCTCTTTTCAGTGGGAATTGTTATAGGAACATGTACAATTGAGGCAACTCCGATTCCATCTCGAACAGCATTGTGGGTCAACCTATAGCACACAGATGGCAGTGGTTAAAGAAGGCAGCTCACCACCACCTTATCATGGGCATGTAAGGTGGCATGGTGATTAGTGCTGCTGCCTCACAGAGCTAGGGACCTGGGTTCAATTCCACCCTTGTGTGACTGTCTGTGTGGAGTTTGCATATTCTCCATGTGTCTGTGTGGGTTTCCTCCCACAGTCCAACAACGTGTAGGTTAGGAGGATCGGCTATGGGAAATGCAGGGTTACTGGGATAGGGTGGGGGATTGTGTCTGGATGGGATACTATTTGGAGGGTCAGTGTGGACTTGACGGGCCAAATGGCCTGCTTCCACAATGTAGGGGTTCTATGATTCTAACTAGGCACAAGCAATAAATGTTGATCGAGCCAGTGATGCCAACATCTCTCACAAGTGAATAAAGAAAAGTTATACCATGTATTAAATTTCTCTACTCAAGTGCATACAAAAGTGTGAGGTGATTCATTTTGGAAGGACAAACTTGAAAGCAGAATACAGGGTTAACGGAAAGATTCTTGGCAGTGTGAAGGAGCAGAGAGATCTTGGGGTTCATGTTCACAGTTCCCTGAAAGCTGCCACCCAGGTGGATAGAGTTGTTAAGAAGGCGTATGGTGTGTTAGCTTTCATTAATAGAGGGATTGAGTTCAAGAGCCGTGAAGTTATGCTCCAGCTATACAAAAGCCTGGTTCGGCCACATCTGGAGTATTGTGTCCAGTTCTGGTCACCTCATTACAGGAAAGATGTGGAAGCATTGGAAAAGGTGCAGAGGAGATTTACCAGGATGTCGCCTGGAATGGAGGGAAGGTCTTACGAGGAAAGGTTGAGAGAGCTAGGGTTTTTCTCTTTAGAACGACGAAGGATGAGAGGTGACTTGATAGACGTGTACAAAATGATCAGAGGTATAGATAGAGTGGACAGCCAGAGACTTCTTCCTAGGGTGGAGGTAGCTCTTATGAGGGGGCATAGTTTTAAACTGAGTGGAGGTAGATATCAGGGAGACGTCAGAGGTAGGTTCTTTACTCAGAGAGTGGTCGGGGCGTGGAATGCATTGTCGGAGAGGGTAGTGGAGTCGGCCTCATTAGGGGCATTTAAGCGGCTATTAGATAGGCATATGGATGATAGTATAAGGTAGGGGTGGAGGTTAGATAGTCCTTAGGATTAGGGTAAAAGTTTGGCACAACATCATGGGCCAAAGGGCCTGTACTGTGCTGTACTGTTCTATGTTCTATGTTCTATGTAACCCCAGTCAATGCAATCTGTCCTGATAGGAAAGAAGATGGGCTAAACCACAGCTAAAATGGTTCTGATGTTGATCATCTGTCTTGTACTGGAAAATCATGGAAGTTTGGATTTACCCGAGCGAGATGAAGCATTCCTTGTTTTGATTTCCAAGGAAAGATACCTGTATCGGTGTCATTTCAATGGGGTTTGGGTGTAAAAGGTGGGAAGTCTTACTTCAACTGTACATGGTCCTGGCACAATTGACAATGCCGCACGCGATTACAGCATAACAGCAACACATTTTATATTAGGGTTTGAGTTTGTTGACTAAATCTACAAATTAGGGCCTTCCTTAGAACATAAGAACTCAAAACATGTCATTGGATCCCAGTGCCTTGTCAAACTAAATGCCAACAGCCTTTCCAACACTTTTTCCTTATCAATGTTGAACCCTTCAATGACTCAGTTCCCTTTTCTATCGTAAAGACTAGAGTCCCTTTTTGGTAAAGACAGATACAAAGTATTTGTTAACACCTTAGCCATGCCCCTGCTTATAGACGTAAATTCTCTTTTTGGTCTCTAATCAGTCTTACTATTTCTTTTATTATTGATATGCCTACAGAAGAATGTGGGCCATGCCTTCATGTTGGCTGCCAGTCTTTTCTCACAATTTCTCTTTGCTTTATACCTTTTCCCCTCTAGTCTGAAACTTCGGCCTGCATGTTTCTTCTCCACTGTGTTTTCCACCTGACACCTTTCATGAGCACACTTCTTCTTCATTTTAATCTCGATCTCCTTTGTCATTGAGGGAACCCTGGATTTGTTTGTCCTACCTTTCCCTTCAGAGAGATTATACCTTGACTGAACCCAAACTATCTCCTCTTTGTAAGTATGATGTAGAGATGCCAGTGTTGGACAAAGTCAGATGTCACATGACATCAGAATGTAGTCCAACAGGTTTATTTGGAATCACACAAGCATTTGGAGTGCAGCCCCTTCGTCAGGCGCAGTGTGTCCTGCTCTCTCACTGCACCTGATGAACGAGCAGTGCTCCAAAAGCTTGTATGGTTCCAAACAAACCTATTGGACTATAACCTGGTGCCGTCTGACTTCTCACTTTGAAAGTAGCTCATTGCTCAGTCACCATTTCTTCCGACCAATCTTTGTTGTATTTGCATTTTCGACCTTAGGCTCGCTTTTCATCCCAGATTTTTATGGGATTCGAATTCCTCCGTGGCAGATGGCAAGATTTGAAACCAAATCCCAGAACATTAACTGAGGGTTCTGGATTACTTTCCCAGCGGCATCACCACCACATGACCACCTCCCTCAGAGATGGCAGAGAGAAGATGTTGAAACCTAACTCCGTGGGGTGCAGAAGGTCATTGACCTTCATCTTGTATGGCTTAGACCCAGAACACTGCATTGACTTGGCCAGTGTCCAGGCTGGTCTGGGTCTGATGATGTGACCTCCAGAGGTGGTCACTTGGAGAAAGGACTACATTCTTGTCCACTGCCGTATCCACCGCCCTTTCAGGTCCCTGCCCAGGTAATGGGAAGTAGACTCTGCTTTCCAGGCCATGTTCTCAATGATAATGGTCGTTCCTGGTTTATTGCGTTTGAAATGGTGTTTGGCTGAATTTTAAATGTGGTGCCAGGCACGTGAATGCCAGAAGGTCACTACAGACGTGAACATTCGTGCCTTTTTTACCACGAGGTTTCCCCAAGAAAAGCACCCAAGAACCCAGTACCATAAGTACTGAGGTGAAGCATAAGTTTGCCTGAGAAAAGTCATTCAGACTCACAGTGGACCAGGCATTATGATTCTTGTAGTGATAGTAACATGGTCAGCCAGGTGGATCTCATAGGATAGGAGTCCCCTGACTGGCGCTGTTAACCTAGTCCAATCAGGGAGCCCAGGCTGACAGATATGAACAGGAGTGTCAGGGGGTTCTGCTCACCCTGAAAGCTGGCTCTGTGGTAGTTGGATCGGTGTCACGTACTGTGCACATGTAAATAAAGGGTGACTCGGTGAGGGGATACCAGCCTTTGTGCAGTTATTTCAAATCTCACTCGACAAAATAGTATCAATAAGAACGTGAATATTCTATCCAATGCTCGTCATACGTGACAACATTACAAATGCAATTGTGGAATATTTTGTCAGTTCAGTATTTCTAATGAAAGAACAAAAAGTTCTGAAAAGATCAAGAGAATCATAAAACACTAGAATGCAGAAATAGATCAATCGTGTTTATATACAAATGTACAAGTTAGAATGAGAATTAGCTTTATTGTCACATGTACTCAAATGAGGACAGTGAAAAGTTTACAAGTGGCCACTTACAGCACCATCTTAGATAGAAAGGTACCTAGGACGAGAACCTGGTGTCATGTGATTTCTGACTTTGTCCAATGGATTCCATAAAAATCTGGGATGAAAAGCGAGCCTAAGGTCGAAAATGCAAATACAACAAAGATTGGTCGGAAGAAATGGTGACTGAGCAATGAGCTACTTTCAAAGTGAGAAGTCAGACGGCACCAGGTTATAGTCCAATAGGTTTGTTTGGAATCACACAAGCTTTTGGAGCACTGCTCGTTCATCAGGTGCAGTGAGAGAGCAGGATACACTGCGCCTGACGAAGGGGCTGCACTCCAAATGCTTGTGTGATTCCAAATAAACCTGTTGGACTATATTCTGATGTCATGTGACATCTGACTTTGTCCAACACTGGACTCCAGACCCCACCTGGATTAGGAGGAGTGTGCCCCTCGAGTCTGCTTTACTATAAGACCATGGGTGATCTGATTGCTCCATGTTCTTGCCTACTCCTGATAATTTTTCATGACCTTGTTGTAGAGCCATAGAGTTATACATCACACCGACCAGACATCCCAATCTCACCTCGGCTCATTCCCAGTGTTCCATTTCCACCTTAAGAATATTGAAAGACTGTATTCCCAGTGCTCCGTGTGGAAAAGAATTCCAAACACTCATGGTCCTTTGTGAAAAAAAATGTTTTTCTCATTCATATTTTTGAACGTGATCCCACTCTAACTTCTCCCACAAGAGGAAACACCTTTTCCACATCCAGCTTTGAAGATCCCTCAGGATCTTATGTGTTTCATTCAAGTTGTCTTTTACTCCTCTACACTCTAATAGATACAAGCTTAGCCTGTCAGACCTTTCCGTTTAATACAAACTTCCCATTCCATTCTGTCCCCGAGGAGCCTGTACCATGGGCTGACCACTCTCTCTGAAACTATTTTGCCACATTTTTCACTGAAATAATTTTGGCACATTTGTGTTGTGGCATAAATTCCAGACCAGACAGCTCTGTACCTTTAAGATATCATAATGTGTGGTAATTGATACCAAGATACTTGTCTGCATTTGCCCCAGCTCTCTGTGTAACGGAGTTAGTGAAGACAGCCAATTTATGTATATATCACTGTTCATTCATGGGCACATGGTCAAGATTCTGAAACTCCCTCCATAACAGCACTGCAGGTGTCCCGACTTAAACTCAGCTGTAACAGCTCAACGAGGGGCAGCTCACTGTAACCCTTCCCGAGGGAAGTTAATAGTTACTGACCTACCAGAGATGCTCATATCTGGTGAATGAATTAAAAATGTATTTTTCTCATCTATCCTGTTGCCTGAAAGGAGTACTCAACCTTTCTCCCCAGGTGTTCTTCCCTGTGTGACAGAGAACTGACACCTCCCAGTCGCGAACCATTTCAACTCCCCCTTCCATTTCTCAGACGACATGTCCATCCTGGGCCTCCTGCAGTGCCACAACGATGCCACCCGAAGGTTGCAGGAACAGCAACTCATATTCCGCTTGGGAACCCTGCAGTCCAATGGTATCAATGTGGATTTCACAAGTTTCAAAATCTCCCCTCCCCCTACCGCATCCCAAAACCAGTCCAGCTCGTCCCTGCCTCCCTAACCTGTTCTTCCTCCCACCTATCCCCTCCTCCCACCTCAAGCCGCACCTCCATCTCCTACCGATCAACCTCATCCCGCCCCCTTGACCTGTCCGTCCTCCCTGGACTGACCTATCCCCTTCCTAACTCCCTACCTACACTCACCTTTACTGGTTCCATCCCCGCCTCTTTGACCTGTTTGTTTCCTCTCCACCTATCCTCTCCTCTATCCATCTTCTATCCGCCTCCCACTCTCTCCCTATTTATTTCAGAACCCCCTTCCCCTCCCCCTTTTCTGATGAAGGGTCTAGGCCCGAAACGTCAGCCTCTCTGCTCCTATGATGCTGCTTGGCCTGCTGTGTTCATCCAGCCCTGCACCTTGTTGTCTCGGATTCTCCAGCATCTGCAGTTCCTACTATCTCTGATTCAATTTTAACCATAAACCTTCCTTGTTTGGTCAACACAGATAACTGCAGGTCACAGTGTAGTGATTGTAACGAGGTCAGCCAGGCCACCTCATAGAATATGAGTTCCCTGATTGGGGCCGTTAATTTGGTCCAAACCGGGAGCCCTAGTTGACAGATATAAACAGGAGTGTCAGAGATTCTGTTCACTCTGAGAGCTGGTTCTGAGGAAACTGGACCAGGGTCAAGGACTGTCCATGAGTAAATAAACGGTGACTTGCTGATGGGGTACCAGCCTCTGTGGATTTATTTCACGTTTACAGGACAGGTCACAACATGTCCTGGCTACAGTTTAAATGAGGTCAGAGGTGAAATTAGCTTGACCAAAGTCCCAGCATGCTTGATTGTAGTTTGTAACCAGTCTCACAGCCATTTCTGCTTCTGACCACCTGACAGCAATCCACATAAATGGATTCTTTAATCTCCAAGTTGTGATTTCACAGGATTACTGACCAGCCTAGAGTAAAGGTATACATTTCTTCTCTTCAACAGCTGTGGGAGAACCTTCTGCAGACAATCTTACTGGGAAGACGGGCATGTGCTGGGAATGTCTCTGGAAATTCAGCACCTTGGGCCATGGGCCTGGCATGGCTTCAAATCCCACCATGGCAGATGGTGAAACTTGACTTCAATTAACAAAATTCTGGAGTTAAAATAAATAACCAAATTAATCTTATGGTGACCATGTAACCACCATCACAAGAACAGGCCCTTTGGCCCACCAAATCTGTGCTGACCATGATACCATTCTATATCAGTCCCATCTGCCTGTACATGGTCTTTATCCCTCTGTTCTCTGCCTGTACATGTGCATGTCTAAATGCCTCTTAAACGTTGCTATTGTGCCTGCTTCTTCCACTGCTCCTGGCATTGTTTTCCAGTCAACTATCATCCTCTGTGCAAGAAACTTGCCTCATACATCTCTTTTAAACTTGCTCTCTCTCACCTTAAACCAATGTGCCCTAGTATCTGATGTTTCCACCCTGGGAGAAAGGCTCTGACTATCCATCTTATCCATGGCCCTCATAATTTCATATACTTCCATCATATCACCCCTCAGCCTCTGATGCTCAAGTGAAAACAATCCAAGTTTACAAGCCTTTCCTCAAAGCTAGTGCCATCTTAATCATCAATGAATTGAAAGCAAGCCTTGCCCTGGAACTTACTTCTAAGGACACTTCATTTCTTGTCTCAATTTTAGAATCTTTTAGCTCCTTTAAATCTTCAAACATTGCCTCTAGTCTTATTTCCTCATTCTTCTTCTTTGTGAAAGACTTAAGGACATTTACCATATTAAAGCTGCAGTGGTATGAATTTTGTGAGATCTCCCACCACTGCCACACTAATGCTGGGGCCTTGCATGGCCAGTGGAGAATTATAGGATCAATGGTGCGTGGCATGTGATTTTCCATACTTTGATTCTGAGATCTCTGGTTCTTAACTATGAGACCACATTAGTAACATAGAGTTCTGTAAATATTACCCTTATGTAAATGTAAATCGCTGTCGATCCTAAAAACCATTTACATTTATATAGAATCTTTAATGTCATCAAGAATACAATCTAACACTGAACCATACAAGAACAACACAAGAACATAGAGTGGGAGTGGGCAATCCAGCCCCTCAATTTGCTCCACTGTTGAATACAATCATGTCTGTACTCATCTCAGCCTCAACACTTTCCTGACCACTCTCCATCATCCTTCAACCCAGTACTAACTAAAAATCTGTATATTTCCTCCTTAGATTTATTCAGTGTCCTGGAATCCACCATCCTCTGGGGTCATGAATCCCACAGATTCACAACACTTTAAGTGAAATCATTTCTCCTCATCTCTGGGAAAAATCTGCTAACCTTTATCTTAAATGTATGACCTCTTAATCTAGACTGCCCCACAAGAGGAAACGTATGCTCTATATCTCCTTCGTCAATTCCCTATAACATCCTATATACCTCAATTAGGTCTCCTCTCTCATCATTCAAGATATTATCAGGAAAAGACAGGGTAGATAAACTGTTTGCACTGATTGGGGATTCTAGAACTAGGGGTGTAGTCTGAGAATCAGGGCCAGACCATTCAAGAGAGATGTTAGGAAGCATGTTAATGCACAAGGGTGGTAGATGTTTGGAGATCTCTTCCACAAATGGGCGGTGAATGCTGGATTAGTTGTTAATTTTAAATCTGTGATAGATCAATTTTTGCTAAACAATGACACAAAGCGATATGGGCCAAAGGATCTAGGCCACAGATCAGCCATGATCTCACTGAATGGTGGAACAGGTTTGAGAGGCTGAATGGCCTACTCCTGTTCCTGTGTCCTAAACTCAAATGAATTAGGCCTAAATTGTACAATCTGTTGCTGTAAGAGATACAAAGAGGTACCATGAGGAAAGAACTTGTAAAAACTCAGTAATACTTGGAAATGAACATACTGGTTTTACTGGATCACCAACTTGGGATAGCAAGATGAGCCAGAACCAGTCTCATTCACTGGTTTTACACGCTTTTATTTCTGGAAAGGATAAGTG
The DNA here is from genome assembly GCF_021869965.1 of Rhincodon typus. Taxonomy (NCBI): domain Eukaryota; kingdom Metazoa; phylum Chordata; class Chondrichthyes; order Orectolobiformes; family Rhincodontidae; genus Rhincodon; species Rhincodon typus. The sequence continues at coordinate 9,145,798 of NC_063344.1, read as the reverse complement.
ACCAAATGACTGGATCAAAAAGACAAGTTTTGAGGAGCAACTTCATGCAAAAGAGCGTGGGGAAGATTCACACACAAATTCCCAAGGTTGGGGCCTAGGCAGCTGAAGATGCAGCCACCAAACTGTGGGCCAATGCATTAGGAAGTGCTCAGGATGCCACTGTTAGAGGGGAGCAGAGACTGTGTCAGGGTTAAGGCTTGTGGGATATTTCTGAGATGGGGTTGAGGTGGGATGTGAGTATGAATGATGCTCAATGTGCATTTTAACATGAAGGTATGACTCGGGCCAGTGTGTGTCAGTGAGCACATGACTTATCTGGTAACGCATGCTGAGAACTTTTAAACATTCAATATGAACATCATGTACTTCCTCCGCTTGTTGTAATTAGGCCCGATCGGAACTTCACATCATTAGCAGTGAGATTTCTCAGCAGAGAGAGAAATGCAGAAGGAAAGTGATAGAAATTAGTCTAGAAGGTGCTACTCGGGATAGCAGTAAATATTTAACATGTTCATGGGATATTCATCCGACTGCAAGTTTAACAAAAATAATTTTGCTTGATTGCTTTTTCAAATACAGATACCAACATGCATACACTGATAGAGGGAGCTTGGGGTCAGTGTTGTACAGGTACTGCTAGGAATGGGGCTGAATGTGGTGATGAAGAGAATAGGAGGGGCAGATGTTTCTTTATACCCCTCTGCATTTAGCAAATTCATTTTCATCTGTTTAAAGTTTTAGCAAAGATCTGTAGCTCGGATTGTGGATGAGGTTGTTGACTTGCTCACCGGGCTGGCTTGTTCTCGTTCAGATGTTTCGTCACCATGCTAAGTAGCATCATTAACGATGAAGCGATGCTGTTCTACTCCACTTGGAATTTATACTGCCCGGTCCATTGTGGTGAGTAGTGTCATTTCTGGTTTTGTTCTGTATGGGTTTGTATGTGGGGTCCAATTCTGTGTGTTTGTTGATTGCATTATGGGTGGAGAACCATGACTCTAGGAATTCCTGTGCATTGTCTATGTTTGGCTTAGGCTACTATGGTTACTTTGTCCCAGTTAAACTGATGGCCTTCATTGTCTGAATGTACTGATATTAGGGAGAATTCATCATGCCGTTTTGCTGCTAGCTGATGTTCATGTATTCTGATGGCTAGTTTCCTTCCTGTCTGTCCGATATAATGTAATGCAACGACTGCCACAAACACTACGTCGGACAGACAGGAAGGAAACTAGCCATCAGAATACATGACCATCAGCTAGCAGCAAAACGGCACGATGAACTCTCCTTAATATCAGTACATTCCGACAATGAAGGCCATCAGTTTAATTGGGACAAGGTAACCATAGTAGCCCAAGACAAACATAGACACGCACGGGAATTCCTAGAGGCACGGTTCTCCACCTGTAATGTAATTAACAAACATATAGAATTGGACCCCATATACAAACCCATACAGATCAAAACCTGGAAATGACACTACACACCATAATGGACCAAACAGTATAAATTCCAAGTGGAGTAGAACAGAACTGCTTCATCGGAGGCTCCACTGATGATGTCACCTAGCATGGTGATGAAACATCTAAATGAAAACAAGCCAGCTCGGCAAGCAAGTCAACAAATTCATTTTCATCTATTGCTCAGGGCAGCACAAGCAAATCATTAGTTGGAATGCTACTCTCACTTGATCACGTCATAAAATGAAAACTTTACAAATAATTGACATCTATCTTTTAAGAGCCTCTTTCAGTTTGAAAAGAAAATTTGATAACTAGGAGACAAGGAATGATTACTGAGAACACTCATCAAGGAGAGAAGGAAAATTTATTTATGTGTATTGAGGTGTTATGATCTGGAATGCATTACCTAAGAGGATTATGGTTCTAGATTCATAGAATCCCTGCAACTGTGGAAGCAGGCCATTCAGCCCATCAACTCCACCCCAAGCAGCCCACCAGACCCACCTCATCCCTGTAACCCTACATTTTGCCATGGCTAACCTACACATCCTTGTGTACTATGGGTAATTTAGCATGGCCAATCCACCCTAACCTGCACATCTTTGGACTGTGGGAGGAAACCCACATGGACAAAACATGCAAACTCCACAGAGACAATCACCCAAGGCTGGATTTGAACTTTAGCCCCTGGTGCTGTGAGGCAGAAGTGCTAACCACTGGGCCACCATGCCCTCAAATTCAACTGTAGCTGCCCAAAGGGATTTGGATAGGTGTTTGAAAGGAAAGGATTACGTCATTGAATCATACAATACAGAGGAGGCCCTTTGGCCCATGGAGTCTATACCTCCAAAAAATACACTGCTACCTACACTAGTCCCACTTTCCCACACTAGGTCCAGAGCCTTGAATGTTATGACACTTCAAGTGCTTATGCAAGTACTTTTGAAAGGTTGTGAGGTTTCCCACCTTAACTACCCTCCCAGGCAGTGCATTCCAGATGCCCACCACCCTCTGGGTGAAAACATTTTTTTCTCAACTCCTCCTCCATACCTCCCGCCTTTCACTCTAAAAGACGGCCTCTTTGTTCTTGACCCTTCAACAATGGAAATGGGGAAAGGGTGGGAGATTGGGATGGATTGGATACCTCTTTAAATAAAAAACTGGCTCGGTCATGGTGGATTGAATGATCTCTGAGCACTGTTTGAAAACATGATTCTACAGTAACATTACTGCTGTTAATAGAATGCTGAATGTTCTTAAATGTGTTTACGTTTCTATTGGGTTTGCTCTAGGGCAGTCATAGCGCAACTGGTACTGAAGCCTGAGAAAGATCTCCTCAAAGTGAGAGTAGTGATCTGTAGATTGTCCAACTTCTTTATTTTAACACATTCTCTATGTACATATTTCAATACAGATTGTTGATGACATAGTTGGCCACGTATTTAATGGCCAGCATGGTTTCTTCACATGTTGGTTGGATTTGAGATTCAGGCAACAGGAAACCATATCTGCCAGTGTCTCGGAGTTCAAAGGTGAAGGAATATTTAATACCCAGATCATAGGCCCAATCATCTGAACCTCCAGCTGCAAGATCTGTACAAAGACAATGTGCAAAATATTAGCAATGAGAAAACCTCAACTTGGCAGTTTCACATCTTCCATGCAGGTAAGAACCTCAAATTGTAAACAGTATATGCTCGAAATATAGCAGTAGAGGAGTTTGGAGGTCATTTGGTGGCTGTACAGAACATTGGTTAGGCCACTTTTGAATACTGCATGCAATTCTGGTCTCCCTGCTATTCGAAAAAGTTGCGAAGCTTGAAAGGGTTCAGAAAAGATTTACAAGGATGTTGCCAGGAGGGTTTCAGCTACAGGGAAAGGCTGAATAGGCTGGGGCTATTTTCTCTGGAGTGTCAGAGGCTGAGGGGTGACCTTACAGAGATTTATAAAAATCATGACGGGCATGGTTAGCGTAAATATACAAGGTCTTTTCCCTGGGGTGAGGGAGTCCAAAACTAGACGGCATAGGTTTAAGGTGAGAGGGGGAAGATTTAAAAGGGACCTAAGGGGCAACATTTTCACACAGAGGGTGGTGCGTGTATGGAATGAGCTGCCAGAGGAGGTAGTGGAGGCTGGTACAATTACAACATTTAAAAGGCATCTGGATAGGTAAGTGAACAGGAGGGCTTTAGAGGGATATAGGCCAAATGCTGGGAAATGGGACTAGATTAGTTTAAGATATCTGGTCAGCATGGATCAGTTGGACTGAAGGGTCTGTTTCCATGCTGTACAGCTCTATGACTCACTGACTTTAAATGTAAAAGGGGTCAATCTGTGGTGTAATGAGAGCAAAGTTAGATCAATGCTCTGAGTGTGAAAAAAGGGAGCATCTAAAGATCATCCCCCACACTGTACCTTGCACCAAACAGTGAGATGGCTTGGCATTTCAGATCTCTTTCCTTCCTATTCCCCGACCCCCCCAATACTAATTTACCTAAAGTCAGGCAGCCTGCCTCAGTCAGTGGTGTAAATAAAACACATTAGAATCCGACTTCCCTTTTGATTACTAACTGAGGGTGAAAGGAAGCTCTCAGTTGGCACCATCCTGTCACTGCAGGCGGAGGCGTATGGTTTCCTTTTATAGGTCTACGCTTCGGTTTTTATTTTCTTTTAAATTTTATTTTCTTGAGGTCAGGAGATAGAAAAGTTTCTCCTTGGCCTTCGGAGATCCTTTGGCCCTCCCTTGCCCCCTTTCTCTCTCTCACTCTCTCCACCCTTCCCGGCTCTAATCATGTAACATTGTGGGGATGGAAACAAGAGGCACCAAGAGGCAGGCTGAGAGGGATTGGGATGTGGAGGGTCGGCTGTAGAGATAGGCTGCAGGATGATTTCAGGGTAGGGATGGGGAACTAATGTGTATCCGTGAAAGCATGGGCGGATAGACAAATGGGACTTTACAGGGAGGCGATGGCCTAGTAGTATTATCACTGGACTGTTAATCCAGAGACCCAGGTAAGGTTCAGGATTTGGATTCAAATCCTACCATCGCGATGGTGGAATTTGAATTTAATAAAAATCTGGAATTAAGAGTCTAATGATGACTCTGTCATGACATTGTCAGGAAAAAAAACACCCATCTGGTTTGTTAATGTTCTTTAGGGAAAGAACTTAATTGGTCTGGCCTCCACGTGACTCCAGACCCATAGCAATGTGGTTGACCCTTAACTGCAGGATGGGCAATAAATGCTGGCCTAGTCAGTGACACCCTCATCCCGTGAATGAATAACAAAATCTTTATCCTCTCTGCATCACTGATATCCTTATCTGATACGTTAGTTTTGAAGATGTTATGTTCTACCTCCTTGACATGAATTCTAGTGAAGAATTGCCCTTAAAACGTTAACCTAGCTCCTGCAGAACACTGCATTTCCAACATCAGCATGTAATGTCAACTTGTGTCAATGCAACACCTTCAATATACATATCTGACTATGGTGTTTCATAGGGACGTCGAATCACAGCGTCACACAGCACAGAAACAGATCCTTCGGTCCATGCCGACCATAATCCCAAACTAAATTAGTCCCACCTGTCTGCACCTGGCCCATGTCCCGCCAAACATTACCTATTCATGTACTTACCCAAATGTCTTTTAAATGTTGTAACTTTACCCGCATCCACCATTTCCTCTGGAGGTTCATTCCATACATGCATTACTCTCTGTGTAAAAAAATTGCTGCTCATGTCTTTTTTAAATCTTTCTCCTCTCACTGAAAACCATGCCCTCTAATCTTTAAATTCATCACCCTAGGGCAAAGACACCTTGTCTGTACACCTCATGATTTTATAAACCTCTGTAAGGTTAGCTCTCATCTTCCTATGTTCCAGTTAAAAAAAGTCCCTGCCTATTCAGCCTCTCCCCATAACTCAACCCCTGCATTCCTGGCAACATCCTGGTAAATCTCTCCAGCTTATTAATACCCTTTCTGAAACAGGGTGACCAGAACTGGACACAATACTCTAGAAGAGGCCTCACCAACATCCTGTACAACCTCAACATGATGTCCCAACTCCTATACTCAAACATCTGAGCAATGAAGGCAAGTGTGCTAAACATCTCCTTAACCACCCTGTCTATATGTGATGCAAACTTCAAAGAATTAAGTACCTGAATCTTTAGGTCTCTCTGTTCTACAACACTACCCAAGGCCCTACCATTAATTGTATAAGTACTGTCCTTGCTTGTTCTACCAAAATGCAACACCTCACATTTATCCAAATTAAACTCCATCTGCCACTGTTCAGCTCTTTGATCCAATTATTGAAGATCTCTTTGTAATCTTAGACAACCTATTCACTCTCCTCGATACCACCAGTTTTGGTGTCATCGGCAAACTTACTAACCATGCCTTCTATATTCTCATCTAAAACATTTATATAAATGATAAACAAAAGTGGACCCAGCATTGATCCCTGTGGAACTCTGCTGGTCACAGGCCTCCAGTCTCAAAAACAACCCTCCACCAAAACTCTGTCTCCTGCAATTAAGCCAATTTTGTATCGAATTGGCAAACTCACCCAGAATCACATGTGATCCAACTTTACTAATTAGTCTATTATGTGGAACCTTGTTATTAAAGTCCAAGTAAACAATGTCTACTGCTCTGCCTTCATCAATTTTCTTGGTTACTTCCTCAAAAAACTCATTAATTTTGTGAGACCTGATATCCCTTGCACAAAACCATGCTGACTATCCCTAATCATTCCTTGCCTTTCCAAATGCTATCTGTCACAATTACCTGCAACAATTTACCCAGCACTTAAGTGAGACTCACAAGTCTATAGTTCCCAGTTCTCCTTACATCCCTTATTAAACAAAGGCACAACATTAACTACTCTCCAGTAATCTAGCACCTCACCTGTACTTATAGATGCTACAAATATTTCTGCAAATGGCCCTGGAATTTCCTCTCTAACTTCCCACAACATCCTGGGATACACTAGATCAGGTCTTGGAGATTTATACACCTTTATATTTTCTAAGACCTCCAGCACTTCCTGTTCTGTAATGTGAACTGGTTTCAAAACAGCAATATTTATTTTCCTGAATTCTCTAGCCTCTATTTTTTTCCTCACAGTAAAAACTGACATGAAATATTCATTTAATATCTCTCCCATTTCCTGAAGCTCAACACAAAGATGACCTTTTTGATCTTTAAGGGACCGTACTCTCTCTATTTGCTCTTTTGCTCTTAATGGAATTAATAATTGGACAAAGTATATTCTAAGACAAAGAAGACTGTATCAGTGGGTATCAGACGTTTGCTGACAGAAACGTGTTCTGTGAAGCCTTTGAAAGCAGGATGATTTGTGCTAAGATTACTGACTCAATGAGCTGTGCTGTTTTCATGGACTCAAAACAATGTTATTCTGTCCTCGTGGATTCTACCTCCTAAGAGATATGGACATTGAGAGAAGACACTGCACATTCAAGACTGCTTGACTTAGCCATACTGTGCTATTCAGAGTCTGCTGCAACTCTGCCTCTATGTTATCTAAGAGTAGCTATTCTCTGATGCACAGAATGTATGCTCTTCATTTGCATTCCAATGTGCAGAATACTGATGACAGCTCTCTAGTATGATTCTTCGATTCCTCCCTCCTCAGTCTCAACAACGTGACAATTTATGCCAAAGTTACATACACGTCATCATCATCATTAACACATTCCTCCTCATTATACATCCGCAGGAGAAGGGGTTTACGGTGGAATTTCCAGCATTCGTTGTACAATTTCATTTACAGTTTCATTTTACATTTCATTCCAGCCATGCACTTTACAAGAATGATAAAACGGCATTTTATCTGCTTGTTTAAAATGGTGAACAAATCTAGAAAGAAACTAAAGGCTTACAAATGGTGGTAGCTCCTGGGCCGTAGGTATATTGTGTTCCATAAAGGCTGGCCAGGCTACGAATCGCTCCTTTAGCAATGTCATTCTGGAACAGCAAGAAACAGTTATTTATGTTTGTTGTTTCAGAAAGTGATTGAGCACTAAACAAAGATGCCGCGACTGTTTTGTAAAGAGCTCATCAAAAGCTAAGCTCCAGATGAGGAACACCAGCACCAAGATCTTCTTATGTAAATCAGAGACCTTTTTCAGTATTTCCAGGTCATCTAAACCAGTTTAAGAGCACACGATTGTCAAACCATCTTGTGTGGGAGCACTTATAACCAGCTGAAGAGATAAGTGGGCCCTCGTGAGTTAATGAGCTATCTGAAAGATGGCATCCTTGAGAACGCAACACTTCATTGAACTCTCAGCCTGAATGATGTGCTCAAGTTCCTGCAGTGTCTCTGAGTCAAATTCTTGAATCTGCCTTCCTCAAAGCATTGACAAAGCAAGGACTGCAATGGTTCAAGAAAGCAGCTCAACGCAGTCATTCTCAATGGCAGTTCGAGATCAGGCAATAGACTGTGACCCAGTCAGCAATGTCGACTTCCCATGAACAAATAAAGCAAATGAACAGTCCAGGAATGAGGCAGTGGAGACGTAGGTTCGAATCCCACCATAGCAGATGGTGGAATTTGAATTCAATAGAATATCTGGAATTAAGAATCTAATAATGGCCGTGAATCCATTGTTGATTGTCGGAAAAACCCATCAAGGTCACTAATGTCTTTTACAGAAGGGAACTGCCATCCTAACCTGGTCTGGCCTACATGTGACTCCAGACCCACAGCAATGTGGTTGACTCTTAACTGCCCTCTGGGCAATTAGGGATGGACAATAAATGCTGCCTAGCAGTGATACCCTCATCCCATTAATGAATAAAGAAAAAATTATCTGATAGTCGGAACAAATTACTGCACATGCTGGAATCCGTATTGAAAACTCTGATGAAGCTCTGATTAAGAGTCATCTAGACTCGAAATGTTAGCTTGCCTTTCCCCATGGATGCTGCCTGACCTACTGTGACTTCCAGCATTTTTTGTTTTCAATCATAGTCAGTGAAGATCTCAAAATGCAATTTTTAAAGATTCCCTATTGCACCAGTTTCCCCTTAGTCTTTTCTAGCCCTGTTTTCCTCTCTTGTTCTGAAGGATTGTGACTCCAGCCCTCATATTGCTGCTTTGACCAAATGTTACAGCACTAGGAAAGCAAACTTCACATTGGCTGTTATTGCAAAAGGATTGAAGTACCATCCCTTAAGGAAGGACCTACTTGGATTTGAAACAGTCTGGAGAAGGTTCGGTGGGTTGAATTTTCTGTTGATGGCGTTGTTATATGATGGTAGGTTGGGCAGATTGAAGTTATACTCATTGGAATTTGGAAGATGAAGAAGTGATTAAATATGCTGACCGTCAAGCTGACCACCTTCTTGCCCACCCTCAAGCAGTTCCCTGTATTTTGGGGAAGATGGATAAAGTGTCCACTCATCCGTTCACCCTTAAATCAATTGAGGACCTTAAGTGGCCAATTATTGCTTGTTTAAGGCCCTCATTTGCCTTCTTTTATACAAAATACTGGGCAGTGGCAAATGCATGAGAGTGGACAGGTAGAAGGATAGGTGTCATATTATTTGGGGATGGTATTTGCCCTGTGTTCATTGGGTCACCATTCACAAGATGTTATCTTGCTTTTTCCTTCCTTGGCTGTCCTTATATCCCACACTCCCACTCTAGGGAGCCCGATTCTTTCCTCCTTGCCGGTTTTGAGGTCGGTGGGATAATATTTGGAGCAGTTCACTCCATCCTAGTAAAATCCCAACCCACGTTCTTATCTTACACATAATTCATCATCTGACCAAGCACTTGCTCCTAGACAGTGCATAAGCTAGCCCTAAGTATGTCAGCACCTAGCTTATCCTCCTTCCTTCTGGGACTGTGAGATGTAGGAACGGAAGTAGGCCATTCAGCCCATCAGGGGAGGAAGCAGCTTTGCTCTGCTTGATGTCCCAGCAGAAATGCATTCTGGAAACCTGCACCCAAACTGAGAGCAGAGCACACCACCATCCACTGGTGTCAAATATCGCTCAGATAATATAAACCGACATGTCAAATTCTGCTATAATTATAACTGTCTATGAAGTGCTAATGTGTTGAGGTACATACCAGTTCATTGTGGTTTGCCGCTAAGTCATAAGTGTAGGAATAAGGGAAAAGACACATCTGAGAGTAAGAATGCATAGTGAGGTAAGCCTTAATGCTTTCTTTGTGGCGACGGATGAAGTTTGCAACAGCCTGAACCTCCTTCTCGGATTCTACTCGTGGACCACAGTATGTCTCGGCACAGGGATTTGTGGAAGCTCCAACAGCTGCAGGACACAACAGGACGGTTAGCAGGACATCCGACGCTCTCACTTTATCCCTACTTTGTCTGAGTGGCTTGAACACAAACAGAACTTGTTGGAAACACAACACAGGTCAGGAAAACAAAGAAAATTCGGACAGATCAGCATGTTGAGCAGACTTTTTCTGAAGGTCAGGCTACACTTGAAACATTAACGTAAGACAAAGACCTGAGGTTGCTGGAATTCTTAAACAAACACCAATGTTGTTCGAGAAACTCAGCAAATCTGGCTGCATCAGTGGAGAGAGAAACAGAATTGGCATTTCAAATCTAGTACCCTTCATGATGTCTGCTGGGTTTCTCCAGCAATTTCTGTTTTTCTTATTTGAAACATTAATCTTCCATTTTCACAACACTCCAGACATTCCTGCTAGTGTGAAAGGCCTGTGTAAGGAGAATTACTGTCTGATATAATGCACGCATTTGAGGCTTAGAAACCTTCACTGCATTTTCCTTTTCAGTGGCTACAGAGCTTAAAACGATCCTTCAAATCCCCCAGTCATCAAGCAATGTATTGATAGCTGCAGAGATCTCCAGTGTCTTCACTATTATTTGAGCACTGAGATCACTATGTTTGCTCTATATATGAAAGACAGGGAGTTTTGTTTTATTCAGTCCTTGCTTATTATTCCAAGAAATAATAATTATATTATTATTATTATTGTTATTATTATTATTATTTTATTAAAATAATTTTTAAAAATTCCAAGCATTTCTGTAGAGAGACCTCCATCTGGTAATGTTGGAAGAAGATGGATCAGAAACCTCAGGGAATCCTTCCTTGATTGTATGCCTGCATGTATTTAGAATTAAACAGTGTTAGAATGCAGGATGATCCTGGTGACCAGGCAATCCAGAACCTGGGGGTCACAGTCTAAGGATACAGGGTAGTCCATTTAAGACTGAGATGAGGAGACATTTCTTCAGCTAGAGAATGGAGAGCCTGTGGAGTTCTTTGCCACAGAAAGTGGTTGAGGCCAAAATATTGAATGTTTTCAAAAAGGAGTTAGACGTTATTAACCAGTATCTACAGCGCCAGGAGTGTGCCAGTTGATTTTCCAGATGATCAGAAGGTTATGCGTAACCGCAATAAACCCTGAGCCAGCAACATCAACATCCCTCAAAAACATCTACGCAAAAATATCAACACACCTCTTAAAATCAATGTAAATATCACAGTGATAGTAACGTGATGCAGGGGGTATACACATTACATTTATATTTTACTTACGTAATAAACACTCAGACACTGTGGTAGATCACAGTATTTGAGGTATTTAACTTTTTCTGGTTTCTCATGAGTTCTGGTGATAAGATGCCGTTAAAACAATGTTCGCTGTTGCTCTTAGGGCTAAAGGGATCAAGGGGTATAGGGGAGAAAGTGGGAGCGAGGTTCTGAGTTGGATGATCAGCCATGCAACAGAGCAGGCTCGAAGGGCTGAATGGCCTGCTTCTGTTCTTATCTTCTGTGTTTGTATCTACAAAGCGATAGAATATCCTTTCAAGTTCTGCAGCTACATGTGCATGATATTATCAAACACCAGGTTTAAGCTCTCTGTCCTGTACTTTCAGTTCCAGTAACATGAATTGAAACAGAAGCAAGTGGGTTACTAACAGGGGGCCAAGACGATATTAAGGGAAGTATTATGACTCCAGATGAATTTTTTTCTGAATTATTCTGCTTTCAATCTGTTCCAAGAAGGGAGAGGAATTAGTCCCGTATTTGTTTGAGCATAAATTCTCTCAGAAGCCTTCCCTAATAGCTAAAGCAATGAGGAGGATACTCACTGCACCATCCAGCATCCCAGTTCCTGTTTGGGTCAACTCCTCGGCAATAACTACCAGGTATCTTGGAGCGTGTTTTTCTCCACATGCGATTCTTCCGATAAATAAACAACAAGTCAGGGCATGGTACAGACACAATGGCAAGCTCTACTTGCAGCCCTTCTAAAGTGGCACCCACAGCATGCATGTGTGAAAAGAAATGCAGTGTTGCCCAGGGGCAGCAGGGACATTGGCAAGTTACACGGGTCAGCTATTTAGTGTGTTTTGTGATTGGGAGGGTAAGCCAAGGTTTAACACGGCCCAGTGAAACAGTAAGGGGTGGGTGGTGGGGCAGTGAGAAGAGTGATGGGTGTGAGGAGTGAAGGGTGAGCTGTGAGTGCAGCGAGGGTTGGACAGTGTGAGGGTTAGGGGGGTGGGGAGCGTCGGGGTGGGGTCTGTGATGAGTGGAGGTTTGAGGGGGGTGATCCACACAAACACATTGACGCACACACTGACGCACACACATGATTTTATAAACCTCATCCCCTAAGCTCTAAGGAAACAAGTCCCAGCCTATCCAACTTCTCTTTATAACTCAAACCCTCCAATCTCAGTGACACCATTGTAAATCTTTTCTGTACCCTCACTAATTTAATAACATCCTTTTATAGAAGGGTGACCAGAATTGTATGCAATACTCCCAAAGCAGCCTCATCAATGTCCTGTATAACCCCAATACGACATCCTAACTCCTATCGTCAATGTTCTGACCAATGAAGGCAAGCGTGCCAAATGCCTCCTTCACCGCCCTGTCTAATATTTTTATAAACTGACATTAACATGGGGATAGATAGTGATCGTTCGTTCTGTAGGTTGTAGAGACAGAATTTGGATCTTTAATACATTTATTGTATATTCGCTGTGAGTGTGCACAGAAGGCAATGAGAGCTTTTAAGAAGCAATGGTTTTACCTGTGAGTGTCTTTGTCTGTATGTGTGTGTATGTATGTGTGTCTGCAAGTCTGTCTGTGCATGTGTGTCTGCAAGTTTGTCTGTGTATATCTGTGTGTGTGTCTATGTGGGTGTGTGTGTGTCTGTGTGTGTATGTGTGCATCTATGTGTGTGCGTGTGTGAGTGTCTATGTGTGTGTGTGTCTGCGAATGTCCGTGCGTGTGTGCGCGTGTGCGTGTGTGTGTGTGTGTCTGCAAATGTCTGTGTGTGTGTGTGTGTCTGCGAATATCTGTGTGTGCGTGTCAGTGTGTGTGTGTGTGCATGTGTGTCTGCAAATGTCTGTGTGTGCGTGTCAGTGTGTGCGTGTGTGTGTGTGTGTGTGTGTGTGTGCGTGTGCGTGTGTGTGTGTCTGCAAATGTCTGTGTGTGCATCTGTGTGTGTGTGTCTGTGAATGTCTGTGTGTGCGTGTCAGTGTGTGCGTGTGTGTCTACAAATGTCTGTGTGTGCATCTGTGTGTGTGTGTGTGTGTGTGTGTGTGTGTGTGTGTGTGTGTGTGCGTGTGTGTATCTGTGTGCGTGTGTGGGTGTGTGTGCGTGTGTGCTTGTGTGTGTGCGTGTGCGTGTGTGCGTGTGTGTGTGTATGCGTGTGTGTGTGTATGTGTGCGTGTGTGTGTGTGCATGACCTTTGAGATTGGGGCCAGAGCTCCGCACTGTCTAAAACCAGGCTGCAGTTACAGAAATCCCGGGCCGATGTACAAATGGGGGCACTTGAGGCAACTGATCTTTGCCCTTCTTCCCAACCTTTGCTCTTGGGAAATGAGCATTCCTGAGAGGCCACAGGTCAGGATCTACCCTGAGATTTCAAACTAAACCTGTTAAAGCATTTCGAATTTCGAAAATCCAGGGACCCTAAGAAATGTGCATTGAATTGCTCAGTCATTGCAAAGAAATATAATTAATTACAAATGCCACAACACTGATAAAAATTTGAATTAGAAGTAGAATTTGATTTAAGCAATACTTATCTTTAGAGGTCTTTCACAAAAATGTTGCTATATCAGCAAATTCATTTGTGATTGGATCTTGGTGATGCTAAGTATTGCTGCAGTGATCAGGCATGATCCTATTGAATGGTAGAACAGGCTTTAAGGGCCAAATGGCCTACTCCTGCTTCTGTCTTCTATGTTTCTATAATTAATATACTGCTTCATAACAGTACATCGTCCCACCAGTACATCACAGTGGACATTGTAAGTAACGCAGTTCAGGCCAGATTTAACAATCTCTCACGTTTTTTAGTTACTACGAATATATTACCACCTACATTAGACCAGGTGAAGGCGTAACCATCAACATTAATGATGGGCACAACAAAGAAATCCACGGTATCCAGAACTTTGGTCATGATGGGATCAGATCCGTAGGTACTGACAGCCTAGAGCAAAGAAGACCGGTATAAAAGGTAGTTCTCACATTAAATCTGTTCCAGAAAACAGAACCTGCAAACTTAGCTGTTTTTACTTCTATACGCCCTTTGAATTTTCCCTAATAAATTATGATTTCACTGCAGCAACAAATTTTCCCTATGTAGGTTGGGAAAATATGAACAGTTGCACAGTTTAAGATGAAACATATTTTGAATTAATAATCCGTGGATGTTTTATAATGTTCTTCCACTTTGTGCGTTATGATCCATTAATGGTAGGATCGATAAGGTTACGTTCAGACCGATGCATGGTGATCTTTTAGTTTTAGCTGACCTGTGCATGGTGATCAAGTGGTTCTAGCAGATCCATGCATGGTGATCGATTAGTTTTAGCAGACCAATGCATGGCGATTGATTAGTTTTAGCAACGCATACATGGTAAGATGAATGAGTCTGTCAGTGGAACTATGCAATAGTGACAGAAGAGACTGTTGTCAGATCCATGCATGACAGTTTTGATATGGCTTCATTGAGACTTGAGCAGCCTTGCCAGTGTAATCTGTGAAACCATTCACTTTTAAACTCAGAATTAAGAAGGTCTAATCAGGGGTCTTCAGCCTTTGCAAATAAACATATCTCAATGCTGCTATGGTTTAAAGGTTCATGACCATGTATTTTTTCACAGTGGGGTTAGTTATCGTTTAACCCTCAGAAGTTTGCAGCAATAAGTATGTCTGCATTTATATAGGATTACAGTCCTAGATTGCATTGAATTTAATCCTTTGATAAATATGCCAGATTACACAGTAGCAGTCAGTATGAGATGGAGGCAGAGTAAGGTGCTCCAGTCAGAGATTATCTGCTCGCCAGTTCCTTTTCCTTTTTCTTTTTTCCTTTTCCTCTTTGCAGCAGGTTTGCTTATACCCCCTCAACTTTTAGCTTCTTAACCTCATCCTAACCGAAGGATGGAGGGCAGATGAAGGGAGACAAGCCATGCCTGGAGCCCAGGCGAGAGCAGAGTGGGTGGCCCAAGTCCCAGAGCAGGGAGTAGAATGAGCGTGGACCGAGTCCCGGAGCGGCGAGCAGGGCGAGTCCCGGAGTGGGGAGCAGGACGAGTCCCGGAGCGGGGAGCAGGGCGAGTCCCGGAGCGGGGAGCAGGACGAGTCCCGGAGCGGGGAGCAAAGCGAGTCCCGGAGCGGGGAGCAGAGAGAGTCCCGGAGTGGGGAGTAGGCCGAGTTCCAGAGTGGGGAGCAGAGAGAGTCCCGGAGTGCGGAGCGGAGAGAGTCCTGGAGCGGGGAGCAGAGAGAATCCCGGAGTGGGGAGCAGAGGGAAGCCTGGAGCGGGGAGCAGAGGGGAGCCTGGAACGAGGCCAGCGTGTGGAGGCAGTGTGGCCTCTTGTTCTGAAGACCAATGGGCATGGAGTCATGCTGGAAAAGGACAATAACTTGAGTTCTTTAAAGTCACTCTTTCTTCTCATTTTGGATTCTTAAACTCTGTGTTCCCTTGCTATTTAAATTTTTTTGCTATTACAATTCCGTGACAACACTTAAAGTATCTGAACCTAGGTACTCTATACTTAAGATGATGCTGAGAAGCGACATTACAAACTTTTCACTGCACTCACTCAAGTGCATATGACAATAAAGGCTATTCTATTCTATTCACAGATCGCATTATATTCATCTGAATATGGACATAAGAGATGGTCTAGTTAACAACATCATCAAACAACAGTGTGCCTTTTAGTCTAATTTGGTAATACAATGAAAGGACAAATTTATCAATAACAAATCATATATCAATGGAAACTATACCACTTCCAAAACAGCCTGTAATAAAAGGTGAACACCTAACATTTTGCACTAACCTCTTTCACGAACCACTGGCAAAATGCTGGAGAAATCCACTCTCGAGCATGAATTCCACAGTCCATGAAGATTGCAGGTTTAGGTTGATTTGCTTTCTTGCCAATCTTTAGCAAAAAAGGTAAAAGAAGCAGCTTAAAGTCACTTACTTTCAGACTACAGGAATACAGCTAACTGATAGCTGTGTGTGAAAAATAGCCTTTCACCCAACAAAGCTCACCGTCACCGCCCCCCACTTACTAGATTCATGTAGTTAAGATCACTTAGACCTGTTAAGATTACTTTAAGCTTCCTCTTCCTTATCTTGTCATCTTCTTCCAGTTACTCTAATTCTTCTTTTTTAATCAATACTGCAGTCAAAGTCACATTCACTCTGGAATCTATTTCCTAACTTGGCCACTGAAATTCCTTGAACTGCATATAGCTCAAGAGGTCCTTTTGATCAGGAATCCTAACTTCCTTTTCCTGGTCAAGTGCAGTATGAGTGGATTATTTTCTTCCATACTTTTCAGTGATTTTGATTGCATCGTTTTCCATCTTTGAGAGCAACTTCATAGAATCATAAGAATCATGGAATTGCTGAAGTGTAGGAGGAGCCCAATCAGCACATTATGTCTGCATTGGCTCTCCAATTGAGCATCATGAATTAGTGTAATTTTCCTGCCCTTTCCCATAACCCTGCAATTTACTTCTATTTAATAATCATGTAATGTTCTCTAAAATGTTTCGATTGAACCTAACCCCACCACAGTGTGTTGCAGACTCAGGCATAAATGTATATTTTTTTTCCCTCAGGGCTCCTGTACTTCTTTTGCAAATTATTTAATTCAATTCCTTCTCATTCTTGATTAATTTATGAGTGAAAATCATTTCTCCCTGCCTACTCTATCCAGAGCACTCTTGATTTTGAAAATGTTGATCAAATCTTGTCTTGGCTTTTTCTTCTCCATGTCCAAACTATCTTCATGACTGAAATTTCTCATTCTTGTAAAATTCATCTGTATTTTCTTGAATGTGTTGGCATCCTTCCTGTAGCATATTTATAGAATCCCTCCAGCGTGGAAACAGGCCCTTTGGCCCAACAAGTCCACACTGACCCTCAGACCATCCCCCTATAACCCACCTAATCCACTCATCCCTGAAAACTATGGGTAGTTTAGCATGGCCAATCCACCTTTCCTGCATACCTTTGGATTGTGGGAGGAAACCCACGCAGACAAGGGGAGAATGTGCAAACTCCACACAGACAGTCACCTGAGGATGAAATTGAACCCAGGACCCTGGTGCTGTGAGGCAGTAGTGCTACCAACTGAGCCAATGTGCTACTGTATTCAACAATGTATTCCAGCTAAGATTTAAATCGTGTCTCATGTAGGTTGAACATAACTTCATTACTCTTGTTCTCTATGTCCCTATTAGTAGCATTGAGGATGCTTTATGATTAAGCTCCCTTAACTTCTCACATAAATTTTCATACATGAAAATGCCCATTGATATGATTCCAACTACCTTGATAACATGGATAGACCGTCCTTCGTAGCTAGTTCCAATTTCCATAAGCGACATTAGGTTTGAGTTCCTAGCAACGGTGCTTGTAATCCAAGCATTGATCTATTCAAGATAAAAGAAAATAAATTCTTAAAATGTGAAGTCACTGACGCTTTGGTAAGGCAATATTGACACGTGCCATCTAACACCCCAAATTCTCTTCAAAAATTGAATTTCTCTGGAACTGCATTTAAAAAGAAAACTGAAATGGTGACCATGAAATTGCCAAATGAAATGTGCCACATTATCTGGTCTGACCTACTTGTGACTCCAGACCAATAGCAATACAGTTGACTTTTGACTGTGCTCTGCATTGCTGTTTTGAAGAAGAGAGTCCGCACTGAACATTTTAAAGGGAATCAGGAATGGACAGAAAATGCTAGCTTTTTGAGGTCTGTACTCCATGAACGAATGAAATGTGTCCCAGTTGGTCAGTGGGTAGTGGTCTTTCCTTGGAGTTGGAAGTTTGAGAGTTTAAGACCTGCTCAAGAGACTTAGGTACTCTCGTCAATACAGTGTGGAGCTGGAGGTGCACAGCAGGAGGAACTTACTACCATCTAGGTACTGTAGCCAGGAACTTCAGTGTAGTCCTGAAAGAGTGCTGCTGGTCGATGGGATGTCTTTCAAATGAGACATGAAACTGAGTTTTCTCACCTTTACAATGGCTAATGCTACTTAGAACACTGAGGTCTTCTGGTACACTCTAGGGTGCTAGGATAGCTATAAGCTGCAGGAAAATATCAATGGGCTGGTCAGGTGGACAGAGCAAATGGAATTTAACCTGGAAAAATGAATTTATGGGACTTTCTCAGGGGTATCAACCACTTCACTGTGAAAGGATTAATCCACTGCTTAAACAGTGAAGAGTGAAGTTTTGAACAAACTCTTTAAAATGTGTCCTTTATAATTTCAGCTGCGTAAATTTAAGGGTCACTGGACCAGAAACATTGACTTTGCTTTCTCTCTTCAAAGCTGCTGCCAAATCTGTCGAGTTTCTCCAGCAATTTCTATTTTTGTTTCAGATATTTCCAGTGTCTGCAGTTTTCGGTTTTATCTCAGTGTGTAGATTTAAGATTATACATAGTTAATGCTTGCAGCAGTCGAATGGTGAGGTAAAGCAATCCTGTATTTCAAACAGCAACTTTATATATTACCTCCAATGTCGAGAAGCACATCAAGGCACTTCAGAGAGCATGATCAGCGAAAATCATATGAACACTGACCTGAAGAAGACAAAGCTGCGAAGAATCCCCAGGAAATTGATTAAGGGAGGAGGGGCGGGGTGAGTCTTTATGAAGAAAATGAGGAGGCAAAGCATAGTGTGGAATTGTCTGCACTTGCTTAAATGGTGCTGAGACCACTCAGGAGAAGTGATGGTCTAGTGGTATCATTGCTGGACTGTTAATCTAGAGATCCTGGTAATGTTCTGGAGACCTGGGTTCAAATGGTGGAATTTTCATTCAATTAAAAATCTAAATGAAGAGTCCAATGATGCCCATAAATCAATTGTCAGGGGAAAAACTCATCTGCTTCACAAATGTCCTTTAAGGAAGGAAACTGTTGTCCTTACCTGGTCTGGCCTACATGTGACTCCAGACCCACAACAATGTGGCTGACTCTTAACAACCCTGTGGGCAATTAGGGATGGGCAAAAAATGTTGGATTATCACATGAATGAATTTAAAAAATTGACTCTTCTGCCCAGGGATCGTAAATTTCAGAAAATAGGTTGAATCAGTTGAAGATGTGAGGTGGGTGTGGTCAGTGGAGGAGGATGATGCACTACCAGCTTGTTTGAAACAACAGAGTTGAGAAAGGAAGGTTCTGGGGGTTGACACAGGCTATACAGATAAAGCCACAAAGATCTTAAATACAAGAGTGAGAATGTTGAGTTGGTGACACTGGGGAAAGGCAGCACATCTAGGTCAGTGAGGACAGGAATGATAATATGACCACAATTTGGTACAAGTGAGATTCCATGCATCAGAGGGAACTCTCTTCCAGTGTCAGCCCAATCCTCCTGGACTGAAAGGAAACCATAAAATATACAAAAGAATTTACCTTTTGTCTCCTCATCTGGATTTGATTTCTCTGCTGGGTCTGGCACCCAGTGAACATCAACACAATTGCAATTATATTCTTCTATAATTTGGTGACCAGAATTGCATGCAGACTCCAGTTACAGCTTAACCAGTGTTTTATACAGTTCCAGCAATAACCTCCCTGTCCTTATATTCTATGCTTCGGCTAATAATGCAAATATTCCAAATGCATTTCTTAACCACCTTATCTACATGCCCTGCTATCTCTAGAGATCTGTGGATATCACATCAAGGTCTCTCTGATCGGGCAATTCCTTGCCTTGTTTGTCCTCCCCAAGTGAATTACCTCACATGTTGCCATGTTGAATTCCATTTGCCCATTGCTGTGCCTGCCTGACCAGTTCATTGATATCCTCCTGCAGTTTACAGCTACCCCCTTCGCTGTTTACCACCCTACTGAAGTTCATGTTATCAGCAAATGTCTTGATCATACCCTTCCAAATCACTAAGGTACACCACAAAGAGCTCCAGCACTGAACCCTGTAGAATCCCATTAGAGACAGACATCCGGTCACAGAAACATCCCCTAATTTAATCCCTCTATTCCTGCCACTTCCTGCCTCTCAGCTAATTTTCAATCCAATCTATCACTTCGCCTTACATCCCCATGGGCTGTTACTTCAGTGACCAGTCTGCATGAGGGGCCTGAACAATATCTCGGCTAAGAATCATATAGGACACATTAAGTGCATTACCCTTATCCTCACTTAGAGCCATAGAGTCAGAGAGCTGTACAGCATGGAAACAGACCCTTCTGTCCAACTCGTCCATGTCGACCAGATATCCTAAATTAATCTAGTCTGCATTTGGCCCATATCCCTCTAAACCCTTCCTATTCATATAACCATCCAGATGCCTTTTAAATGTTGTAATTGTACCAGCCTCCACCACTTCCTCTGGCAGCTCATTCCATACACGCACCACCCTCTGTGTGAAAAAGTTGCTCCTTAGGTCCCTTTTAAATCTTTACCCTCTCACCTTAAACCTATGCCCTTTAGTCCTGGACTCCCCTAGCTTGGAAAAACAGACTTTGACTTTTCACTCTATCCATGCTCCTCATGATTTTATAAACCTCTATAAGGTCACCCCTCAGCCTTTGATCCTCCAGGGAAAAAAGCACCAGCCTATTCAGCATCTCCCTATAGCTCAAACCCTCCAACCCCAGCAACATTTTTGTAAATATTTTCTGCACCCTTTTCAAGTTTAACGACATCTTTCCTATAGCAAGGAGACCAGAACTGAATGCAGTGTTCCTATAATGACCTAACCAATGTCCTGCACAGCCACAACATTACCTCCCAACTCCTATACTCAATGCACTGACCAATAAAAGCAAGTGTAACAAATTTAGAAAAAATTTAGGGGGATGTTTAGAAATGCAATTGTACTTAGTGCACTGGCTGATCTGCTCTAATCATGTGGCCTCTACCTCTGTTTTTAGTGCCTTTTTATGGGGTCAGTCATTAAAAATCACTTGAAAAGCACACCTCCCAAAATTCAAGAGTGAAATGGATGGCAGGAATGCCCTGTAAAGGTGAAATTCAGCATTCCAACCTTATTTTAGTCCTTCCTCCCATATGTTCTTTTCTTGTTCAATATTAATGAATAAAAGTTAGGTTGTGTAAGTTGAAGTCGCCTTCTCATTCCCTTCCAATTTGATTTGATGGACATTACATGTGAATAAGTGTTATGAAAGTGCAATATAGGCAGATTGCAAAGGCACATTTAACACAACAGTTCTACACCATAGCAATCCATCACATTGTAATCTGCGACAAAATGTGTTTTTGATCTTCCCAAATGCCCTGCTGACATTCAAATTCCTAGAACAACCTCCCCTCCCTCTAACCCTAATAAGCTATTGCCAAAGGCTTCTCTTAAGCATCTACAGTGGCAGGAGTTATACTTAAGCAAACTAAAAATAAAGAACATGATTGTAGATCTGAGGCGATAATGTTTCTTTGGAAGATAAGATTAAGGCATACCGTATCCAAGTCATTGTACTTTACATAACTGTGCGAAGCAGCTGATCGTTCCTTATTATCAAGTTGTTGTTCAATCATTTCCTGAAGGTCTTCGATTAAAACTCTGGATGGGAAAGAAGGTTCGGGAAAATAATATGTTAGACTTGAGGTAAGTACCTGGATCCTGAGTGAAACATTGGAGACTTGTTATAACATACTCATATTCCAGCCCACTTTCCTCCAGCAGTTCCTGAACCTTGGCTACATTCTGAGCACCCACTCGGAAATCCACGTTCGCGCCTACTGTCACTTGGTCAATGGAGTCAGGTCGCCAGAAATCAACCTGGACAGAAAAGGAGAAAGCTGTTTCAATCATTTCATTTCAGGGGAGTTTTTGAAGATGTTTTGAGTTCATGGATGGGCATCGAACCTTTGCAAAATCGGCCAGACCTTTCACGAACCACACACCCTGATCACTTGTAGGCTTCAGACGGAATACTTTCTCCCTTCGAGAGGAAAAAGCAGAGTATAAATAGTGAGATGGAACAAAGACAGCGAAGTGTGTTACATTGCTAGATCTTTGGCATAATACGATGCACAGGAAATCTTTCTTACCCATCGAATCGCTGTGAGGCAGGACCAGACAGTACGGCTGAGACCAGCCCGAGGAGACAAAGTATCTTCATAGTTCTGGTCCTGGGAATGACCCTGGTGCTGCTTTTTTTATATATACTCTTGTGACATTATCACTGTCAGCGATAAGGTTGTTTATCATTTGGTGATAGAGTGGGATTTATAACTTTCATGACCTTGAAGGGGCCTCCATTGTAAGAATTAACATTCCTAATCTTTATAACGTGATTAAAAACTGGCAGCTCTAGAACTTCATCAGCCACAGGTCTGGCTACATTCAAGGTTGGAATTAGGTATCTTTTGTAGGCTGTCCAGTTTGTATTTGAGCCAGTCTTGTGACAAGACTGCTCTACCCATTAGCTCCATCAAGGGTTCAAGGCTGCAAAACTGGCATCCAAATGTTAGCTGTCACACAAAAATGTCCCGGATTCCAATTTCAGCTTTTGTTTGTTTGCCATATGTTGAAAACACAAGATAGAATCTCACAGCACTCAGTCGATTTGACAATTTGTAAAAGTTATTCTATTAGTCTCACACTCCTGCTCTTCCATCACAGCCTTTGTCCTTCACATTCATTTTCCTTTAGGAATGCATTATTGAGCTACTTCCTCCACTCTCTCAAAGAGCACATTCTAAACCAGAACAATATGCAGCGTAAAAGGTATCTTGTCAACTCTTCTTCCTTTGCCAATCATCTTAAATCTGTGTCATTTGATTACCAACCATTCAGCTAATTGAGGAAAATCTTCCCTTAACATTTCCCATTTATTGAAAGTGTAAACCTTTCAAGAATAACACATTTTGATGATAGCTGCTCCTGATACTTCTTTTACAAGCAGGGTATGCATTAATCGGGTGTCTCTGCCAAAGAAAGAAGGTTATCTCTCTGACCTAAGATTGTGTAGAGTCCAAAACTCTTTGTGAGATGCGGGCATCACTGGTTGGTCAGCATTTATTGCCCATCCCTAGTTGCCCTTGAGAAGGTGGTGGTGAGCTGCCTTCTTGAATCTTTGCAGTCCATGTGCAGTGGGTTGACCCATAATGCCGTTGGGGTGGGAATTCCAGGATTTTGACCCAGTGACAGTGAAGGAACGACGATATATTTCCAAGTCAGGATGGTGAGTGGCTTGGAGGTGGTGGTGTTTCCATGTATCTGCTGCCCCTGTCCTTCTGTATGGAAGTGTTTGTGGGTTTGGAAGGTGCTGTCTGAGGATCTTCGGTGAATTTCTGCAGTGCATCTTGTAAATAGTACATACTGCTGCTACTGAGTGTCAGTGGTGGAGGGAGTGAGTGGATGTTTGTGGATATGGTGCCAGTCAAGGAGGCTGCTTTGTCCTGGATGGTGTCAAGCTTCTTGAGTGTTGTTGGAGCTGCACTCATCCAGACAAGTGGGGAGTATTCCATCACACTCCTGACTTGTATCTTGTAAATGATGGGCAGGTTTTGGGGAATCAGAAGTATTCCTAGCCTCTGACCTGCTCTTGTAGTCACTGTGCTGATGTGGTGAGTCCAGTTGAGTTTCTGGTCAATGATAACCTCCAGGATGTGATAGTTGGGGAATTCAATGATAATAACACCATTGAATCTCATGGAATGGTATCTAGGTTGTCTTTTATTGATGATGGTATAGCCTGGCAGTTGTGTGGCGCGAATGTTACTCGCCACTTGTCAGCCCAAGTCTGGATATTGTCCAAATCTTGTTGCATTTGAACATGGACTGTTTCAGTATCTGAGGAGTCATGAATGGTGCTGAACATTGTGCAACCATTGGTGAACATCCCCGCTTCTGACATTACGATGGAGGGAAGAGCACTGATGAAGCAGCTGAAGATGGTTGGGCCTAGGACACTACCCTGAGGAACTCCTGCAGAGATGGCCTGGAGCTGAGATGACTGACCTCCAACAACCACGACCACCTTCCTCTGTGTCAGGTATGACTCCAACCATTTGAGGGTTTGCCTCCTGATACCCATTGATTCCAGTTTTGCTAGGACTCCTTGATGCCACACTCGGTCAAATACAGCTGTGATGTCACGTGCTGATGCTGTCACCTCACCTCTGGACTTCAGCTCTTTTTGAAGCTGTGAAAGCTTTAGCCTTATGTTTTGAACTTATGTGCTGGGCTCTTCCATCACTGAGGATGGGGATATCTGTGGAGCCTCCTCCTTCAGTTGTTTAATTGTCCAGCACCATTCACGACTGGATGTGGCAGGACCTGCAGAGCTTAGATCTGATCCATTGGTTGTGGGCTCACTTAGCTCTGTCTATCACTTGCTGCTTTGGCTGTTTGGTATGCAAGTATTCCTGTTTGGTGGCTTTGCCAGGTTGATACCTCATCTTCAGGTATGCCTGATGCTGCTCCTGGTATGCCCTCCTGCACTCTCCATTGAACCAGGGTTGATCCCCTGGCTTGATGGTAATGGTTGAGTGGGGGATATGCCGGGCCATGAGGTTACAGATTGTGCTGGAGTACAATTCTGCTGCTGTTGATGGCCCACAGCGCCTCATGGATGCCCAGTCTTGAGTTGCTAGATCGGTGCGAAGTCTGTCCCATTTAGCACAGTGATAGTGCCACACAACATGATGGAGGTTGTTCTCAATGTGAAGGCGGGACTTTGTCTCCACAAGGACTGTGCGATGGTTACTCTTACCGATACTGTCATGGACAGTTACATCTGCAGCTGGTAGGTGAGTAAGGATGAAGTCAAGTATGTTTTTCCCTCTTGTTGGTTCCCTCACCACCTGCCGCAGACCCAGTCTAGCAGCTATGTCCTTTAGGACCCGAACAGCTCGATCAGTCGTACTGCTGCTGAGCCACTCTTGGTGGTGGACATTGAAATCCCTCTTAGGCAATCTTAGTTAACCCATTATGGTATTGCCACTGGATGAAACTCATGTACAGGGCCTGAAACCATCCAAAATTGTAGGTTTTAAAACCTTTTTGTTTATTTAAAAGCAGTGCTCAGAGTAAAGGTTAAGGACTCCTCAAACCCACCCTTCCTGATTGTGAGATCATCCTAAAACTCCATCCTTGTGATTGACAGAATATCTTCCCGCATTTCCAGCTCACAGTCTCCTGCCATCCAACATTCAATTCCTGCCCATTGCGCCACTTAATATTTCGGAGATCCAAATCCGACCCCAATATAGGTTCTCAGTGGTGCCCATAGAATCTCTACAGCTGCTCAGTATTGCTGATCCCATAAACTCATGATAATCCATAAAGGATCGATTAGGCTGAGGATATGGGAACCCTTGTTCTAGCATCATTCCTTGCCTTGGCCAAAAACAGATAATTTAGCCATTTATTTCTTTGCTGTTTGTTTTATTCATTTGCAGGGGATGATGTAGTAGGCTAGCCCAGCATTTATTGCCTATCCCTATTTTCCCAAAGGATAACTAAGAGCTAACCACACTGCTGTGGGTCTGAGTTATGTGTAGGCCCAGACCGGCTAAGAAGGTAGATTTCCTTCCCTGAAGGACTTTAGTGAACCAGACGACAATTGGCAGCGGTTACATGGTCACAATTTGGGCTAACTTTTATCCTAGATTTTTATTAAATTCAAACTTCACCATCTACCGTAGTGGAATTTGAACCCATGTTCCGAGAACATTAACCTGGGTTTGGGGATTTCCAGTCCACTGACTGGGGTGGCATGGTGGCTCAGTGGCTCAGTGGTTAGCATTGCTGCCTCAAAACACTAGTGTCCTGGGTTCAATTCCAGTCTTGGGCAACTATCTGTGTGGATTTTGCACAAAATTTCCCTGTGTCTGTGCACTCAAGTATCCTCCCACAGTCCAAAGATGTGCAGGTTAGGTGGATTGGCCATGCTAAATTGCCCCTAGTGTCCAAGCTAGGTAGGTTAATCATGGGAAATGCAGGGTTACAGGAATAGGGTAGGGTTGTAGGTCTGGGTGAGATGTACTTTAGAGGGGTTGGTGTGGAGTTGAATGGCCTGCTTTGATACTGCAGGGATTCTATGACATTCCCACTGCTTCCTCAGGAGGGAGAATAATGCAGTAAATCTATTTTGGTTGGAAAAATAGAAAAGCAAAATAATATTGAAGTGGAGTGAAACATACAATGGTTAGGAAGGGAAATTAAATGTTGGCTTTTATTTTTGGGGGAATAGAGTCTTAAAATAAGGAGATATACCTATAGAGATAGTAAGAACTGCCGATCCTGAGTCAGAGATAACACAGCGTGGAGCTGGAGGAACACAGCAGGCCAGGCAGCATCAGAGGAGCAGGTAAGCTGATGTTTCAGGTCGGGACCCTACTTCAGAAATCTTTGCAGTGCCAAGTATACCTGTCGTCGTCCAGTTTGTTAATGAGACCTTAGCTACGGTTTGACATACACTTTTGGTTTCCTTATTTGAGGTGGGATCTGCACTGAAGGACATTCACTGGGTTGAGTGCTAGGATGAAGGGGTTGTGTTTTGAAGAAAAATTGAGCAGGTTGGGCCTATTCTTATTGGAGTTTATAAGGGAGAGGTTACCTTATGGAAACATCTAAGAATCTAGATCTGAATGTTCAAGGAATGGAGGGATATAGACCAAGGGCAGGCAGAAGGAATTAGTTTAATTTGGCATCACGTTCGGCACAACATTGTGGGCCAAAGGGGCCGTTCCTGTGATGTACAGTTCTATGTTCTATTTTCTATTTATGTTCTATGTTCTAATCTGAGCAGGCTTGACAGTGTGGAAGCTGACAGGGCATTCCCCCTTGAGAGGGTAATCTAGAACTGGGAGTGCAGTTTCAGAATAAGGGGTCTCCACCTAATTCATTCGGAGATAAGGACACATTTCTTCTCACAGTGAGTTGTGGATCTTTGCAGTGTGGAGGCTGAGACTTTGAACATATTCCAGGCTGAGATAGATTCTTGAGCGAAAAGGGATTAAAGGATTATGGGAACAGGGAGGAGAATGGTGTTAAGTCCACAATCAGATCAATCATGATTTTATTGAATGGTGGTGCAGGTTTGAGGGGTTGAATGGCCTACACCTACTCATATTTCCAGCGTTTTTAAATTCTACCTTTGATGTATACAATATGTGGATCCTGTATGGAGGCAGCTCACAGGTATACATTGTGGAATACATAATGAGTAAAATGAGTTAATTCAACATAAACCGTGATAATAGAGTTAACACTTTATTTAAAAGTTGTGAGTTTATAAAAAATGCAGATATGATAGATACAATAACTTATTGCATACACCAAAAAGCTACACAAGTTGAAAGGTTCTACATTTAACTTGCTGAAAGATGCGTAGCGTTGAGGAATGTTCCATGCATTGACCTCTTGGATTGAAAGGTATTTGCAGTCATGACAACAACATAGTCATCGAAATGATGAAAATCTTGCTTCCTCATTCAGTTTTTAGTGTGAATGGGCCCGAACGTTGCTCAGAAATAATGAGAGTCAGAGAATTAACCTTTGCACACAATAGCTTTGTGGTTGGCCATTTCCATTGACAAGCTGGGTGAAGGAAAGAGATTATAGTTGACAGTACTTTGGGCAGAGAAAGATTAACGCCAAGCTCATTTGCATGTTAACCGCACTTCATCTACTTTCAAATAAGGGCAAAATACTGTGGATGCTGGCAAACTGAAATACAGAGAGTCTTAGAGAAACTCAGCAGATCTAGCAGCATCTGCGGGGAGAGAAACAGAATAAACTTTTGATTGTGGCATGACTCTTCAGAGCTGCCTCGGGTCAGAACTCCAGTTCTGAAGAGAAGTCACACTGGACGCGAAACGTTAACTTTGTTTCTCTCTCCACAGATGCTGCCAGACCTGCTGAGTTTCACTACCCTTCTGTGTGTTTATTTCGTCTACTTTCTGTTGATGGAAGCAACCCTGAAAATAAAGCTTTAAATGTGGTTACAGAATTCCAAACTACAGACTTGAAAACACTATGGCCTGAATTTGTTTGTTGAATATTTGCCTCATTTGAGTCTCTCGCTCAAATGCACAGTTCAGCAACACAGGGTTAATTTGCTAACTTTTTGTACTTGTTTTGCTCATTGTAAGAGTGTCATGTCACATGTGCTCTTCTCCAAGGCAGCTCTTTGGCTGTTGTTTCTCCTTGAACCCTTTACTTGAGTTTCTGTTAATATGGTTTGCCATTGCTGCCCAGTGCTCAGGGAGAGGTTAAAGTGTCAGGTCCCAGGTCTACATTAGTTCTAGTGGGAATCAAACACATACTCTTGGCATTACTCTGAACCACACGCTAGCCAAGTGTATAGCATATATTAATTTAACAATCTAAGATGAAACATGAAACATATTGAAACTCATTGAAGCATCCAAAATTCTGAGAAGACTTGACAGTGTAGATGTGGAAAATCTGTTTCTCCTTGTGGGAGAGTTTTGGACCAGAGGGCGTAATCTCGAAGTAAAAGCTCATACATTTAGGCAAGAGATTGGAAGAATTTCTTCTCTCAGAAGGTAGTGAATCTGTGGAATTATTTACTGTAATGGGCTGTTAAGGCTGGGTCATAAATAGATTCAAGGCTGAGATCAGCAGATTTTTAAGCAGTAAGTGAATCAGGGAGTTACTGTGTAAAGGCAAAAAAGTGAAGTTGAGAATGAACAGATCCACCATGATCTCATTGAATGGTAGAGCTGACCCGATGGGCTGAATGGCCTACTTCTGCTCCTACACCTTATGGTCTTACGTACCATTGTTTTGGTTGAAGTTTATAAGATCCTGAATGGTGTTGACAAGGAGAATGTGGTAATGTGAGTCCTCCTATGGATGAATCCAGAAATAGGGAGCACCCTTTTAGTTCAGAGATGGGGGTTTCTTTTTTGGAGGGTCGTGCAACTTTGGAATGCTCTGTCTCAGAAGGCAGGACCTTTAAATATTTTTCAGGTGGAGGGAAATTCTTGTTAGGCAAGGGAATCAAAAAGTTATTGGAGGGTGGAGGGGAATATGAAAATTGGAACATGAACAGATGAACTATGATCTAATTGAATGATGGAGCAGGCTTGAAGAGTCTACTCTTGCTCTTAATTTGTATGTGCCACAATTTGAGCAATAAATTGAATACACCAATGAGGAGATGGGGAGAGATAGAGCAATAGCTGAATTTGCACTTGGCAAGCTGGTTATTTGATTGTGTTTTTCAAGAAAAAAACATAACAGGTATAACGTCATGATGATGAACTTATCCCTTAGTCATTTCTTGTTGTCTAGGGCCTCCTGCCATTCAGTTAAAGTTGCTAACCGAGTCAGTGAGTGCTGGGCTCCCACAGCAAGGCATTTTCAATTCTTAGACAGTACTGGAGGTGCAGCCACAGAAATGTTGGGTTGGCTTTACCAATTTCCTCTTTACCACTGCAACTTCTCTACCACCCCAAAGATTAGATCCCGACCACACTCACCCTCCCCCGGACTTCATCCTAATGTATCAGACAGCCCCCCTCCACCTCGCCCCCCTCCCCTGCCCAGTAGACAGCCACTCTGCTGACCTGGTTACCCAAAATCTGTGTGTGGGAAGTCCAATGCAACTTATCGATTCAATTTTAATCCCTTGAGGATTCCCAATTTTGGTCACCCTACTTTTGGCAGTCATGTTAGCGGCACGGTGGCTCAGTGGTTAGCATTCTGCCTCACCAGCACCAAGGACCCAGGTTCAATTCCACCCTCAGGCAACTATCTGTGTAGAGTTTGCGTGTTCTCCCTGTGTCTGCATGGGTTTCCCCCAGGTGCTCCGGTTTCCTCCCACAGTCCAAAGATGTGCAGGCTAGGTGGATTGGCCATGCTAAATTGCCCAAAGTGTTCAGGGATGTGTAGAATAGGTGGGTTATAGCAGGATGGGTCTGGGTGGGATGTTCCAAGGGTCAGTGTGGACTTGTTGGGTCAAAGGGCCTGTTTCCACACTGTAGGGATTCTATGATTCTATGTCCTCAGCTATTGAAATAGTATTCCCTTCCTAACCCACGCCACCTTTCTATAACACACCTGTTGGAACCCATTCCTTTGACCACCTGTCCTGATATTTCTCCTGCGTTTTAGGCCTCAGAGATGTGCTGAGATGATACGTGCCAGGTTATATTTGAACACGTTTTTATTTACATACTTTAAGGTATGCTCTCACACTTTTAGCTGCATGGCCATGGTTTAATGATGAATTTAGTCTTTTTTTTCTCTCCTAAGCAACCTGTTCCGGCATGTTATATCTGGAGCAGGTGAAACTTGAACCAGGCCACCTGACTGAGAGGTAGGGACATGACCACTGTGCCATGAGGGCTCAATAACTGCACTTTAATTTCTCTTTTTCAAGACACTATATCTGGCCTTAAATAATCACCCACAGAGAGCACTGTTTCGAAAGACAGAAGCATTGAACAGCTGAACACAACAATGTCCTTATATGTCAATACTGTAATGATACAATTCCTGAGTCCTTAGGACATATTCCAGCATTAATATTATCATATAAATACTGGTAGTAGATAGTGGCTTTTAATGAAATTCTGTAACAGCAAAGGAAACCACACATCTCGAGTCATATTCTCACACTCCCTGTTCCTTGCTTGCATCCTGTCTCTGCCTGCTTTGGATTTGGTAAATTGTCAAAAAATCTAAATACTTCTTCCTTTCAAGTTTTATGTGAATACGCTTTGGCAATTTGGCAGGTGTCAAGATTTCTGGAATCCTGCTCCGGTACCAGATCAGTCTGACTCAAACTGATCTTGTCTAAAACACAGTGGCTCAGTGGTTAGCACTGCTACCTCACAGTTCCAGGGACCCGGGTTCGATTCCAGCCTCGGGCGACTGTCTGTGTGGAGTTTGCATATTCTCCCCGTGTCTGTGTGGGTTTCCTCCCACAGTCCAAAGATGTGCAGGCTAGGTGGATTGGCCATGCTAAATTGCCCCATAGTGTTCAGGCATGTGCAGGCTAAGTGGGTTATATGGGTCTTGGTGGGATGCTCTGAGGATCGGTGTGGACTTGTTGGGCTAAAGGGCCTGTTTCCACACTGTAGAGATTCTATGGATGTCCACTTGAATAAAGGAATTGTGGATCTGTGTCATATCTAGGTGCCTCCTAATGAACATCCCAATGTCTAACTCCAACAAGACGCCAGGCTCATTCTGAAGAATAGACAAATCATAGTTTCTGGTTTTTGGTCACTACTTTTCAATTGATTCGGCGCTGGGAAACTCATATTGAGTCCCATCACCACATGCTAGTGAAGCCCTTCATTCAGATGACTTGCCCTTCTTGTGATTGAAAGAAAAAATGGTGGGGTCTTTTGCCCGGGGAAATATCAACTGGCTAGTTGTAACTCTTGAGTTGGCAGGAAAAATGTAGCAGCAAGGTGTGACTTCCCCCTTTCTGTCACTAGTTGCCAGATTCCAAGAAAGGGTCAGCCAATTGCAATGAAGTTGAATCTTCCTTCTGTCCATCCAGCGTGAGGAATTTCTCACCCTTCTGTTTTTGCAGCCTATATACTTTTCTTTCTCCTTCACATTAGTTGAATATGGGAGCATTAAACCAAATATGCCATGGTCTGCTCGTTTTGAACTTCACCTGAAGTTTCATGTGTCATACTGGCCCAAGTCCAAATCTGACTCAAGTAGAATACTGAAAGTCATTGAGTATTACTTTGTTGATGCTTTGAGTCTGTAGGGTGTGGTATTTATGAAATTAGATGGTGAGGTTTAAGGTACGAATTGGGATTCCTATCCATGGCCTCAAGTTGCAAGTGTACACGATGAGAGGGAACCAGGAAGGCAGCTGAGTTATTTGGAGGTTAGACACTACAGTGGACCCCAGCATGCTCCTTCAATTGGTTTACATTCTAAATCCTGTTTCACAATCCGTTGACACCAGTACTTGTGTAGACAGTGGATCAGGAACATGCTGGGCTTTGCTGTGATGTTGCATTCAGATTGATTCTTTGATCAAAGGATGAGTACCTGGCTCTACTAGGAGCCTGTGCCTCAGCAGGTTGGAGAGCCTCGAAGCAAGGGGGTCCCTTGTAACTGAGAAATTAATCACTGAAATAAGCGACAGTGCAAAATTTCATTTCCGGTGACAGGACCTTTGATTTTTCCGAACCTGGTTAGTCTGTTCCAACTTGCCACCAAAACAGCGTACGGCAACTATTGCTGGCTTGAAGAGACTGGTTTCTTGGTTATTGCGCTCAGTGATTCAATGGTACGATAAGATAGTGAGCTCATTTTGGTCGACAGGCTCGGGTGGGATCTGATCTTGGGAGGCACACACTTCAAAAGCAGGAAGAATTTCCTTCTGAAGCTTTGTCCTACCAGGCCGTAGAGGATGGGGTTCAAGCAGCTGTTGAAATAGGCCACGCAGATTGTGAAGGGAATGGAAGTGTCAATAATTTCAGTGATGTGGCAATGCTCGATAATCTTCAACCGCGAAAGAACATCCAAGAAAGTGAAAATCTGGAACGGAAGCCAACACAAAATGAAAGACACCACGACGGCCACAATCAGTTTAAACGCCTCATTGTTTGCTGGCTTGCTTCTTTCAATCTGAAAGGCCTGCACCAGGCTCTTGACAATTAGAGTGTAACAGATCAAAATAATGAGTAGGGGAATTAAAAAACCCAGAAGGGTCTTCAGCAAGGCCATGCCAAGTATCCATTGAGTCTTGTGCTTCTCTGGGTAATAGAAAGCGCAGATGGTTTTATTCCACTCCTTGTAGTGAATGACTTCGCGGAGAAACATCTGGGGCAGGCTCACTAAAACAGCCAAGATCCACACAATTATGCAAACCACCCATGCGTGGACTAACGTGCGCTTTGTCCTTGATTTCATGGGGTGCACTATGGCGAGGTAACGGTCGATACTGAGGCAAGTGATCAGGAAGACGCTGGCATTCATGTTCAACTGCACGATGGTGGTGCCCATCTTGCACAGAAAGATCCCAAAGGGCCAATGGTACTCCAGAGCTGTGTAAGCCACCCAGAGCGGCAAGGTGATGATGAAGATCAGGTCAGCTAGGGCCAGGTTCAGCAGAAAGATGTTCGCCACGGTTGTCAGCTTCAGGTAGCGATAAATTACGAGGACGACCATGCTGTTCCCCAAAACTCCCACGGCAAAGATGATGCTGTATATGACTGGGATTATAAGGAAGATGTAATTGTGCCTCCCACCAATGGTGCAGGTCAGGTTAGTCTTTCCGATAGCATTCTCCGAGGAATTGTTCAGCAAGGTTTCTTCAATGTCCAGTGCAAGGCCAGACGTTAAGTTGTGGAATACACTGGAGTTTGAAGCCATCTGCGTCCAATTCACGTCTGGGATTCTACAGGCAGAAAGAGGAGCACGTTAGCAAGTTTTAAAAGACAGATGGACTACTTTATCAGTCTTCCTCATGGCTGCTTCAGCATAATACAATAGTTCCCTTCTATAACACAAAATGCTGCAGTCACTTCAACATCACATTGGACATCTGTCCTCACAGACAATAGTTTAGTCTCATTTGTTCACATCTGTGTGTAAAGCCATAAGATTTAGGAGCAGAAGTAGACCATTCAGTCCATTGATGTGATCATGGCTGATCTGATAACCCTCAACTCCACTCCCTTGCCTTTGCCCTATATAACTTGACTCCCTTACTGATTAAAAGCCTGTCTAACTCAGCCTTAAATAAAATGACCCAGTCTCGATAGCCCTCTGCAGAAAAGAATTCCACAGATTCACAGTCCTTTGAGATGTGTGTGTGTGTTTGTATCTATATGCACATGCGTGCATGTTTGTATGTATGTGTTTGTGTCTGCATGTCTGTGTTTGTGTGTACATGTGCCTGCATGTGTCTGTGTCTACACGTGCATACGTGTGTGCATGAGTGTATAAATGCGCGTGTGTACATGCGTGTGTGTGCGTGCATGTGTGTATGTGTGTCTGTATGTGCCTGTGTGTACGCGTTTTAATTTCTCCTGGGAAAAAACATAAAATTTGTTTCTGTGTTAGGACACATCTTGATTTTTGTTTTAACTCTAATTTATTAACAGCCTTTAGTGTTAACAGGTCTAAATGTTTCCATAACATTCCAATTACATTATTATGATTAACTTATTAACTGAAATTGCTGGAGAAACTCAGCAGATCTGGTAGCATCTTTGGAGAGAGAAACAGGGTTAAAATTTTAAGTCCGGTGACCTGCTTCAGAGACTGGATTTGAAATGTTAATTCTGCTTTCTCTCCACAAATGCTGCCAGACTTGCTGAGTTTCTCCAGCACTCTCTGTTTTTGATTTAGATTTCTAGTATTTGCAGTTCTTTGTTGCATATTATTATAATATAACCTATTTTCAATTAACATGATCAAATGTCCTTCAACTTTATCCTGATGTTTGATTTCTTATTTCCCTGTGTCGTTATGTGAGTCCACGTTGTGAACCATCCCCCTCCTAAGTTGTGAAGTAATAAACCACACATTGGTTTCAGCTGGAAGAATTTGCTGAGAGTTATTTTGAAAACTGGACTTCAAAAACAATGTTTAGGGAAACACATCACCATTTTTAAGAGAGAAAAGAGACAAACTTTACAAAGTCACCTGTTCTAGACACAGGAAAAGTACACAAATAATTCAACTGATCCACTGGTGGTTCATAACACTGCCATGATCTTGTGCCCCTCAATTAAATCTCCCTTTAAGCACCTTTGCTTCAAAGAGAACACGACAGCTTTGGGAACCCAAACTTCTGACTAAAACTGTTCGTGTCTTGAACCATTCTGATTAATCTTTGAGACTGTAGCGATTGGTACAACTGAGAGCCCTGCAAGGCCATTTCAGAGGGCAATTGAGAGTCAATCACATAGCCATGGGACTGGAGTCACATGTGGGCCAGACCAGGTGAGGATGGCAGATTTCCTTCCCTGAAGGACATTAGTGAACCAGATGGGTTTTTCCGACAATTGGCAGCGATTTCATGGTGATCAGTCAAAATCCTGGAATTCCCTCCCTGAGGGCATTGTGGGTCAACCCACATCAGGGGGACTGCAGCGGTTCAAGAAGGCAGCTCATTAACACCTTCTCAAGGGGCAACTAGGGACGGGCGATAAATGCTGGCCCAGCCAGTGACACCCACATCCCACAAAATGAATAAAATATAATCTTCTCCACACCCCCTCAAAGACCCTGACCTCCTTCCTGAAGTGTGGTGTCAGGAATGGGTTGTACTATGTGGGCTGTGACCAATTAACCACATCCTAAATTCTAAAAGCTTTACACTGAACAGGCACAGGCAGTAAGTTATCAATAACCAATATCCTCAAGGTATTGCAGTGGAGTAGAAGCACAGTGCGTAGGCTCCTGCTCCTTGTACTTTTACGTTTTTTCCTTCTTTCACTGCTTTTTTTTTGTCTTAATGTAATGTACTTGCTTTATATGTGCTGCATGTTTGCACAGGGCAGAGGAGATCGAGCCAGTGCGGGGAGGGGTAGCCCAACATGGTGGCGAGAGAGGTCTCTGACGTTGATGGTAGTCAGCCCGACTGGGGGCAAGAGTGAGAACAGGCAGCCCCAAGGTGGTGAGAGCAGGAACAGGTAGTCCCAAGATGGTGAGAGCAGGAACAGGTAGTCCCAAGGCAGTGAGAGAGGGGACAGGCAGCCCCGAGGCTGTGAGAGAGGGGAACAGGCAGCCCCAAGGTGGTGAGAGCAGGAACAGGTAGCCCCAAGATGGTGAGAGCAGGAACAGGTAGTCCCAAGGCAGTGAGAGAGGGAACAGGCAGCCCCGAGGCTGTGAGAGAGGGGAACAGGCAGCCCCGAGTCTGTGAGAGAGGGAACAGGCAGCCCTGAGGGAGTGAGAGAGGGAACAGGCAACCCTGAGGGGGTGAGAGCAGGAACAGGCAGCCTCGAGGGGGTGAGAGAGGGAACGGGCAGCCCCGAGGGGGTGAGAGAGGGAACAGCCAGCCCTGAGGGAGTGAGAGAGGGAACAGGCAGCCCCGAGGCGGTGAGAGAGGGAACAGGCAGCCCCGAGCGGGTGAGAGAGGAAACAGGCAGCCCCGAGGGAGTGAGAGAGGGAACAGGCAGCCCCGAGGGGGTGAGAGAGGGAACAGGCAGCCCCGAGGTGGTGAGAGAGGGAACAGGCAGCCCCGAGAGGGTGAGAGAGGGAACAGGCTGCCCCGAGGCGAAGGGGGGTTAAGTTTGAGCCCAAAGCAGGTGAGGTCGAGCCCTTGTGCGGAGTCTGTGAGCTCAGCATGGCCAGGTGCTTATGGACTGTGGTGTTAAACTGTTAACTGTATTTCTTTGTTTTTCTACTTTTTAGTAAGAAGGACTGTAATGTTTAACTTTTTGACCTTGTTTCTTTATTTTTTTGCTTTGTACCTAAGCTTCTGTACCTGGGTATCTTTGTACCAAAGATGACGCTGTAAGTGGCGCCTTGTAAACTTTTCACTGTCCTCATGTGAGCACATGTGACAATAATGCTATTTCTCATTCTAATGCCCAATGCATTTTTATATTTGTTGAATGTAATGTTCCAATAAAGTGAAAAGAGGCTTTGCCATTCAAATGCACCATTATCTAATAAAATAAATCAATGTTTCTTCATTTCCTCGCACTGCATTATAGGGCCATTTATATAGAATGCAGATTTGTATCATAACAAGCACTTTTTTGAGTGCAGCCTGCTTTAGGGTTAGTGAAGGCCTACGATTAATGATGTCCCGGGAGTATCACAGAAATTTTTGTATTAAACTGCTGTCAAAATGCCACGATAATTTATAGGTGTCAAATGCTGAGGGTAAATTCCTTTCCACATGTGACCCATAAAGCCAAGCTGAAATTATACTTCAGGGTGCAATATGTCTATAATTCAAACAAATGCTGCGCTGATGTGAAAATAAATGGATGCTTTTCCTTTACCTATAGGGGACTGTTAATCTGCAATACCATTAGGTTCAACATTCATTTGATTTCTTATATCATTAAGTTAAGAAAACAACACTACATACGAACAGCATAAGCACTGTACAGGGGCCAGGCAACACACAACCTGAAACACCATCCATCTTGCTGATTCCTTCTTGCTTGATAAACACTATAGTGCTTTGTAGCTCTCTGCAATGAATGCGTATCTGTTATGTTAATGAGTTAGGCAAATCGAATGGTCCTTGATCATAGATTTGAAACATAGTGGTTAACTGTAAACAACACCCCAAAGTTTCTGACACAAAGACAAATTGTCTTTAAGGTTGTATTAATGGGAATGGTTCTGCACAATGTGGTTAGCCTTGTCCAATATTGAAACTGTTACAATTCCTACGAATGGGTCATTACTATCAAGAGGGCTTGCTTGTTTAAGGCACTCATTGAGTGTTCGTCCTGGAAGGTTCCAAGGACATCAGAGCAGCAGAGATAGTAGGAACTGCAGATGCTGGAGAATCTGAGATAACAAGGTGTCGAGCTGGATGAACACAGCTGGCCAAGCAGCATCAGAGGAGCAGGAAGGCTGACGTTTCGGGCCTAGACCCTTCTGAAGAAAGGTCTAGGGCCAAAACGTCAGCCTTCCTGCTCCTCTGATGCTGCTCGGCCTGCTGTGGTCATCCAGCTCTACACCTTGTTACATCAGAGCAGCACCTTTGTTTGGAGGCTGGGAAAATTGCATCTAGTTTATTAATGCTGCTCTCCTCCTGGTGATTGCAATGCTGGGGTAAAGGCCTGGTGGTATTATCCTTAGACTATCAATCCAGCAGTAAACATCCTTGGTTAACATCTAGGTTCAAACCCTACAATGGTGGAATTTGAGTTCATTTCTTTTTAAAAGTCTGTAATTAACAGTATGATGATGACCATGAAACCACTCCTGACTGTTTGGGAGAAAACCCATCTGGTTCACTTTAGGGAGGGAAATCTGCCATCCTTGCCTGATCTGGCCTACATGTGACCCCAGGCCCACAGCAATGCGGTTGACTCTAAACTCCCTATGGGCAATTAAGGATGGCAATGAATGCTGGTGTAGCCAGCAACACCCACATCCCTTAAATGAATTAATAAAGCAAGCAGCCATCATGAAACTGACAGGAAGCACTGTTGAATAAATTTGCATGCTTCATGTGCTTTCCCTCTGAACTAGTAAGGAAAAGCACGCATTTATATGGTGCCTTTAATGACCTCAGTATATTTGTAATTATGTTAAATTTTGAAGTATTTTGTGGAGTGCAGTTGCAAATGCTTTATTGTAAAGAACACAGTGGCCAGTTTTTTGCAGAGCAAGCTCCTGTAGACTACACAGTGATAATGACCAGACACTCTGTACCTATGGTGCTCAATGAATAATCAATACCGGCCAGGAGTCCAGGTGTAATTCTCAGTTCGGCTTAAAAATAGAGCCAAATGATTCCTATTTACAACCAACTGAGAAGAACCCACTTTTACATTTCATCCAAAAGGAAGGGCCTTTAAAAAGGCAGTACTGCTGAAGTAACAAGGTGTGGAGCTGGATGAACAGAGCAGGCCAGGCAGCATCACACGAGCAGGAAAGCTGCATATCACTGAGTGGAAATAGCACAGTATCAGTGTAGTTAGAACAGCCTGCAACAGACACTTCCATACAAGGTTCTTTGGAAGAGGCACATGCACCCATGGCCATGACCATATGAAGAGGGCATGTTTCTCCTTCCCCCCATGAAGGCAAGATCCTTGCCTAACTAGATAAGATCAGATCGTGGTATGCCCACGCTTACCATGTGTAGCAATATTCAGTATTAATGAATAGTCACCTGAAGTCTAAGTCTGAAGACAGTTCTTGACTTTGCCTTCTTACCAAACAGTCTGTCTTGCACCTGAACACATTGTGGTATGAAACCACACCATAAAAGAGGTGTCATTCACAGCTCTGAGTCAGCAGTTCAAGAACAACTTCAACACAAAAATCACAGCTGACACTTCACTTCAGCAGTAATCAGAGATAGTAGGAACTGCAGATGCTGGAGAATCAGAGATAACAAGGTGTAGAGCTGGAGGAACACAGCAGGCCAAGCAGCATCAGAGGAGCAGGAAAGCTGAGGTTTCGAGTCGAGACCCTTCTTCAGAAATGGGCTCTCTTTAATCTCTTAACTTCTAAGAACTAAATCTATCTTCTTCTTGAATACATTCAATGTTTCGGCCTCACCTGCTTTCTGTGGTACAGGCTCACCACTCTCTGGGTGAAGGCATTTCTCCTCAGCTCAGTCCTAAATGGCCCATCTTGTATCCTTAAATGGATCCTTATCCAGATCCACTAGTTTTGTTCTCCCAGTCATTGAGAACATTCTTCCTTCATTTACCATATAGACCTGTTAGAACTTTATAGGTTTATATGACAGCCCCCTCATTTGGCCCTTGGAGCACAATAACCATGAAAGGTGCAATGTAATTGGAGGTCTTTTTTTCTTGCAAACTTATTTAACATGGCTGTGTAACTATCTGTACACTAATATTGAACAAAACCATTTCCAGGCTGTACTCTTTAAATGTGAAAATATGTTTCTTATAACCTCGTCCATGGGCTATCGCCCCCTGAGTACACCCTCTGAGTATTCTTTGACCTCTTGTAAAAGTGAGGTTGTACCCCATTGTGCAGCACGGAACTTTGAATCTGTTTTAGCTCTCCCTGAAACAAGTCCCCTCAGGGATCCTGTGCTGTTTAGCCTAACTGGGAAGCTCTACACGTCAACAATGCAAAAGGCTTCACTGAAACGTGGCACACCATTAGCAATAAACACAAGCAGGTCCCTTGAGCAATGTTCAAAGGTCAAGCTATCTCAAGGGCTTCTGGCATATTATTCATGTGGATGTGTGAAAAACCATAATGGAAAACAGCTGAATACATGCCACATTCAAAACAATTTGTGTTTGTTTGGGTCAAAGCGGCAAGGAAAATGGCTGAACTTGATAGTTCATTTATAAATGCACCAAGACACTCTGTGAAAGTGATTACTCAAATTTCCTAATGATTAACGGTAGAATCCTATTCCAACTGAATATGGTCTGGAATCTATGAAAAAGAAAAGTTTGATATTATGTAATTCTCACTTTGGCTTTCTATGTTTCTGAGCTATTTTTGATGCAGTGCTGTGAAACAAGTATTTTTAACCTGTAACAGTGTTCAGCTGGAGCTTAACAGGACCAGTCAGCCTTCTGATCAGTTTCCTGTTAATTACCCAGCCCTGTTTGCCTGAGTGAGCTATTTCTGATCCTCTCACTTACGCAAAGCAAAAGCTTTAAAAAGAAAGAGAGTTAAACTTTCTGTGGAGCAGCTATCTTGAAATGTTATTTGTTCTGGCAGTGTTAAAAAAAATGTCAGAAAAATAAGTGCAGTTACCAAAAGCACTGGATCTGACCCTTATATTGTGTTCTGGTACGATGGGTCCAAATCCTATAGAACAGATTTTCTGTGCTGTTTATTGCACAGTTAAGGAAGGTGATGGCCTAGTGGTGTTAACACTGGTCTGTTAACCTAAAGACCCAGGTAATGCTTTGGGGACGAAAGCAAAAATTGCTGGAAGAGCTCAGCAGGTCTAGCAGCATCTGTGAAGAGAAGTCAGAGTTAATGTTTCAGGTCAAGTGACCCTTCCTCAGAACTGGGAGTGTTCTGGGGCCCCCGGTTCAAATCCTGCCACAGCAGATGGTAGAATTTGAATTTAATAAAAATCTGGAATTAAGAGTCTAAGGATGACCACAATTGTCGGTTTATTGGGGGATAATATCTATCTGGTTCACTTATGTCCTTTAGAGAAGGAAGCTGGTGTGGCCTACATGTGACTCCAAGCCTACAGCAATGTGGTTGACTCTTAACTGCCATCGGGCCAATTAGGGATGGGCAATAAATGCTGGCCGGGCCAGTGATGCCCACATCCTATGAATGAATTAAAAAAAAAGATTAAGAGTTGACATTGGTATGTAAATTAATTGCATAGCACCAAGTAGAACTCTGGTGTGGGCACCTTTTAGATGCATTCTTGCATTTTTAATGGGCATCCATAACAATTCCAATCAGAGGAATGGTAGTCTGAAAATTTACAAACTTAAAAATGGCTTTGTGTCTGTAAACTCCACTTGTCTGCAACTCTCTGAGAATTGCTTCTGTAGTTGTGGTCCCAGCACTGGCAGAGTGAGTTTTCACTGTCTGAGCTCTACATTCTTCAACTTTGCCCCTGGACCTTGCTGTCTCCTTTAAGATGCTTCCTAACATGTTTCGCATTGACTATGGTTTGACTTCTTGTCCTAAATGACTTTCTTTGGGCTGGTCCCATTTCGTTTCTGCCTATGGGTATTTTACTGTGTGACAAATAATTTTATAAATTGGTGATGCTGCTGGGAAAACCCAGCTGGTACAATATGGGAGGCTACCTTCCCAAATTGTCATCTTCTCTTCATAGATGCCGAGTGTTCCTAGAATCTGTTTCTTTTGATTTACAATTTCTAGCTTTTGGCAGGTTTTCAAAATATCTTTTAACCATGAGTGGCTAGCCATTAAAACATCGATTGAGATTCCGAAAGAAACTGACTGATTGATTTTCTCCTGAGAATTCTGCTGGTCGTTAATGGGAAGCCATATTGGAATCCTGATCAAGGGTCTCAATTTGAAGAGATAAGCTCCTAGGTGGAAATACAAGACGAAAGAGATAGACAGGAAAGAGAGATTTTATATTGCACCTTTCACAACCTCAGAGCTGTCCTGAAGCATTTTTCTGCCGGATTTGTTGCTTTTATGTGAAAAAGATTGTCATCATTGCGAGGCACGAAAGGTAACAGCCAATTTACACACAGCAAGCTTCCATAGGCAGCAATGTGATAGCTTGCTTTTACTGATGCTGTATGAGATAGTGGCTTTGGCCAAGACACAGGAGAAGCCTTTCCGACAATTTTTTATGTCTGTTTCAAAGGGTGGGTGGATTTGACAGGTAACGGTAAAAAGTGAAATGAATATTCATGTTTTAGAGGGCACCTATAGATTCTTAAGTGGAGTCAGTTAGCTCAGGTAGGTGGACAGCTGGTTTGCTAATGCACAGTGATACCAACAGTATGGGTACAACTCTCAAACAGGCTGAGGTTACTGTGAAGGTCCCACTTTCTCAACCTCAGCTGAAGCATGGTGACCCTTGGGCTAAGCCACCATCTCTCTCTTTAATGAGAAAGGTAATGTTACAGTTATAGATTCGTGATCAGTAGGGGAATCAAGAGTTAACGGCGAAAGAACAGGAAAGTTGAGGAATGTTGGATCAGCCATGATCCTATTAAATGTTGGAGTAGGCTCAGAGGGCTGA
The DNA here is from genome assembly GCF_021869965.1 of Rhincodon typus. Classification (NCBI taxonomy): domain Eukaryota; kingdom Metazoa; phylum Chordata; class Chondrichthyes; order Orectolobiformes; family Rhincodontidae; genus Rhincodon; species Rhincodon typus. Next base: position 9,103,494 of record NC_063344.1, on the reverse strand, counting down.
ATGGCTTACTCTTGTCCCTATTTCTTATGGAGGCTGTAATCATGATCGAAGTTAAGGCATACTGTCAGGATAGGGGCCAGACTGGTCATTGTTGTAAACTTTCTGGAGCTAAACATGTATTTATATACAACAGTCAATACTGAGCCAATTTCACTGGCACCAGAATTTAGCCTTTGCCTGGTAGAAATTCTTCCACATGTGTTAAGCAGTTGTACTGCATTGCTCCAAGAAATTCACCTAATTTTCTTTTAGCATCCTTCCCCGATGTAGACATACGCACATATGGTGAGGTAGAGCTATCTACCTCTGGAGAACTTTGAGATTTCCCCTGGGTAACTGAGGGAATTGATGTAATACACAGAGCCCTTTCTATCAAATCACTCTTTCAAGAAAGCATGAATGTACAAAGGCCTCAGCAATTAGGATTCATTGGTAGAAACCGTGAAAGAGAAAGGGTATCTTTATTAAAATTGTAAAGTAACGTGCAGTATTCACAGTGTTATGGTCAGTGTGTTTAGGGAAAGTCTTTGCTGGGGGAAGGGACAGTGTGAGCAGAGTCGTGACGTGAGAATTACGATGGCGAAGGTGGGAAATTCAAGGTAAATGGGGGTGTCAAACTCACCACCACGTTCTCAGGGGCAACCAGGGGATGGGCAACAAATGATGGCCCAGCCAGAGACATCCATGTCCCACATGGGGTCAACACAGTGTGGAGCTGGAGGAACACAGCAGGTCAGGCAGCATCAGAGGAACAGGAAAGCTGAAGTTTCGGGTCAGGACCCTTCATCAGATCTGTGAAGGGTCAGTCCTGATGAAGGGTCCCGACCCGAAATTGCTCTCCTGCTCCTCTGATGCTGCCTGGCCTGCTGCGTTCCTCCAGCTCCACATTGTGTTATCCCTGGCTCCAGCATCTGCAGTTCTTGCTATTTCACAGTATGGGGGCATGGTAGGCTATGGGAGGATGGGGGGTTAGTGCAGTAACAAGGGGAGCATAGAGGAGCAGAGTGAGCATCATGAAGGTGTAATGTCAGCATTCAGGGGCAATTATAGTCGTTGAACTTAACCAGCGCCCACACAATAGTTTCGTCCTCCCTACTGAAGGAGGAAGCAACTACAAGAGGCTGAAATTTGCTGAAAATAAATCTTCTCCTCTCCCCCCAAACTTAGGGTGGCACGGTGGCTCAGTGGTTAGCACTGCTGCCTCACAGCACCAGGGACCCAGGATCAATTCCAGCCTTGGGGGACTGCCTGTGTGAAGTTTGCACATTCTCCCTGTGTCTGTGTAAGTATCTTTCTTCAGACAAGGTGTGTTGACCATGTTAAATAGGGATTAGGGGGCTGGGTCTGGATGGGATGCTCTTCAGAGGATTAGTGCAGACTCAATGAGCCAAATGGTCTCTTCCCGCATTGTCGGGATTCTATGACAAACTCACACTCTGTACTACTGAAGGCACACTCACAAGGCTGCATCATAGGATTCATACTTCCCGAAAACAACTGACTCCAGCTTTCCTTTATTCATTCACAGGATGAGGGCATTGCTGGCCAGGCAGCATTTATTGCCTATCCCTAATTGCCCAGAGGGCAGTTAAGAGTCAACCACATTGCTGTGGGTCTGGAGTCACGTGTAGGCCAGGCCAGGTAAGGATGTCAGTTTCCTTCCCTAAAGGACATTAGTGAACAAGATGGATTTTTCCCGACAATTGACAATGGATTCACGGTCAACATTAGACCGTTAATTCCGGATATTTATTGAATTCAAATTCCACCATCTGCCATGGCATGATTTGAACTCGGGTCCCCAGAAAACTGGATTAAATCAACCACTAATTAATTAGCTACAGTTTTTCTCAGAGCTTGTAAACCTCTGATTTGAGGCTGCAATAAAACTTAACTTCTCTTGAATTGTAATTCAGTGTTAAATAATTGCCAAATTAACAGAAATTCTGATTTTGCAAACTATCCCTCAAGACTATCATGCTCACCAGCTCCCAGTGCAAACTGATATAAAACTAACAAAAACTTACAAAGGCATTTCTTATTTCTACGAAACACTTGAGATAGGCTGATGTGGCAAAATGCTCTGTAAGTGCAAAGGGTATCATGGTTTATACTTTCAAACGCATTCCTAAGATGCAAACGTCCTGCGTCAGATGGCGGGGCAGAACACCAGACTCTGAGGTGCTCGACGGAGCTAATGTACTGAGCATCCAGGCCGCAGTGGGACAGTTACAACTGAGGGGAGCTGGCCATGTAGCCAAAAGTGTCCAATCCCCCCCACCCGATTATCGACATGAATCTTTGATGGTGATTGACTGTAAGCTGTGTTTTCGCGGCACTCAAAGGAGGCATGACAAGGTACATCAAAGGACACTTTGGTGCTGAAATATCAACTTGGGAGTCATTCGAGAATTTTAGCCAGAAACATAGAGCTTACCACAACCAAATAACAAATAGTGCAGTTGTTTGAAAGTAAGAGCATGTCAGAGACTGAGGGAAAGTACAAAGACAGGAATCCCCAAACCAGGAACTCGTCTAAAACTCCATCCTCCCTGCTATTCTATGCTACTGGCTGGAGAACCTTTCAGGCATGTACCAACCTAAACAGTCACCTACATTCCCACCAAAACCCTACCAAAAACTCCAGAAGATGAACATGGTCGTTGTTGCATGAACAAGAGAATTAAGCTTTCTTGCATTCATGACAGAGCTCCATCCTTTTCACAGAAATTTTGGCAGATACAATCCGTACTGTGTGGAAACAGGCCATTCAGCCTTCCAAGTCCACACTGATCCTCTGAAGAGCATCCCAACCAGACCCATTCCCCTACCCTATCCCTGTAACCCTGCAAGTGATCTAAACATCCTTGAACACTAAGGGCAATTAAGCATGGCCAATCCACCTAGCCTTCACATCTTTGGACTGTGGGAGGAAACCGGAGCTTCTGGAGGAAACCCACGCAGTCACGGGGAGAATGTGCAAACTCCACACAGACAGTCGCCCGAGGGTGGAATCAAACCCAGGTCCCTGGCGCTGTGAGGCAGCAGTGTTAACCACTGAGCCACCATGCCACCCTGATATGAATCTCACCTGTTCTGAGGAAGGGACACCGGTCCTGAAACGTTAACCCTGATTTTTTCTTCACAGATACTGCCAGACCTGCTGAGCTTTTCCAGCAACTTCTGTTTTTGTTCCTGATGTCCAGCATCTGCAGTTCTTTCGGCTTTTATTTATGAATCTCACCTCTTCCCTTTTTCAGCCAGTGCAACATTTATAACCTCAGATTCCCAGGCACTGTTGTGATGAGTATTGTTTTTGTTTGTAAACACTTTTTGTACTGCAGGAGCCAACATTCTGTGAGAAAATCATATTCGGTGAACATTCAGTTCCACAGGCTTGTTACATTTGGCTGTTCCAAAATATTAGTTACATTTAATTCTGCTTAGAAGTAGTGGAGGCTCAGTGCACAGTTTCCATGAGGTTATTTAGGGCAGTTCAAATTCACTGTGGAGGAGTCAAAGTTGACAGACAGTGGTATTGAAAGTCGTTGTGTATGTGCAATAGAAATAGAGAGAGAGAGTAGACTTTGTGTAAGACAGTATGGCTTTTAGCTCTATTGCTGGGAAGACAAATGAGCTACCCAGATTTGTGTAGGATACTCAGTGAGAAGTCCCAAGCACAGTTCGATATCTTTGTGTTGTTAGAATTCAGGCAGTATTTTTAACAGATGATTTAGTAAGTAGCTACACAATAAAGTCAAGGTCCTGGAAAAGTCCTGGAAGTTGTGAGGGCTCAGAAGAAGGTCGTGTGTCAGTATTAGTTCAATACAGATGTGAGTGAAAAGCTCACAAGCAACATTTACCCGATGCAACTGAATAAGGTTAGAGCTCAAGAAAAAGGCCCATAGGCAGTTCTAGTTTGGTGAGGCTAGCTGTTGGTGAAATGTTGGAGTTGTGCCTGTGGATGACTATTGGAGTGCAGTTTGTGCAGTGGAGGAGACCTGGGAAAAGACGGTGACCAAACTCGAATGGGAGTGGTCATTGAGGTAGCCTGTAATGGAACAGCTTGTGAGAAGGAATTTCAAGGCCAGATTGGAGAAGATGAAAAAGAAAAATTCTTTGGAAAATTTGATGAGATTTGATGGTCTACTGTGTTATTAACATGGAGTTGTAGAGTTATACAGCATGGAGACAGACCCTTCAATCCAACACGACCAGATATCCTAAACTGATCCAGTCCCATTTTCCAGCATTTGGCCCATATCCCTCGAAACCTTTCTTATTTATATGCCCATCACCATTAACTGTTTAAGTCCTGCCCTGGTTTGCCTTTCTGGGGGAATTGGTAAGAAATCTGTTTATGTTGATTGCTTAAACTTTTTGATGCATGCTATAGAATAATTGAACCTAGTTGGTTACCCAGATGTGCAACAAGTTAATTCTGGGTGTTAGAATATAAATAAAATAGATGTATTATCGATTGTATTACTGTTCTAAAATTGTGTTAGCAAACTTTATTATTGTTTGTTCAACTGTATTCTGTTAGTAAATTTCTAGGATCTCACACATTGTCTACTATTAAAAAAGTTATGAGTTCCAACCAGATTGTAATTTATATGTGACAGACTGGCCTGTGATTCTCACACCATCCTTAATCGAATCCTCCTTCACTCGCTGACATTGTCTTGCTATATTCAGTATAAACCACAAGGTGGCAGGCTGTATCCAGTCCACCACCAATTCCATTGAAGATACTTGCAAGAAACATTGGGAAAGAATAGTGTTGATAGGCTGAAGCCCTGGTAAATGTAAAGGAAGTACCCATTGTTATGTAGAGCAGAAAATTCCACTTTTTAATTGGGCAGTTTACTTTGTAATCAGGATATCCCAAACAACTGTGTGAGGCATAAACTCCTCAAGAAGTGTCTTGTTTTTAAAGTGGTATCAGAGATAGTAGGAACTGCAGATGCTGGAGAATCTGAGCCAACAAGGCGTAGAGCTGGATGAACGCAGCAGGCCAAGCAGCATCATAGGAGCAGGAAGGCTGACGTTTCGGGCCTAGATCCTTCTTCGGAAATGGGGGAGGGGAATGGGGTTCAGAAATAAATAGGGAGAGCCGAAACGTCAGCTTTCCTGCTCCTCTGATGCTGCTTGGCCTGCTGT
>NC_063344.1:9056195-9093331 GCF_021869965.1 Rhincodon typus | reverse complement strand
GGTCTAGGCCCGAAACGTCAGCCTTCCTGCTCCTCTGATGCTGCTTGACCTGCTGTGTTCATCCAGCTCTACACGTTGTTATCTCAGAATACTGAGAAGCCTGTTTAGGGTGGATGTGAAGACATTTTCACTAGAAAGAGAGACTAAGACCCAATAGCACAACCTCAGAGTGAAGTGGTGACCCTTTAGAACTGAGGTGAGGAAGAATTTCTTCAGCCAGAGAGTGGTAGAACATCGGAACTCAGTGCTACAGAGGCTGTGGAGGCCAAATCATTGAGTGTATTTGAGACAGAAATGAATAGCTTCTTAACTGGTAAGAGGATCAAAGGTTATGGCAAGAAGTCAGGAGAATGGGGCCGAGAAACATATCAGCCACAATATGGGCCGAATGGCCTAATTCTACCCCTATATGTTATGTATTTTCCCCACTGTGTGCCTGTGTATCCTGGGTGTAATTTCAGGTAGTATTTCATTTCTTCAAGGTCCATTTTGCATCTGATACGTCTTGTATTCCCTTGATTATAGGAGACTAATGGGCCAATCAAATTGTAGTGTTTAGGCTGATTAAACAATTCAATAGGGATAGATAAAAAAAAAAAATTCAAGTGAAGGAGTCCAGTACATGACGGGTATGACCTTAAAATGAAAACTGTATCATGTAGGGAGTGACATCTGAAAAACTGAGTGAAAATATGGAGTTGTCTCTCCCGCATAAAGTTTTCAAACATACTGCTGGATTTTTCTTAGGCAAGAGAGATAAAGGGCGTGGTACAGAGGTAGGTAGCTAGTGTTTCAACAGAGATCAGTCACATTCTGGCTGGATGCTAGAATAAGCCTGAAGCAGGATTGGCTTCCCCAATACTCTGCTTCTATGTTGCTCCCACTGTTTTGATGAGAGTCTCTGTCCGTTGCTTCGAACAAAGTCTGGAAGGCATTCTGCAGCCTCCAATGGGTGGTCAGTCTTATAATTTGATATTGGACTGTGTCCACAGCCTAGCTGTCTTCTTGTGTACCTCCAGACATAGTTTGTTATTTCTTTTCTTGTTTCAGAAGAGGAATAAGCACTCACAAAGGGTGCTTGAGGCTGAATCAGGAAAGTTAATTTTTTTAAAAAATTCATTCATGGGATGAGGGCATCACAGGCTAGGCAGCATTTATTGCCCAGAGGGCAATTGAGAGTCAACCACATTGCTGTGGGTCTGGAGTCACATGTAGGCAAGACCAGGTGAAGATGACAGATTTCCTTCCCTAAAGGGCATTAGTGAACGAGATGGGTTTTTCTGACAATTGACTCATGGTCATCATTAGATTCCTATTTCCAGATATTTATTGAATTCAAATTCCACCATCTGCCATGACTGGATTCGAACTTGGTTCCCAGAACATTATCTGGGTCTCTGGATTAACAACCAGTGATAATACCACTCGGCCATCACCTCCCTCTTAATGATAAATATTGGGCCAAATCTTCTAATCTTTGGATCACCGGAGACTGGAGATGTGTCGGAACTGTCTGGAAGTCTGTTTAACTAATTCATTCGAGTTCTTTGTGGGTTTCCTCTGGGTGCTCTGGTTTCCTCACACAGTCCAAAGATTAGGTGAATCAGCTGTGCTAAATTGCCTATAGTGTTCAAGGAATGTGTAGGATAGGTCGATTAACCACGGGAAATGTGGGTTTACAGGGATAGGGTAGCAGGGGTTGGTCAGGGTGAGATGCTCTTCAGAGGGTTGATGTCAACTCAATGGGCCGAATGGCCTGCATCCGCACTGTAGGGGTTCTATGATTCCATGATTCTCTGAGGAATTGGCATGTGCAATAGATAAAAGGACACCAGTGGATGTATTGAACGTGGATTTCCAGAATGCATTTGATAAGATGCCACATCAAAGATAATTGCAGAAAATAAATGTATAGTGTGTAACAAATTGGCATGGATAGAAGATATGCCTATTAACAGGAAACAGAAAAAATGCAAAAGATGTCATTTTCTGCTTGTCAAGATGTATTGAACAGTCTGCTCAGGGAGCAAGTGCTGGAGCAACAACCTTTTCCAATTTGACTTGGATGAAAGGACTGGAAGCCTGATTGCTAAATTCGCTGATTGCTCAAAGATAGGGTTGGGGAATACACTGTGAAGACGACATGAGGAAACTACAAAAAGAACTAGAAAGGTTGTCTCCTTTTAAACCCAGAGCGCACATAAAGGTGGCATATCAACATGTGCAAGTTGACGGTAGGTATGTGGAGTCTGGTGGTATCAGGGCTGTGGTGTGGGATTTGGGGGCAGTAATACAGTGTTTGGATTTAATAAAGTTTGCTACAAAGTCCATTTTTAAGTGACAGATCACAAGCCTGGCTTACACCACCTTGCAAGAGAACTGGTCAGATATGATTGGCTGTTGAGATAGGGAGTTTGTCAGACAGTGGTATGAATGTTCTTCATAATTCTCAACAAATCCCCACAGTACAGAAAGAGGCCATTCAGCCTATTGAGTCTGCACTGAACCTCGTAAGGGCATCCCACCTGGGCCCACTCCTAAACTGTCCCAGTAACCCTGCACATTTATTATTTCCCATTTGGCTAACCTACCTAACCTGCACATCCCTGGACACCACGGGCAATTTAGCATGGCTAATCCACCATAACCTGCACATCTTTGGACTGTGGGAGGAAACTGGAGCACCCGAAGAAAACCCACGCAGACACAGGGAGGATGTGCAAACTCCACACAGATAGTCACCTGAGGGTGGAATCAAACTCAGGTCCTTGGTGCTGTGAGGCAACAGTACTAACAAACTGAGACTGAAAATATATCATATGCAACATATTCCCTCACTTGCGGTCACTCACCCCAACACCCAAAACCACTAACTCTGCCTGCCCTCTGTGCTGCCTGCTCTCACTCAGGATAACTGCACCAAATGTATTAGCTGTGATACCCATGTTAATCTCCCAGAATATCTGCCCCTCTCTCATTCCAGGAGAAAAACAGCCCCCAACAGGGCAGAAAGAGCCATGACGGATGGTGGGCCGCCAACATTTGGCTCCTCACCCGTTATGTGGACAGCATCCTAATATGGCCGCCTTGAGGGGCTGGCTCAGCCCCTGTACTGATATTGGACACTGCATTGACTTGCTATGCCAGGGCCCACAAGAGAAGAACACGCACCTATCTACATTAATGGAGCTGAGGTTGAGAGGGCGAGAGTGTCAAGCTCCTCGGAGTGACGATAACCCACATATATCTCCCCTATATCTACCTCCACTCACTTTAAAACTGTGCCCCCTCATAATGTCCACTTTATCTATACCTCTGATCATTTTGTACACCTCTATCAAGTCACCTCTCATCCTTCGTCGTTCTAAAGAGAAAAGCCCTAGCTCTCTCAACCTTTCCTCGTAAGACCTTCCCTCCATTCCAGACAACATCCTGGTAAATCTCCTCTGCACCTTTCCCAACGCTTCTACATCTTTCCTGTTCCTTGAAAGTGGAGTTGCAGGTAGACAAGGTGGTGAAGAAGGCATTTGGGATGCTTGTCTTCATTCATTGGAGCACATTACAGCTGTACAAGACATTGGTGAGGTCAAATTTGGAGCACTGTGTACAATTCTGATCGCCCTGTTAAAGGAAGGATGTTATTGAACTGGAGAACGGATTTGCAAGAATGTTACCGACACTGGAGAGCTTGAGTTATAAGGAGAGGCTGGATAGGCGCCAATGGGTGACCTTATAAAGGTTTATTAACTCATGAGGGGCATGGATTGGGTGAATAGCTAAAGTCTTCTTCCCAGGGTAGGGGAGTCCAAAACTAGAGGGCATAGATTTAAGGTGAGAAGGGAAAAGATTTAAAAGGGTCCTCAGGAAATGGTGCACATATGGAATGAACTGCCAGAAGAAGTGGTAGAGGCAGGTACAATTACAACATTTAAAAGACATTTGGACAGGTACATGAATAGGAAAGGTTCCGAGGGATCTAGGCTAATTGCAGGCAAATGGGACTAGTTCAGTTTAGGAAACCTGGTTGGCATGGACGAGTTGGGCCGAAAGGCCTGTTTCAGTGTTGCCTGCCTCTATGACTCTAAGTTAGTGGGCAAAGATTGGGCAAATGAAGTATAAAGTGGGAAAACATGGAATTGCCCATTTTGCCAATGAGTATAAAAAAGTCAAAGTAGACAGAGATTGTGGATCTCTGACATGACGATAGATCTGGATGTTCTAGTGCATGCATGACAAAAGGTTAGTCTGCAGGTTCAGCTAATAATGAAGAAAGATCATAAAATATTATTGGTTATTGCAAAGGAAATTGAATACAAAAGTAGGGAGTTTATGCTTCGATGACGCAGGGCACTGGTGAGACCTCATCTGGAGTATCACATACAGTACTGGTCACTGCCTCACTTTTTGTCTGACTCATTGCTCTGCTCCTTGGGAGGAGAATGGAATGGAGTGCTGAGGAGAGCAGCAAGTGGCGAGATACATTCAGATATAAATTGTAAGGCAGGTACATAAGCACAGACTGCTATAAGCAGTGAAACATACAAATACAGAATTGTTTTGCAATGAGTGGAGTGGAGATGAAGCAGCAAGCTAGAGGAAACAACAATGGGCATACAACAAAATGGGTATACAGGGGAGGTAATGGCTGGACTGTTAATCTGGATTAAATTCCGGCGACCTGGGTTCGAATCCCACTGTGGTAGATGGTGGAATTTGAATTCAATAGAATTCTGGAATAAAGAATCTAATGATGACCATGTCAATTGTTAGTGAAAGACCCATTTGGTTCACTAATGTCCTTTAGGGAAGGAAACTGCTATTCTTACTTGGTCTGGCTTACATGTGACTCTAGACCCACAGCAATGTGGTTGACTATTAACTGCCCTCTGGGCAATTAAGGATGGGCAATAAATGCTGCCTAGCCAGTGACACCCTCATCCCATAAATGAATGAAGGAAAAAAAAAAGTGATTTTAGTGGCACCATCTTGCCATCCCAATACATTGACAGGAGATACAGCGGTGAAGTCATATTGTCAGTATGCTGCTTTACCTTTAAGTGGCTCAAGAAGTCATCGCTGTACCATTGCATGTGACCTGAAGATCTCAGACTCCATCTTAACTGGGGCCAGTTGAAGCATGACACTCTCATGAAAGTGTGCTGCTATTTGTAACAGAGTAGCTGAAATGCCATGCCTGTAATTTATCTCTATGTCTGGAGTGGTAAAAAATGTCTGTCAAATTTTTCAGTACCATGTTTCCCACGTCCTTATGTTAGGGGAGCTAACATTAACATTACGTCATTAGATACAGATAGAGGCCAAGTCCATTGTTCATTGTCACAGTTCAAATTATGAAGTGTGAATGACCATTCCCTTTAAGAACAGCATGTAATAGTAGGCTTGGCTCCATCTATACAGACTGATGGCTGATATTGCTTCAGAAATTGCCGGCTTGGAAGGAATGGATTTCCCGGAGTCCGCTTTGTTCCTGGAAGCCAGGTGGAGATGGATTTCCATTTCCTCAGTCTGGTCTGATGATGGGAATATTGCAAACCCCACGTTTTGTGTAATCAACATCAAGAAGACAAGTTCCTGGACCATTCGTGACATTATCTAGCATTCAGGTTCAGCAAGTGACAAGGAAGGTAAATAAAAAATAGAAAGTCAGAAAAGGGTGGTCCATTCAGCCCTTCAAGCCTGCTGTTGCATTCAATCTGATTATGGCTCAACAACTCAGCACTCTGTTTGAAGTGATCCACAAAGGCTGGTATCCCATCACCGAGTCACCTGTTATTGACACATGAAAAGTTCTTGACTCTGGCACAGCCTCATCAATTGAAAGTTAACCTTTTAGTCCCTCCTCCATCCAGTGCCATTCCCTTAGAGCTCTTTGGTGACCACACACTTCCATTGCATTAGTGCATGATTGTTTTGGCAAAGTGTCACAGTGATTTGCCATTGTTTTCTGCAGAATGGAGGACAGGAGACTGTTCTGCTTTTACCACCTTCCCATCAGGTATATAGGAAGGGTTTGGTTAGTTTGGATGGCTGGTTTGCAATGCAGAGTGATGCCAACAGTGTGCGTTCAGTTTCCACACCAGCTATGAAGGACACTCCTTCTCAACCTCTCCCCTCGCCTGAGGCGTTGTGACCCTCAGGTTAAACCACCACCAGTCATCTCTCTCTCTATTGGGGGAGCAGCACTATGGTCTGGTAGGATTCTGGCAACTTTATCTGCATAGGAAGGATGAGCAGACTAACAATTATTAAGACACAATTTTAATATAATGTCTATAAAACTGCCTAGCAATAATATCTTGCTTGGAGAAAATTAACTGTGGATATTAACTTGGTTTAATAAGAACAAAGGAAAGCATAAGATGACAAATATTCATTTTGCCCAAACAGCCTGTTCCTTTCTTTATCATTAAGAGGTCATTTTTGACGTTGTATGAAAAATGAAATTAAATGATAGATACTGAAATAGACGTGAAAGTGGTCCTCTTGCACCTTGTGCTCTTTTCAGTTTAAATCTGGCTGGTACGGTCTATGCTGGGATTTGTTAACATTCTTACAGCCAGTTGGTGAAGGAGGAGGTCAGAAGCTAACCTTTGCTTTGTTTGAGATCAAAAACAAACAATTACAAATGCATCACTCCTGACTACAGCCCACAACTAGTGTCGGACAATGAATCCTTTGTAAATAGATTTCTGAAGAAGGGTCCAGGCCCTTCAGAAACGTCAACTTTCCTGCTCCTCTGATGCTGCTTGGCCTGCTGTGTTCATCAAGCTCTACATCTTGTTATCTCAGATTCTCCAGCATCGGCAGTTCCTACTATCTCTGAATGCTTTGTAAACTTGTTTTAATGTGTGTAGGGATATGTGGAAAAGTTGGGAGATTGGCACGAGGTAATAGAACTGGTTCAGGCACTATGGGCTGAATGGCCTCCTCCTGCACCATAATAATTCCGTGATTTTAGTCCCCCACCTGACAAACATGGTTTGATCTTCCAGTTCACTTTCTACTTTTTTTTCTACTTGCATGGTGTAGTTGGAGCTATGTATAGTGATAGTGGAGGCTCCAACTTTCTTTCCATCTCATGGCTGACTAGCAATCTCTTCCAGTCTTGCCACTTGAGTGTGTAGAAGGATTTAGAGCTGACCTTCTTTGGCTACCAAGTCCTGGGATGGGACTTGAACCCAGAACCAGGGACATTGCTCATTCTGCCACGGTATTTTCACAGTGTATCATTACATATGCATAGGTTATTATGCAATTAGACATCCCTCATCCTTCTGTAGACACTCGCCTTAATTTATATAATTAACACTATTGACTCTACCCACTTCATCAGCTAAAAGAAACTTCTGCATAGTAACTCTTTGATTTCTAAGTAGAATCAAGTGGCATTGCAGAATTGCATTCTACATCTATACCTCTATGATTCAAATCGTGTCACTTGCAAAAGACAATGACTTTGATGCTGCTGAAGGTGACATTAAAATGTACAAAACACTTGATAGACGTCAGTTGGAGTACTGTGTACAGTTGTAGATGCCAGATTGAAGGAAAGATGTAAGTGTACCAGAGAGAATGCAGATGCGATGTACAAGAATGGTTCCAGGAATGGGAAACTTCATCAGAATAGATTCAAGAGGTTGGGACTGTCAGAACAAAGAACATAACAATGTGCAGCACAGGAACAGGCCCTTTGGCCCACAATGTTGTGCCAAACATGATGCCAAATTAAACTAATCCCTTCTGTCTGCTCTTGGGCCATATCCCTACTTTCCTTGCATATTCACGTGCTTATCAAAAAGTCCCTTAAGCGACCCAATTGTATCTGCCTCCACAACCATACCTGGCAGCACATTCCAGACTCCTACCACTCTCTGTGGAAAATAATTGCCCCTCATATTTCCTTTGAACATTCCCCCTCTCACCTTAAATACATGCCCCCTACTAGTAGACCTTTCAACTCATAGAGTCATAGAGCTGCACATCATGGAAACAGACCCTTCGGTCCAACTCGTCCATGCTGACCAGATATCCTAAATTAATCTAGTCCCGTTTGCCAGCATTTGGCCCATATCCCTCTGAATCCTTCCTATTCGTGTACCCATCCAAATGCCTTTTAAATATTGTAATCGTACTAATCTCCACCACTTCCTCTGGCATTCCATACTCCATGTTCTCCTTGGAGAAAAGATGGACAAAGGTTTTCAAAACTATGCATGGGCTAGGGAGATTAGATAGGGAGAAGCTATTCCTGTTTGTAAAAGGAAACAAAAATGAAAGGAGATAGATTTAAAGTGACGTGCAAGGGTGAGGTGAGAAAAAGCTTTTGACTTGGTGAGTAGTTGGAGTATGGAATGCACAGTTTGGAAATGTGGTGGAGGCAAATTCAATTGAGACATTGAAGTGGCCTTTGGGTGATTATTTAGATAGAAGTGATTTGCAAATGTCTGGAGGAAAAGGCAGGAGATTAGCACGAGGTGATGATGCTCCTTTCAAGAGCTGGTGCAGGCACGATGGGCCAAATGGCATCCTCCTATGCTGTAACAATTCTGACATTCTCTAAAGGGTGAATTGACATTACTTCCGAGGAATAGAAGAAAGGGTTAGCACCAAGAATACAAAAGAACTCCTACATAATATGACAGTTGCACATTCCAGCACAATATTGCTCCTAACTGTTTGATCATCTGGACATTTACTTTCATACCTTAAAGACACATCTTATTTCCTAATCCAATTCTTACGATTCTGGCTCCAACTATACTTGTTGGAAGTCTTGTCCATGAATTCACCATTCTGTGAAGAAATAAGTTTCCTCTAATCCTCACTTAAGGTTCATTCAGTTCAAACTTGTGCCAAGTACTTCTGTACTCGTGGCTCAAGGCTCTCTATAGTTTAAAGACATGCAACACATCATTGTCTCCCAAATTTACACTTGTTCAAAGATCCCAGAACCCTGGAAATCTCATCTCAAAACTACATTCCAGAATAATCTTTATTGCTTTTAGTTAAACCCTTCTCAACTCAAGAATATTCCTTTGAAAGTCAAACGCTGAACTCTGTGCGCAATGTTGTACAAGTGGCCTCATCGGTTATTTGTAGGCAAATTCCTTCAAAGTGTAATGGAGTGTTTTGTTTAGCTTTGGAGCAGTGGAATTTAATGTGTAGCTAATTACTTAGAATGAGGATCTAATCTGTCCTCAAATTTATAGATGTTTTTAAATAGTCTGAGATTTTTTCTCCTGAACAGTGAATTAATAGTAAGAGGAAATACATTAGGGCTTTGCAAAGGAGGGATTGACAGGAAACGTCAAAGGAATGTGTTCACTAAAAGCCTTATTGGATAGTGAAATACCAAGCTATTAAAGAGCATTAGAAGGGAAATGGGAACACATTAGGGAGTTCTGACATGGGCTTAGGAGCAGCACAGATATAAAGCACCAATCCTCCTCTGCTGATATTTCTATGATTCAGTGTCACTTTTGCCTTGATTGGGTTATCTCAAGAAATGTTCAATAATCCCATCTAAATACTTCCTTTATCCACCTCAGTGCATATTTATCTATATTCCACAATAACATTGTGAAGCCTTGTTCCCTATCTGGATTGTTGCTAATGGTGTGCAGGTTAATGGGTTTACGCCTATCACACTGACAGTGGGGACAGAAGTCTTAGAAAATCACCACCAAAACAGGATTCCCTGACTAGGGTGAGGCAATGGCCTAGTGGTATTATGGGTGGACTGTTAATCCAGAGACCCAGATAATGCCTGGTTGACCTGGGTTCAAATCCTGCCACAGCAGATGGTGGAGTTTGAATTCAATAAATATCTGGAATTAATAATCTAATGATGACCATGAATTCATTGTCAATTGTCAGGAAAAACCCATCTGGTTCACTAATGTCCTTTAGGGAAGGAACCTGCCATCCTTACCTGGTCTGGTCTACATGTGACTTCAGACCCACAGCAATGTGGTTGACTCTTAACTACCCTCTGGGCAATTAGGGATGGACAATAAATGCTGCCTGGCTAGTGACGCCCTCATCCTGTGAATGAATTTAAAAAATTACTAATCTTCACTTCTACGAATTCATTTTCTTCAGTAATTATCTAGGATTCAAATGTCAGTTGTGGTTCAGCGATAGCATTCTTATCTCTGAAGGTTTTTAAGTTCAAGTTCTTCTCCTGGGACTTTATAGTAAAGTCCAGAGTGGCACTCAGTGTAGTACCAAAGGAGTGCTGCACTGTCACAGATGCCTACTTTAAGATAGCACATTAAACTGAGTCCCAACTGCTCTCTCCATTTGGTGTAAAAGATCTAATGGTACTATTTTAAAGAAGTGCAGGCGAATTCACTAATAATAAGGACAAATACTTATACCTCAGCCCACATCACTAAAATACCACGCAGCATCCGGTTATCATTAAATAAAACAAAGACCTGCGGATGCTGAAGATCGGAAACAAAAACAGAAGCTGCCAGAGAAACTCAGCAGATCTGGCAGCATCCTTGGAGAGAAAACAGAGTTAACCTTTTGAATCAAGCAACCCTTTCTCCGGGACAAATAATAACTCGGAAAATGTGGTGTTCGTGCTAATGACAGGGGGTCAGAGGTGTTGGGATGGAGGGAGTGAAGGAGTGAGTAGATAGGTGGAGATCGAGCCCAGAGATAGAGAAAGAAAGTGAGGGAGACAAAGAGGTAATAGACAGTGTGTCAGGGAAGGAGAAAAGCTGTTGTGCAGGCAATGAGTACATGAAAATGGATTGGCTCTGCTAAAAACAGTCCATTTCATGGCAGGGCCTGGGCTGTGGGGCTGGGTAAAGAACATAGAAGAAGATGTTCATGTTCTGAAATTATTGAACTCGATATTGAGTCCTGAAGGCTGCAGGGTTCCCAAGCGGAAATTGAAACGCTGTTCTTCCAGCTTGTGCTGAGCTTCGCTGGGGCAGTGCAGCAAGCCTGAAACAGAGATGTTGGCCAGGGAACAGGGTGATGTGTTGATGCAGCAGGAAACTGGAAGCTCAGGGTCATTTTTGTGGATAGAACGTAGGTGTTCTGCAAATTGGTTGCCCAATCTGTCCAATGTAGAGGACAACACATTGTGAGTAGCTTTTAGTTTTTGTATCTGGTTATAATCTCATTGCTTCCTGTGGGAGCTTAATGTGTGCAAATTGGTCCCTGTGTTTCCTGGGTTACAATAGTGACCAGGTTCAAAAGTACATAGCTGGCTATGAAGGGTTTTGTGACATCCTGAGATTGTGAAAGGCACTGTACAAATGCAAGTCTACTTTTTAATATATCAAGTACCTTTAAGATTTCAATTAGTCGACGATCAAGGGTAATATTGTTAGATTAAAGCAGTATAATATTGTAAGACTAAAGCAGTAGCCAGTCTTACTGACTATCAACAGTGAGTTTAAAGGGAGAACTATGCCTATTAAAATATGTTTGGCAATCATCTTCTTGCTGCGCTTCACATTTTTGACACACAAATGACAGATTATAAAATGACATTCATTTATAAAGGAAACACAATCACAGTGAGCATTTCCCACCAGGGGTACCAGCCGTTTAAAGATTAGAGGTTTAGTTTCTTTTTATGTTTTTTGGTGTAAAGTTTGCCTGAAGGGCATCAAGGAAAATTGACCAAGTGGCATTGTGTACTCACAATCCAACCAACGTGATCCTGTGCCCATTGATTAGATTGGGTGGAAAAATTGAGCATGTGGTTTTATAGATGTCTTACAGTTGACTTTTTACAGAACTCTGAGTTCTCACTTTCTCAATGTTACTTTTATGCATTGATCTTTGTGTCTTAGACATCATCAGCTGGCGAAGATGATACTGCCTGTCTATGGATGGAGGTAACAGTCATTAGGTGGATTGGCCATACTAAATTGCCCTGTAGTATCCAGGGATGTGTAGGCTGGGTGCGTTAGCCATGGGAAATGCACGGTTGCAGAGATAGGGTGGGGGTGGGGGTGGGTGCGGGGTTGGGCCTGGGTGGGATGTTGTCCAGAGGGTCACTGTGGACTTGAATGACTGAATGGCCTGCTTTCATACTGTAGGGATTCTAGGAAGTGTCACCTCTTCCACCTAATCCAAGACCCTGTTTATGATCACAGTATCACCAGCAAGAAATAAGCGCAGCCCTTAACACAAACATTTGGCAGTAAACTTAGGCAAAAAAATTGCTTCTTCATCTCGATAATGGCTGAACCCTTCGTTGAGAAGACACCTGTAGTAAAATTGAAATGGGCTGAGACAACGATGAGGGTAATTCCGTCCTTTTGGGCCGGTCAATAAAACTTGCCATGGAAAGGAGACACATTAACAAAGAGCTCTCAATAATTGTAAAAAAAGAGAGCACTACAAAGCCACAGTGTTATCATGTTGAGAGCACAACTTTGTAGTAAAAATCAAAAGCATTGCAAGAATAAATATTTCCATGGTCAGGGCAAGGGCTGGAAATGCTGGAGACAATCTGGCTACTATTCTACAAGTGCAATGGGCAAGAAGGGGACAAATACAATGTCAGAGACTTGAGGAGAGGAATAATGATTTTCCTACCTGGAGATTGATGTGCGAGCTCTCGGTCTCAGCCTGTTTGTGATCTGAAGATGTCCACTGAGCGGGGTGAACACATGCCGCAACTGAACTGCAGAAAAAGTGACAGCGGATATTCTTTTATGCTCAGCCTGACACCCACAGGGAGCTGAGGACAGCGCCAAACGCAGATGGTGATCAGCCTCCCCTTTTCCAATCTGCAAGAGTTGATTGACTCTGTCACTTAGAAACACTGAGCCATTTACAGTTCAATTTCCTGAGAGCTGTTGATTGCAGACTGCTGCACTTCAGTGACTGTGCAACACTGGTCTCCAGTGAGCTATGCTATGAATCTTATTGCTGGCTTCATTGTAATCATCCTTTGCGTCATTAATTAAGCTCTGAAAATAACGGAAATGATCACAAAGTAGGGTCCCAGGCACTCAAGAAATATCCTCCTTTAACCCTGTAGTCACCAGTTCTGTTATGCAGTATCCACCCAGCTATGACATGCATGTCGCTTAATAACTTTGTGCAAGTTATCAGATATAAATGCTGTCACTGGCATGTTGTTTTTGCAATGTCTTTTTATTTACCATTTGGCATTTGACTTCACCTTTTGTCTCTGTACATTTATTTTGTGCGTTCACAGGGTTGCTGGCAATTTCAGCATTTATTGCGCATCCCTAATTGCCTTTGAGGTGTTGTCAGTGCTGAGTTTCCCTGGTGCCGACATATTTCACCCTGTCACATGTGAGCAAACAGAGATGACCTGCCGGAGCTGTTTAAGGTGATGCAAGGGTTTGATACTACAGGTGTAGAGAAAATACTTGTCCTTGTGGAGGCAGCTCGGGGATGGGGTTGGGGTGTTGTGCTGGTGAGTAAAATACATTGCTTCTCAGATCATAATCAAACACAAAGGCCACGATGTGGAGGTGCTGATGTTGGACTGAGGTGGTCAAAGTCAGAAGTCACGCCACACCAGGTTATATTTGATATCACAAGCTTTCGAAGCGCTGCTCCTTCATCAGGTGAACAAAAAGGGACAACAATCAAAAAGATTTCCCCACACCATTCATTTGCTTTCACTAATAAAATCGACAGAAATAAAAGTTCTATTACAATCATCCACAGTTTATACATGGGTGGCAAGATTAAAATGAGAAACTGAAAGAGCTATTGATGCTGGAAATCAGATAAAAATGAGCCCCAGCCTTGTGCGTGGTATGTTGGCTCAGTGGTTAGCACTGCTGCCTCACAGTGCTAGGGACCTGGGTTCAATTCCACTCTTGGGTGACTGTCTGTGTGAAGTTTGCATGTTCTCCCTGTGTGGGTTTTCTTTGGGTGCTCCAGTTTCCTCCCACAGTCCAAAGGTGTGCAGTTGAGATGGATTTTTCTGTGCTAAATTTCCCTGTAGAGATGTGTGGGTTAGTTATAGTAGATGCAGAGTCCCAGGGATAGGGGCTTGGTCTGGGTGGGATGCTCTTCAGAGGGTTGGTCCTCACACAATGGGCTGAATGGCCTCTTCCTGCTTTAGGGATTCTATGACTATCCCTGACTTCAGGGAACCTGCAGGCCCCTGAACCTTGGAATTGTCACATCTCTCTGTAGATCAAAAGTTGCTAAACATCTTTTTGTTTTGACCAAATTTTCACCACCATCTACTCTCTCATCCACCCCACTGTCCCAGTCCAGTCGTTTGCTTAGCTCCTGGCAACTGCTCAGAGGTGTCTTGCTATGAAGAATCAAGTTGCAGATGCTTTTTTTAAAAAAAATAAATCTTTCAGCAGCCAAGAGACATCTGTGCTATTTGCTCTGGTGAATCTCCTGGGAAATTCAGCCAACTAATGCAGAAAATATTATTGGACCTTTATTGTTTGTTATATTTTTCTTATTATCAGTGTGCATCTGCATTATTTTGTAGCAAAACTGGAATCAATGGGTATTAGGAGCAAACTCTCTGCTGGTTGGAGTCATACCTGACACATAGGAAGATGGTTGTGGTTGTTGGCGGTCAATCATCTCAGCTCCAGACCATCTCTGCAGGAGTTCCTCAGGGTAGTGTCCTAGGCCCAACCATCTTCAACTGCTTCATCAATGATCTTCCCTCCATCATAAGGATGTTCGCTGATGATTGCACAATGTTCAGCCATGGCATGGGGTTTAAGGTGAGGGGGAACCTGTGTAAAAAGGACCTGAGGGGCAACTTTGTCACGCAGACGGTGGTGTGTGTATGGAATGAGCTGCCAGAGGAAGTGGTGGAAGCTGGTACGATTATAGCATTTAAAAGGCATCTGGATGGGGACATGAATAAGAAGGGTTTAGAAGGACATGGGCCAAAAGCTGGCAAATGGGACTAGATTAATTTAGGATATCTGGTCGGCATGGATGAGTTGGACCAAATGGTCTGTTTCCCTGCTGTAAATCTCTATGATTCATTCATGACTCCCCAGATACCAACAGGGACCTGGAGGACCTAATATAAGGGATGATGCAGAGGAGGGCTGTCCCTCTCCTGAAGGACCAGCAGAAGAGGCCACGATAATGGACCCTGGCAGCTGGATCCAAGGTGACTGTCTCAGTCAATATTGTATCTGTGGTGTGGGGGAGTGGCCAGAAGATCCACATGGAGGTCAATGACCTTCTCCACTCCACCAACATAACTCACACACTCTTTGCTCTGCTACCTCACACTCACTGTGTCTCTGCCACTGCAAGGCTCGTGCTCTGTTACTCTCACGATCGCATGCAACATCCTTCCTCACCTGCTCTCACACCCTGTGCCCAAAAAGAGGGCAGAAAAGGTCTGGATGGGTGTGGGGGTGCCCGACATCAGACTCCTCACCCGCTTTATGTACATTTGATTTGGATACATTCATCCAGTGCCTCCAGGTTGTGCCCTGTGAGATGCTGTTTGGTGCTGAGCGTCATGGAGGCTCCTCACAGCCAACAGTGAACTGAAATCGTTGGGTACTCGCTTGTACTTCTGAGAAATCTCGATGTTTGGCACATTTGATAAGAAGCTGAATGTTAGTGAGGCAAGTTTTGCTATTAATGAAGTGTTTAAGAAACTAGAATCCCCGTTAATTAGCAACTTACCACAAATCACCTCACCACTCAGCATTATCATAAAAGATGCAGCAATTTGTTCCTCACTTTGAGATAGGCCTCGCTAGATTCTGCCTGAAATCTCACCAGAGTCCATGTTGTTCCAGCCCCTGTAAGATTCCATCCACATTTTGTTTTAAGCTTTCTCTTACATTCCCTCCAGTGTGGAAACAGGCCATTTGGCCCAACAGGTCTATGCCATTTCTCTGAAGAGCATCTCACCCAGACTCACAACCCCCGCCCTATCCCTATAACCCTGCATCTCTTATGGCTAATCCACGCATCCTTGGATGCTATGGGGCAATTTCCCATGGCCAATCCACCCAACCTGCACATCTTTGGACTGTGGGAGGAAACCAGAGCACCTGCAGGAAGGCACAGGGAGAATGTGCAAACTCCACACAGACTGAGGCTGGAATTGAACCCAGATCCCTAGCCCTGTGGGGCAGCAGTGCTGACCACTGAGCCACTGTGTCATCCCAACAATAATCACCCAGTTCCCTGCTCTGTGGCCATAATGTTCATTGTTGAAGCCACTCAGCCTATTGAGTTGATAATGCTGGCTCTTTGTAGCACTACATCCCATTTTCCTTCCTGTGTCCTGATAAGTGGTGAACTGTTTTTTTCTCATTCAATCTCTCTTTGAAATCATTCATCAACTCCATTTTGACTTAGTTTCTGCTTTCAGCTCCCATATAAGCAAAGAGTGATGCATGGAGCAGTTAAGGTAGATGGAGTAGATACATTAAGGGGAACCTAGATCAGCACATGACTGAGAAAAGAATAGAAGGATATATTGATAGGGTAGGAGAGAGATCAGAGGACGCTTGTGTCAAGTCAGGCCTGCCATAGGCCAAATGGCAAAATGGCCATTTTCTAAACAGTAGATTCCAAATCAAAAACAAATTCTCAGCTATTGACAGCTCTTCCCCACCACCATCACCAAACTCTCCAGTATCCCCTTCCCCATTCCGTCAGAGGTCTGATCAATACAGAAGATGGGGAAACCAGTGTGAACCACTGGGATGACATCTGGTGATAACTTAGGGCAAAAAGTAGGGATAAATTTGTAGCACGTAGAAAGCAGCTTGTCGTACTCATAAATTAAATCAACCACAAGACTTGATGGCCTGGTTATCATTACTCATAGGTCCTCATTGGTTGAATCTGAGTGCTGAACCTGCAGCGTCATCATAGAAAATCATCAGATGATGGGCCCTTCAGTATTACAAACATTTAATTAGATAGTCATCTTCCTGGCTGCTACCAAAAGATGCCACTGTAAGTCTTACAGATCCTCCCTTATAAATTACAAGATAAATGTTCTCAAACTATAATTTCCCCGTTCCCAGCAACAGCAACAACAACCTGCTTTACTGTGACAGTAAAACATCCCAAGGCACTCCACTGGAATGTTGTCAAGTGATTATTGCTCAACCAACATCACTCACTGCATGTTTGGTCATTATTGCAAACCTATTTGTGGGATCTTGCTGTATTCACATATGTCAAAAAAAACCTTGGAACATCCTGAGGTCTTAGAAACAAAGAAACAAAAGAAAAGGTGCAGGATTAGGCCATTCAGCCCTTCAAGCCTGCTCCACCATTCAATATGATCATGACTGATGATCCAACTCAGTCTCCTGTCTCTACTTTCTTCACATACTGTTTGATCCCATTAGCCCTGAGAATGATATCTAACTCCTTGAAAACCTTCAATGTTTTGGCCTCAACCACTTTGTGTGGCAGAGAATTCTACAGGCTTACCAGTCTCTGGGTGGAGAATTTTCTCCTTATCTCAGTCCTAAATGACCTACCCCCTGGTTCTACACTCCTCTGTCTTCGGGAACTTCCTTCCTGTGTTTACCCTGTCTAGTCCTGTTAGAAGTTTACAGATTTCTATGAAATATCACCTCCTCTCCCCAATCTTCTAAACTCCAATGAGTATAGTCCTGACTAATCCAGCCTCTCTTTATATGCCAGTCCTGCCATCCCAGGAATCAGTCTGGTAAACCTTTGTTGCACTCCCTCCATAGCCAGTCATAAATGTTGGTGTAAATCCACACCGCAAAATAGTAACCAGCTCCAAGAAAGAATGGTAGGAATTGAATTGGTAGGATATGGCCTTAATTTGGGCATAGGGAATGGGAACAGCAAGAAACTGTGATGGATTTGGCGGTCTATCTAGGGTTGGCTGTTGGATGCTGTGCTTTCTCCCATTGATTGGTAACCAACATCAGGAGCTTATCTTTCACTCATAAACTGCTCTGCCACTCTCTGCCCACATATTGCTTTGGTGGCTAAGGCCAGTGGGCCCTCTAATTGGATCAGCTGCTCTATGAGCCCACCCACCATTGAACACAGACATGGTCAGTTATAAGGCTACCTTCCAGAAGGATGCACTGGTGAGCACACTGATAAGTTGGGTTTTGGCTTTGGGGGCGGTGCAGGGATTGCACACGACCCTGATAAGGGCCCTACAACCAGCTCCCAATGCCCACTTCAAAAGCCAGCTCATCATTTTTGAGCACATAGTCAGCTCAGAAGAAAGCAAATTGAGCTGCAAAAGCCTGTTTTACCGCACAACAAGGAAAGAGAGATTACTTATCCTAACCTCCTTTGTCTGTACTGCAATTGCTGGTACCTCCCTTTCAATAACTACTAGTCTGTACTGGGATAATGGCAATTCCCTTTCTGTTCTCTTGTCAAAATGATTTATTAATTCACAATATAATTACTGTTTCTGAGACAGGCGTCCTGCCTATGATAATGATGATCACAAATTGTAAACAGACAACTGTTATCACTTCCAAACATTTACAGCCATGACAAACCACTTAGCAGTAAGCCACAAGGTCCAGAACAAATAATCTAATTATCCAGATCATGCAATCTTGCTTGTCCCTAAACTCAACTGCTTAGCAGAGCCAGTCATAAAACAGGATTAGATAATTGTGCCTCCGCTGATCCCTCAATGAGCTGTTCATTTTGTCTACGTTGAAATGTCAAAATAACCTTAGCATGGGGCATGTCCTGGGTGTTATCTGTGGTCATAAAAATGTGATCTTTTACTGACATCATCTTCACAGGCTATGGATGGGAGCTGGGTGGCGGATTGTCCTACGGATCTCATTCACTCTATCGCTCAATTACTACAAAGATTCGGGCTTTCACCTGGGAAATGCTTTATTTTCATGCATAAAGGTGTACCTGTAGTAACAGAGGGTTTTTGAAATACCAGAAATACATTAGAATCCTTTCCTGGAAAATTCTAGTCTCTTGCATGTCCTAATTTTTGCTGTGGTGAAGATGTGTAAATTATATATTACCGCCTTTTCTGGCCTTTAGATTTCAACATTAAGGCAGAATACTTCTTGAGAGGTTTTCTTTAAAATTAAAACAATGTCAGGGAATCATTATAGAACAGTGTCTAAATCCAACATTCATCCAAGAGTTGGTGACAGAAGGCCTCTGTGGTATGAATGGGGAAGAAAAATTACTGTTGGGTTTACAAGAGGAATGGTAAATCTGTAAGGCTATTAACTTTGTTTGCAGTTCAGAAGAATATAGGATTGAGCATATTTTCTATTCAGTAGAGGTTGCCAACTATGGAAGGTATGAGTTATAAAGAAAGGCTGGATAAGGTGGGATTTTTTTCACTGGAGTATAGGAGGTTGAGAGGCGACCTTAAAGAAGTTTATAACATAATGAGGGGCATAGATAGAGTTAGTGGCTGTTGTCTTTTCCCTAGGATGGGGGATTTGAAGACCAGGGGGTGCATTTTTAAGGTGAGAGGAGAGAGTTTTAAAAAAGACATGAGGGGCAAATTTTTTACACAGAGGGTCGTTTACGTGTGGAATGAACTTCCTGAGTGGATGTAGGTACAATTGCAATGTTTAAAAGACATTTGGATAAGTACATGAATAGGAAAGGTTTGGAGGGATATGGGCCAGGAGCAGGCAGGTGGGACTAGTTTAGTTTGGGGTTATGTTCAACATTGACTGGTTGGACCGAAGGGTCTGTTTCCATGAGATGACTCCATGACTTTATGACTTTAAGACATCAAGTTTGTGTTGGAGGTAAGGTCACTTTCTCTCCTAAGAGAAGTTCTGGGTGCTTTAGGGAACATATAACCTCAGCAGAAGTGTTTAGTTTGCGAAGTTTCCCTACCAGGAAAGTTTGGTTAGAAATCCAGCTCTGAAGAAGAGTCACATCACATTCAAAATGTTAACTCTCCACTTCTCTGGCATTTGAAGCTGAGAAAGTTTAGGCCCTCAAATTTGTGAGAAAGTTCATGTCAGCAGATTTGAAAAATAATCATCCAATTGTTTCCACAGCTCACAGTTTACTGCAGCGGTTCAAGAAGGCAGTTCACAGCCACCTTCTCAAGGGGCAATTAGGGACGGGCTTATAAATGCTGGCCAAGCTAGTGACATCCATATCCTATAATTGAGTAAAAGATAATCAGTTGAATAGAAATGTAAGAGTTGAGGTAGGGGTGTAATTTCTCTGGATTTGAGTTAATGTAATAAATAAAGTCAGAGAACAGGGTGAAAAATTGCTTTGCTGTGTGTTTAAGATCTTGTTGTCTTTTATATTTACCTAACTTGTTTTTGACTTTGTTCTGCTGTTTAAAACAAAACTGTAGCCTTGTACAAACATTTCAGGGACTAACCACCACCTCAACCACCTAACTCACCTAAACAAACAAATCGTGTGGTTGACTGAGCTAATTTCTTCGCCCAGAGAGTGGTGAGCCTGTGGAATTCTCCACCTTAGAAAGTGATTGAGGCCAAAACATTGAAAATTTTCAAGAAGGTGTTAGATGCATTTTTTGGGGCTAAAGAGATCAAAGGATTGGGAACAGGGGACTGAGTTGGATGATCAGCCATGATTATATTGAATGGCGCAGCAGGGTGAATGGGCTGAATGGTCTATTTCTGCTTCTATTTTCTATATTTCTATTAGTTTGGGCTCCAGGCAGACTGATCAAGGAACAGAGGACATAAGAACATAGGAACAGCCCCTCAAGTCTGTTCATTATCCCACGAAATCATGGCAGATCTGTGGCCCAATTCCATATACCTGCTGAAGGTGAGGCAAGGTCAAAGATTAACCTTAGGCTTTGCTTCTTAATTTTGCCATTTATTGCATCTGAGTATTAAATATACATGGCAATCAGAGATATACCAGGCTCTGATCTTACTGTTAAAGTATTGATAGACGTATTACATCAGCTATAATGTTTAATACTAAACATTCTACTACAATGCTTCTTTGGACATGCTTCCTTCTCTCTCTCATGTGTGCTCTTACTATCTCTGTATCCAATCCCTATCATGCACCAACTAACTCCGCCTACACTGTGCTATTTATGCCCTGTGAGGAGTAGCTTCCTTACATCATTGCCAGATTGCTCCTTTATTTTCTTTTCAACTACATGATTTTGGAAGTCAGGTCTGTCATTGCATGTTCATTATTTCTTATTTGCCTTATTCTCTTCAATGGGGGTTCTTGTGGAGCAATTGTAGTGTCGCTATCTCTGACCCAGGGTGTGAAGGTGCCAGTATTAGACTGGGGTGGGACAAAGTCAGAAGATACACAACACCAGGTTACAGTCCAAAAGATTTAATTGAAATCACAAGCTTTTGGAGAGTAGCCCCTTTGTCAGTTGAAGTGAGAGAGAAGCAAACAAAACACAAAATTTATGGATAGAGAGATCAAAGGCAGAGAGATAAAAAAAATCATACAAATGGTGTGAGTGGAGTGTCGAATAATAAGTCCCTGCAGGTGATCCAAACTGTCAGATGGTGTGAGTAAAGTGTCAACAGCTGAATAACAAGTGATGGGATGACCTATAATTTGATTAAATGAGGCAGAGAGATAATTACAAAAAATTAAAAATAAGGTAATGCTTGAGACAAACCAAATGACTAGAATAACATGATAGGTACAAGAGTCGCATGCCAAGAGTCTAACCAAAGTAATAAGTAATCCAAAACTGTACAAACTAATTAAGGTAGAGAGACCATAACAATTTATCAATGTAATGGTGACAAAACTGGATGGTAAGGAAGGTTTTACAGATAGAGAACAGTGTGGTGGGGTCACATATAGGACGACATGAGCCCAAGATCATGGTTGAGGCTGTCTTCATGGGTACGGAACTTGGTTATCAGGTTCTGCTCGGTGATTCTATGTTGTTGTGTATCTCAAAGGCTGCCTTGCTTACCCGAAGATCAGAGGCTGAATGTCTTTGGCCACTGATGTGTACCCCACTGGGAGGGAACATACCTGACTGAGGTCCATTGTCTTAGTGTCTGCATGATCTCGCCAATAAACCATACCTTGGGGCATCCTTGCCTGCAGCGTATGAGGTAGATAACATTGGCCAAGTCACATGAGTATTTGCTGTTTATGTGGTGAGTGGTGTTCCCGCGTGTGATGGTAGTGTCCATCTCGATGATCTGACATGTCTTGCAGAGGTTACCATGGCAGGGTTGTGTGGTGTTGTGGTCAATGTTGCCCTGAAGGCTGGATAGTTTGTTGTGAATGTTGGTCTGTTTAAGATTTGGTGGTTGTTTGAAACCAAGAAGTGGAGGTGTAGGGAAGATCTTGGCTAGGTGCTCATCGTCATCGATGACATGTTGAAGGCTGTGAAGAACATGGCGCAGTCTCTCCATTCTGGGGAAATGCTGGATGATGAAGGGTACCCTATTGGTCATATCCTGTGTCTGTCTCCTGAGGAGTTCGCTGCGGTTTTTCGCTGTGGCACATCTGAACTGGTGATCGATGAGTTGAACATTATATCCTGTTTTTATGAGGTCATCCTTCAAAACCTTCAGGTGTCTGTTGTATTCCTTCTCATCTGAGCAAATCCTGTGTATGTGCGGGACTTGTCTGTAGGGGAAGGCTTCTTTAACATGTTTCGGGTGGAAGCTAGAGAAGTGCAGCATCATGAGGTTATCCGTGGGCTTGTGAAAGAGTGAGGTACTGAGGTGTGTGTCCTTGATGGAGATGTGTGTGTCCGAGAATGGGACTGATTCTAAACAGTAGTCCACGGTAAGTCTGATGGTGGGATGAAACTTGTTGCTGTCACTATGTTGTCGCTTCAGTGATTCCTCGCCCTGAGTCCAAAGGAAGAAAATGTTGTTGATGTATCTGGTATATCGTGTTGGTTGGAGGTCCTGCACAGCAAAGAAGTCTTGCTCAAACTTGTACATTATACCCTCGGCATGCGACTCTTGTGCCTATCATATTATTCCAGCCATTTGGTTTGTCTCCAGCACCACCTTATTTTTAATTTTTTGTAATTATCTCTCTGCCTCATTTAGTCGGATTATAGGTCATCCCTTCTCTTGTTATTCAGCTGTTGACACTTTACTCACACCATCTGACACTTTGGATCACCTGCAGGGACTTAGTATTCGGCCGGTTGAAACACCACTCACATCACTTGTCTGGTCTTTTGATCTCTCTGACCTTGATCTTTCTCTACCCTATAAATTCTGTGTTCTGTGCGCTTCCCTCTCACTTCACCTGATGAAGGGGCTATGCTCTGAAAGATTGTGATTTCAAATAAACCTGTTGGATTATGACCTGGTGTCATGTGACTTCTGACACTGCCCTGGGGTTGGGGCTTGATTCAAGTCCCATTTGCTCTAGTGTTGTGTAATAACGTCTCTAAGGAGGTTGATTGGAAAATATTGTACTTGCTTGATCAGGGATTTTGAGGTATACACGTAGTGCCTCTGCCTCTGAGCAAAGAATCCCAGGTTCAAGTCTCATCTGGTCCAAAAGTGTGTCCATAACATGACTGAAAACGGTTGATTTGAAAATCTCTGCTCTTTTGAACATTTTTCCAGGATATTCTTTGGTGCTGTGGCCAATCCACTGGCATTAATTTGACAGGGATGTATTAGAAACCTTGAAACAATCTTTCTGTTACTCCTCTTGTGAAATAATGCCAACACTTTTTGAATTAACCTAAAATCATTGTGACATTCTCAACATTAACGCTAAAGTTGATGAGCATTGCATGAATGCTAATTGGGATAAAAGGCTCAAAATCATAGAAATGTTATAGCACAGAGGACGTCCATTCAGCCCATCATGCCTGTGCCAGCTTATCAAGTGAAAATTATGCTACTAGTAATATTATCTGTATTATTATTAATTAATAATACTAGTGTAACTGTCCTGCCATAGTCCTGTAAAATGTAAAATTTTAAAATGTAGAACGTCAAGTGTTGACCTTTTCTGATATTAAATTGACAGACTGATATACATTTCTCCTGATTTTTCCCACATTTTACACTATTGCACAAAATCAAAGTCTTCCGTATTAGACATTAATTGTTCAGTCTCTCTACAATGCACAAGTTTATTCCTATCTGCTCTGTACTGTTTTTTTCTCAAATATCTTCTCAATCTTTGAGGTCCTTGGACTTTGAAGCCCTGCATCTATATTTCTACCTATTTATCTAATCTAAATCTTCGTCTGTGCACAATTTATTCTTGAACAGCTGCCTTAAGAGGACTTCATTTAATAAATTATACGCTTTCCGCTTGGCTGTGAGAGCCAGGATCTGGGAGTAAAGATAAGAGCTGTCATTGTTGGTGGACAAATTAAGTGAATTTGATAATTTTAATGTCAGTTTCTGTAATGTTCCTGTCACTCAGTGATCACTTTTACGATGTTGGTAAAAGCAACACTTTTGCAATGGATCAGAAATAGATACAAAATGCTTTTCAATTTTATTCTCCACTGTGAAACATCATCCAGACAAAGATCTCGATTAGATAAATAGGTAGAAATATAGATGCAAAGGTTCGAAGTCCAAATACCTCAAAGATTGAGAAGCCATTTGAGAAAAAAAAACAGAACAGAGCAGATATGACCCCACCACCAAAGACATCTTTCCCTCCCCACCCTTATCTGCTTTCCGGAGGGACAACTCTCTCCTGACTCCCTTGTCCGCTCCACACTCCCCTCCAGCTCCACCACACCCGGCACTTTTCCCTGCAACCGCAGCAAGTGCTACACCTGCCCCCATACCTCCTCCCTCACCCCCATCCCAGGCCCCAAGAAGACTTTCCACATCAAGCAGATGTTCACCTGCACATCTGCCAATGTGGTATACTGCATCCGCTGTACCCGGTGTGGCTTCCTCTACATCAGGGAAACCAAGCGGAGACTCGGGGACCGCTTTGCAGAACACCTACGCTCGGTTCGCAACAAACAACTGTACCTCCCAGTCGCGAACCATTTCAACTCCCCCTCCCATTCCTCAGACGACATGTCCATCCTGGGCCTCCTGCAGTGCCACAACGATGCCACCCGAAGGTTGCAGGAACAGCAACTCATATTCCACTTGGGAACCCTGCAGCCCAATGGTATCAATGTGGATTTTACAAGTTTCAAAATCTCCCCTCCCCCCACTGCATCCCAAAACCAGTCCAGCTCGTCCCTGCCTCCCTAACCTGTTCTTCCTCCCACCTATCCCCTCCTCCCACCTCAAGCCGCACCTCCATCTCCTACCGACCAACCTCATCCCGCCCCCTTGACCTGTCCGTCCTCCCTGGACTGACCTATCCCCTTCCTAACTCCCTACCTACACTCACCTTTCCTGGCTCCATCCCCGCCTCTTCGACCTGTTTGTTTCCTCTCCACCTATCCTCTCCTCTACCCCACTTCTAACCGCCTCCCACTCTCTCCCTATTTATTTCAAAACCCCCTTCCCCTCCCCCTTTTCTGATGAAGGGTCTAGGCCCGAAACGTCAGCCTCTCTGCTCCTATGATGCTGCTTGGCCTGCTGTGTTCATCCAGCCCTGCACCTTGTTGTCTCAGATATGAATAAAACTGTGCATGTAGGGAGACTGAACAATTAATATTTAATACGGTAGATTTTGAGTTAGTGCAGTGACGAAAATTCTGAGTCAGCCGCAAATATATATTTCTCCATTTTTACTTCCATCAAAATAATTGCATTTCCATTGATTTTGACAGTGAGAAGAATGAGGAGAGATGCATAGCAGTCTGTCAACTTAAAATCACAAAAAGTCAACATCATTGCCATCTGAAATTTTACACTGTAAAATAGTTAGTGTCTGTGATCCATGTGAAATATAGTTCATTGCAAGACCTGTCACATCAGCTCCTCTTAGTCCAGTTCAGCACAGCCTTGAAACTATGCATTGAGATTGCATTCTCAGGCGTTTCACAGAAGCATGAACAAAATGTGTATTGAAGGAGATAGAAAGAAGAGATATAAAGCTCCATTTCACTTGTTTATCTTTCAAAGCGAAGATGACTAGGTTTACCACCTGGGGCTTTTGGTGGGTACATGCTGATCTACATCCAGAATATTCAACTGCAAACAGAACAGGATTCTGCAGCCAGTGAGTTTTGGATAAGTTGCGAGCTGGAGATTCACACTTCTTGTGTTTTCTCCCTGTCCCTGAGATACACGTGTTTTAGAGAAGGCTGCACAGTTTGTTTTTTAACTTTGTTGCATCATGTGCAGAGGTCCTGGGCCAGCCTCTCCCAACATTTAAGTTTGATATCAAACTGCTAAGTGAACCATTCAGAGTGCCCTGGTAGTGTTTCCTTCGATCGCTGTGAATGCACAGCCCAGAGTTGAGCTCTCTATAGAATATTCCCTAAAGTAGGCAAACATCAGGAATTCTGGCTACATATCCAGCCTAATTCAGTGACTAGCTCACTATGATGTGGATGCTTGGCATGACAATACTATGGCTTTAAGAAATGTATTTTCTCCTTTTCTTTAATGAAGAAAGTTTGAGATGGAGTTGTAGACCTGTCTACTCCAATAAAGTAAACAGTTTGTGAGGCCTTAGGGTTTTTGAAAAAGTTGGAACATTAGAAACAGCGGGGATGGGTGGGGTCAAGCTCCCACAGAACCAGAATTTTTTATTTCCAGCTTCCAATACTTGCTGGGGTCTTGAAGGTGGAAGTGAAAGTTCTTATTCCTGTCTCTGTGAGATCTAAAAGCTGGGCCTCTCTTCCTACAGCTAGAATTGCATGTGAGACAATCAATTTTACTGAATTTGCCTTTGCCAAGTGTGTGTTTATGGGTTTGGAACAGTTAACTAGTTGTAGCTAATTTTTATATTATTTTATTAAGCGTTTCGATAGAGTTACAGTTAAGCCAATTCTTTTCTTTTTTTTGTTTTATCTGTATTTTAACTGTTGTATAAAAATAAAGTGTTTTGCTTAAATTCAAGTAGTTTGACCAATCAAATTGCATCTGGAATGCAATTTATATTAGCTTTAAAATAAGGAAAAGTTAGGGTCCAGGCTATCTTCTTAATATATTTTGAGGGAGTTTGGTCTGGTCCACAACGTTGGCATATCAGCTCAAGTGAGCACTTCTCTTCCCCGTATTTTGTCTAGCCATCTGATCCTTAGTACCTTCAATAGGCAGTTGAAGAAGGTAGCTCAACTAAAAGCCAGCCCTCAAAGTGCTGTGTACTGCAGACGGTCTCTGAGAGGCTCAGACGGGAGGGGCGGATGTGAAGAATTCCTCAGTACTGGAAGATGGGGCAAAAGTAGGAGCTGAAGGGAGGAACTACAAAGGAGGCAGGAATACCGTCTTCATCCTTAGACAGACAAAGAGTACTCCTCTGCTAAAATATAATGCCATTTCAAGGAATTTAATTTTGTTTTTGTATTATGTTTAGGGCACCGTTTGATGTAATTATGGTCAATTTAATTTATGCTGATGGACTGCGATTGTGTTGGTGTTTGAAACAAATAGATAAATACATAGATTAATAAAAGACTGGAATTTTAAACATGCATGTGTCAATTATTGCTCAGAAAATAGTACAAATAGATATTACACCCAGCATGGATGTAAACGATCCATTTTTGAAGATGAGCAGGGGTACTGTATCGAGTGTCCTTTCCAGTAGCAAGACCAATGTGCAAGGAAGCTTTATCACTGAGTGTGTAGTTAGGGTCTGGAACGCACTGCCTGAAAATATGGTGGCGGCAGGTTCATTTGAAACATTAAAGATGGGCACTGAATGATTATTTGGATAGAAATGATGTGTGAGGGTATGGGCGGAAAGGCAGGAGATTGGCACTAGGTAATGACTCTTGTTTGGAGAGCCAGTACCTACATGATAAGCCTATCAGCCTCCTTCTATGCCGTAACAATTCTGTGATTCTGATTTATCCTTCACCAATCTCACCAACCCTGGTCATTGCCTCATCGCTGCTTGTGGGTGCTCCTGTGCCCAAAATACCTGCAAAGTTTCCTACATAAAATAGTGACTGTGCTTTATTTTATTGGTGACAGAGGACTTTGAGGTATTTGGTGGTCACGAGAAACACTATATAAAGGCAATTCCTTCTGCCTTCAACTCACACAGGAGAATTGTGCCTGCTATCCAGGAAATGTTGATTTTCTATATAGCGTAAGCACAGGAATTATGAACTTTGGACCCCGTTCTACTACATTACCATGGCATATCCGGAGCTTTGTCCCAAGGGAAGGCAGAGTGCAAGAGATGCACGCACGAGGGAATTATCGGAGCGAGGCTAAAGCAGGGTTACGGTTATAGTATGGCTAACCCTTGCTCTGCCCTTTGTCACTTCGCCAGACTGGTCCTCAAAATCAGAAGGAACAGGCCTGAGGTTTCACACCCAACCCTGTTGAAGGTGAAGAATAGAGATGGGTTGGCAGCAGCCTTTTGTCCTCATTCATAGGATGTGGGCATCACTGGCCAGGCCAACGATTATTGCCCATCCCTACCAGCCCTTGAGAAGGTGGTGGTGAGCTGCCTTCTTGAACTGCTGCAGTCATCCTGCTGTGGGTTGACCCACAATGCCATTGGGGAGGGAATTCCAGGATTTTGACCCAGCGACAGTAAAGGAATGACAATATATTTCTAAGTCAGGAGGGTGGGTGGCTGAGAGGGGAACTTGCAGGAGGTGACGTTCCGAAGTATCTGCGGGCCTTGTAGCTTAGAAGATGTTAGGGTAGAGAATTTCTGCAGTGCATCTTGTAGATAGTACACACTGCTGCTACTGAGCGTCGGTGGTGGAGAGAGTGGATGTTTGTGGATGTGGTGCCAATCAAGCGGGCTGTTTTGTCCTGGATGGTGTCAATCTCCTTGAGTGTTGTTGGAGCTGCACTCATCCAGGCAAGTGGGGAGTATTCCATCACACTCCTGACTTGTGCCTTTTTGATGATGGACAGGCTTTGGGGAGTCAGGAGTTGAATGGCTTTGTGATTCCGAGCGTCTGACCTGCTCTTGCAGCCACAGTACCTATATGATGAGTCCAGTTCATTTTCTAGGGAATAGTAACACACAGGACAAATGTTACTTTCAATTTCTGAGCCCAAACCTGAATATTGTCTCAGTTTTGCTGCATCAGAAAATGATTCCCACTTCTGCCCTTATCATGGAGGGATGATCATTGATGAAGCAACTCACAATTGTTGGGCTGAGATCACTACTCAGAGGAACTCCTGCAGTGTAATCCTAGAGGTGAAATTACTGACCTACAACAACAACACACTGTGTCATGTGCAAAGAATGGTTATATTTTATATTTCAGATTTTAATTTGTGAAATGAGAAAAGAACTGGTTTAAAAACCAAAGATTGCTGGAGGATTAATGCCTGCGTTTGAAAGCCAGTCACCTGACTCTCAGTGTAAACACTGTATGCACAGCTGCTGGTTCAAGCAGTAGTAGGAGATGGTGCAGATGGGCTGGAGCTAAGTGTGTGTAGAAATGAAGAGTCAGTTAGCACCGGGTAGCCGATTGGTCTGTGGACTAGTGATGAGTTATTTTGGACAATGGCCTTTCTCCTGCCAACGTCTATATGGATAGCTGAACAGATTAGGGCTGTGAGTAAGACAGGGACAAGCCATGAGATCTCTACCAGCTCAGGAGCTCTCACTGTTCTCTGCAATAAAAGCCAATTTAAGCCTTAAGGAAAACAGTTTAATTTTCCTTCAGCAGTTGCTGTAAACAGTGACCTTTTATTAATTAGTCAGCAAACCTGGAGGAAACCCATGCAGACACGGGGAGAATGTGCAAACTTCAGATTTCAAACAGACAGTCGCACAAGGCTGGAATGGAACCTGGGTCCCTGGTGCTGTGAGGCAGCAGTGTCAATCACTGAGCCACTGTACCTGTAATCAGAGTCTATTTATTTGCAATGAATATTAATTTTTGTTATGTATAGAAGACTGGTCTGTATTTTGTATCAACCTGTGTCCAAAAGTCAGATAAATTAGATAATTCCGCATACAAATTCTGGGGGTGGCACAGTGGCACAGTGGCACAGTGGTTCAGTGGCTCGCACTGCTGCTTCATAGCACCAGGGATCCAGGTTCAAATCCATTCCTCAGGCACCTATCTGTGTGGAGTTTGCACATTCTCCCCATGTCTGTGTGGGTTTCCTCCAGGTGCTCCAGTTCCCTCCCACAGTCCAAAGATGTACAGGCTAGGTGGATTGGCCATGCTAAATTGCCCATAGTGTTCAGGGATGTGTAGATTAGGTGAGTTACAGGGGGATGGGTCTGGGTGGGATGCTCCAAGATTCAGTATGGACTTGTTGGGTTGAAGGGTCTGTTTCCACACTATAGGGATTCTATGATACTTTTTAAAATCTTTGATGTTTGTGGTGACTTTGGGGATAGTGGGGCTTGATTTTCAGTGCATTACTCCAACGAGGTGTCACACTGCGTAACTCAAATCTGCAGAGAGGTTTGCTCCTTGTTCCACTGACTCCTATTTTGCTGAGGGATGCTTGATGCCTCACTTGGTCAAACACAGTCAAGGACAGCTGCTTTCACCTTCCCTCCCTAAATTTATCTCATTTGCTAACATTTTATTGCAAGTAGACTGATAGGGCGGTAATTGGCTGGGTTGATTTTTTTTCCTGCTTTTTGTGTAAATGACATACCTGGGCAATTTTCCACATTCTGGGCAGATCCCATCGTTGCAGCTGTATTGGAACAGCTTGCCTAGATGTGTCACAAATTCAGGAGCGCAAGTCCCCAGTGCCATTGCTGCAATGTTGTCAGGGATCAGTGCCTTTGTAGCATGCAGTGCCTCCAGCTGTTTCTTGATATCACATGGAGTGAATTGAATTGGCTGAAGACTGGTATCTGTGATGTTGGGAAACTCTGGAGGAGGTCGTGATGGATCATCCACTTGGCACTTCTGGCTGAAGATTGTACTGGGCTTTTCCACGATTGAGGATGGGGATATTTGTAGAGTCTCCTCCTCCAGTGAGTTGTTTAATGAATGAATGAATGATTTTGTTGTCACCTGTATTTTACAGTGAGAAAAGCAGTAAAATACAATGAAAAGCTTTTCCACTGTCACCATGATCTGGCACCATTTTTAAGAATAAGAAAATAAAAACAGATACAGCTTAAAGAGAGTTCATTGGTCCTGAGCCAGCTCCTCATCAACAACCCCTACGCTGCCATCCCTCCTCCACCGCCTCACTGCTGTCTACACTGAGTCCAACCAATGTTGAAGTCGCCAATCCTCAGATGCCATCTTTCGTTGCTGGGCAAATTCTCTTCCATCACCGCCTCACCGCTGCCTGCGTCCGACCTGCCAAAGTGAGAGACATAACGCTTGCTCTGGGTGCACCTCACCGATGTTGGTGTGATGTCCTTCTGCCATTGCTTCGTTGCAGGCAGTGCCAGACCCAACCAACAACGGAGTGACCGATCCTCAGGCACTGTCTTTCGCCACTGGCCCTACCTCACTGACGTTGTCTCTGCCGATGTAGCAGCTGCTGATTCCAATTTCAGGCCCCGTGCTCACCTTGGAAAGGGAAGTAGGGGCCCATCCTCATCCTCCGCACAGTCTGTACTGGGTCCACTCACTGACCACCATACCATCTGTACTGGTACAACTCACTGACCACCACACCATCTGCACTGGGTCCACT
Organism: Rhincodon typus; assembly: GCF_021869965.1. Taxonomy (NCBI): domain Eukaryota; kingdom Metazoa; phylum Chordata; class Chondrichthyes; order Orectolobiformes; family Rhincodontidae; genus Rhincodon; species Rhincodon typus. The sequence continues at coordinate 9,061,703 of NC_063344.1, read as the reverse complement.
CACTGACCACCACACCATCTGCACTGGGTCCACTCACTGATTGTCACGATGTATATGCTGGGCTCACTCAAATCTGCACTGGTATTCCTCACTGCTGCCGATGGTAGTAAAGGAAAGTAAATATAAAGTGGAAGGAAAAAGCATAAACACAGGAGCCCTACTCCACAGTTTACCATCATTCACGGCTGGATGTGTCAGGACTTCAGAGCTTCAGCTTGATCCGTTGGTTGTGGGATTGCTTCGCTCTGTCTATCACTTGTTGCTTGTACAGTAGCCCTGTGTGGTAGCCTCTCTAGGTTGACACCATGTCTTCAGATTTGCCTGGTGCTGCTCCTGGCATGCCCTCCTGCAGTCTCCTTGGACCAGGGTTGATCCTCTGGCTTGATGGGAACAGTTGAGTGGGGGATATGCCAGACCATGAGGTTACAGATTGTGCTGGAGCACAATTTTGCTGTTGTTGATGGTCCACAGTGCCTCATGGATGTTGAATTGCTAGATTTTTTTCAATGTCTCTCTCATTTACCATGGGTGATAATGCCAGACAACACGACCAAGTTTAATCTCAAAATGAAGGAGAGACTTTGTCCCCACTTGGAATGTGCAGTGATCAAGTTACTGATACTATCATGGACAGATGCATCTGCAACCGGCAGATCGGTAAGGATGCAGTCAAATCTATTTTTCCCTCTTGTTTGTTCCCTCACCGCACACTGCAGACCTATTCTAGCAGCTATGTCCTTTAGGACATGACCAGCTCGCTCAGTAATGCTGCTGCTGAGCCACATTTGATGGTAGACATTGAAATCCCCCACCCAGAGTAAGTTCTGTGCCCCTGCTGCCCTCTGTGCTTCCTCCAAGTGTTGTTCAACATGGAGAGTACTGATTGGTCAACCAAGAATGGTGATGGGGGAGTGTGGATGTGGGCAGTGAGTGTAAGATTTAGCGTTGGTGAGGGCAGTGTGTGAGAATCAGCAGAAGGTTTACTTGCTCACGTTTGACCTAATGCCATGAGACTTCATGGGGTCCGGAGTCAATGTTCAGGACTCGTAGGGCAGCATCCTCTGACTGTATACCGCTGTGTCACTACTTCTGCTGGGTCTGTCCTGCTGGTGGGACAGGACACATCCAGGGACGGTGATGGTGATGTCTGGGACATTGTCTGTAAGATATGATTCCATAAATATGACCAGCAGACAGTTGCTTGACTTGTATGTAAGACAGCTCTCCCAGTGTTGGCACTGGTCTGTGGATGTTAGTAAGAGGGCTTACAGAGGTGAGAGGGCTGTGTTTATGATTGTCCTTTCTGGTGCCTTAGTCAAAGTCAGGTGGTCTGTCCAATTTGATTCTTTTCTTTCTAGCTGTTGATACAACTAAACAGTTTGCTGGGCCAGACCAGTTAAAGATGGCAGACTTCCTTCCATAAGAGGGCCATAATGAACCAGATGGATTTCACAATAATCAGCGATAGGTTCATGGTCATCATTTTAATTCCAGGTGTCTTTTTAAAAAAAACAAATTGAATTTAAATTCCCACCATCTGTTGTGGTGGGCTTCAAACATAGAACTTTTATGTTGGTAACCGGAATAATTACCCAATAGCAATACCACTTGGTTATCACATCCCCTGTACCTCACATCTTGTCAGAGCCGTTCATTCAAACAATCATCAGAGGCTTTTAGTTTATGGCTAAATTTCAATTGTTAAAGTGTTTTCTATGAACGTAGATTTTATCTGCATTTTCATTTAAAATGTATCATGTATAATTCAATTGTACTGTGTTGAATTCAAAGTAAAAACCTATAAAATGATATTAAGCACAATTAAACATCTTAACCAGAAAGTGATTCAGAAAGAAAGAGAGAGAGAGCATCCATGCATAACAATGTAAATAACTATGACCTGAATTTCTCTGTTTCATACAAGTATAAAGACTGGGAAAGAAACCAGAGCTAATATGTTGGGTCCAGTGACCCTTCCTCAGAACTCCTATTCTGAGGAGGGGTCACCATTAACTCTGATTTCTCTCCACAAATGCTGCTGCGCATTTCCAGCAACTTCTGTTTTTGTTTCTGATTTCCAGCATCTGCAGTTCTTTCAGTTTTATTTTGCAAAGACTAGGATACTCAGAAAGGATTAGAGATAGTAGGAACTGCAGATGCTGGAGAATCTGAGATAACAAGGTGTAGAGCTGGATGAACACAGCAGGCCAAGGAGCATCCTGCTCCTATAATGCTGCTTTACTCAGAAAGGATATCAGCTTCTTGGATTGTATCTTGAATTTCTAATTAATGCTTAAAATATTATGAAATCAGAAGGGATTAAACTGTTCTGGCCCAATGCACTGAATTTTTGTAATTTTTAACAGACGTCACGTCTCTCACTCTTCATATTTTCCCCAAGGTCATAAAGTACTGATAAAGTGAGAGTGTTTGATGAACTGTTATTTGACATTGGTAGTAAACTCCAGGCCTGACATCTTTATTTCTTCCCTTTCTGTTTACCCTTTACTGACTGGATTACAGAGTACACGACTGGTACAATAAGTTGTTTTACAAGTGAGGAATTTTCTATTCGCTCATGTGCTCCATTGCATACACACAGGAAAACACAAACCATGTGATTTTCCAATTGTTTTAAGTAAGCGTGGGATGAGCAACTAACATGCTATCCCCACCACTGAGAAAGCTTGACAGAAAATAACCAAAGAACTGTGGATGCTGGAAATCAGAAAGAAAGACAGAAATTGCTGGAGAAACGCAGCAGGTCCGGCAGCATCTGTGGAGCGAAAGCAGAATTAATGCTTCAAGCCCAGTGACCCTTCTTCAGAACTCCAGGACCCAAAACATTATTTCTGCTTTCTCTCCACAGATGCTGCTGAGCTTTTCCAACAATTACTGCTTTTGTTACTGAGAAAGCTTGACCTGTCTCATATCTGTTGGCAAAGACGCCTGCATTCCACAGATCCTCAGACATTTGGGTTACTTCCCGCTGGGAAAGGCTCTTCAAATACTTGGGTGGCTGCTGCTTCCCATATGCTAAAGCATCTCTATGGTCCCGTAGCCCATTATTGGAAGAAGTGTTGGTGACAGTATACTCAGCCCAAGGCAGATCTTAACTGAGCCAGGTACCAGCTGAAGGCATCTCTTACCATGCTCAACACTCACTATTATTGCTATTTCTGGATGTCGAATGGTCCAAGGACTGTTCTGGAAAATAATTGAAGTATGTTGTAAAAGTAGTGCAATGGTAGTTCATTTTATAAGAACATAAGAACTAGGAGCAGGAGTAGGCCATCTGGCCCCTCGAGCCTGCCCCGCCATTTTATAAGATCATGGCTGATCTTTTTGAGACTCAGCTCCACTTACTCGTCCACTCACCATAACCCTTAGTTCCTTTACTGTTCAAAAAATTTATCTAGCCTTGCCTTAAAAACATTCAATGAGGATTTAGAGTTTTAGAGCATTTAGTACGTAAACTTTTAATTTGGGAATGGACTCTTTTCTGGCAATATGCACAATGTTAAGGGAGGCGATGTCCTAGTGGTATTATCACTGAACTGTTAATCCAGAGACTCAGGCAATGTTCTAGGGACCTAGGTTTGAATCCTGCCATGGTAGATGGTGGAATTTTGAATGCGATTAAAAATCTGGAATTAAGAGTCTAATGATAAGCAGGAATCCATTGCGGATTGTTGGAAAATCCCATCTAGTTCATTCATGTCCTTTTGGGAAGGAAACTGCCATCCTTACCTGGTTTGGCCTACATGTGACTCTGGACCCACAGCAATGTGGTTGACTCCTAATGGCTCTATGGGCAATAAGTGCTGGCCTGGCCAGTGATGCCCTCATCCTGTGAATGAATTAAAAAAAAAATGCCATCTGAAGTGAGATATTCAGAGCTAAAAGGGCACATGACATCAATTAAATAGTCAATAGATAGTTTCATTTTTGCCAAGCAGTTCCATCAATGTTTACCTGAGGAATCTTTGCCCCCTGGGGATGATTTGTGAGCAGTTGCAGCAAAATGTTCAGGAGAAAAAGCTGTGTACTTGATATAGCACTTTTTTACAATACTCCCAAATGTTTTACTTGGAAGTACAGTCAGTGATGTAATGTGGGCAACATAATTGACAGCAAAGCCCCACAAGTAATCGTTGTGAAAATGTTCAATTTCTTAATTCACATGTTTAATTCAATAGACTTTTAATCTATTTTTTTTCTAATCGACCTGTCCAGGAATGATATTACACACCTCTGGAACAGGTGGGACTTGGACCTGGGCCTCCCAGTCCAGGGGTAGGGACACTACCACTGTGCCACAAGAAGGACCCCCAAAGCCTTTGCAGGTATTTTCTAATGAACCTGTTCAGAGATGTTATAACACAACTGTGGAAGAGATGGGACTTGAACCTGGGCCTCCTGATCCAGAGCTAGTAAGTTTTTCATCTTGAGACAATGGAAACACTTGGTTTGGGAAGTTGTTAAGCAGACTTCAGAGAATGGCATTTCGAAGGATAGCCTATGTTCATTTAATAATATTGGAGATTGGAGTGAGAAAGCACTCAACAATGGATTGCCCTTTTAACGGTCCTATTAACCAAATGTAACAAATTTCTTATAATCCCTGAGGTGTTCTTCTGCATTGTAAATGAATTACTTACAAATTGCAAGCAGGAGCATGCCACTTAATCCCATGAGCATGCTTCACTGTTCAATAAGACCATGTTTGATTCGATTGTAGCTGCAACTCCACTTTCCTGTTGACCCCCAATACCCTGTGACGCTCTTGTTTTGTCAAGAATCTATCCATCGCACTTTAAAATCTTCTGCAAGTGACTCTGCAAGTGAAACTGTGTCTGTACGTCGTCATGGAACAGTGTATAGATGATAATACAGGTGGGAAACTATGTGAATGCATGCAATACTCAGGTTGTAAAGGTAAATAGTCAACACGGTTTTGTGAAGGGTAGGTCGTGCCTCACAAACCTTATTAAGTTCTTCGAGAAGGTGACCAAACAGGTGGATGAGGGTAAAGCGGTTGATGTGGTGTATTTGGATTTCAGTAAAGCGTTTGATAAGGTTCCCCATGGTAGGCTATTGCAGAAAATACGGAGGCATGGGATTGAGGGTGATTTAGCGGTTTGGATCAGAAATTGGCTAGCTGTAAGAAGACAGAGGGTGGTGGTTGATGGGAAATGTTCATCCTGGAGTTCAGTTACTAGTGGTGTACCTCAAGGATCTGTTTTGGGGCCACTGCTGTTTGTCATTTTTATAAATGACCTGGATGAGGGCGTAGAAGGATGGGTTAGTAAATTTGCGGATGACACCAAAGTCGGTGGAGTTGTGGATGGTGCGGAAGGATGTTGCAGGTTACAGAGGGACATAGATAAGCTGCAGAGCTGGGCTGAGAGGTGGCAAATGGAGTTTAATGCGGAAAACTGTGAGGTGGTTCACTTTGGAAGGAGTAACAGGAATACAGAGTACTGGGCTAATGGTAAGATTCTTGGT
>NC_063344.1:9020050-9051195 GCF_021869965.1 Rhincodon typus | reverse complement strand
GCTGATGCTGCCTGGCCTGCTGTGTTCCTCCAGCTCCACACCGTGTTGTCCCTGACCCCAGCATCTGCAGTTCTTGCTATTTCTGTCTAGTGCGTTAGGCCAAGTCAACTAATGCACTGAATGCCGTTATCCCAACACAGTCCAATCCTTGGAAAACCGATTGGTTTCACTAGTATCTCCATCCTAATGCACACTTCAGACTCTTGAAACTTGAACAATCAACAAATCCATTAGTCCCGATTTACTTTGTATTTTATAGAAACTTAACAGGCTTTGGCAGTTGTCTTTCATTTAACTTCTTCATGAGTAGAGTTTCAAAACAACAGGTATAACAAAAGTATGGTCTTCTAGTAGTTGAATTTAAGATTTGCAATTCTATCTGTAAAAATCATGACACAGCCACCTTATACCAGTAGGTAATATAAAACTGACAAGACATATCTCAGTATTATCAAATAAAGGTGACCAATGTCACAAACAAATGGATAATGATCAAATTTTAACTAGTTCTTTTGTTTCATGTTCCTTTTAAGCACCTTTGCTTGAAATATCGAAAGAATTTTTATAGACTTAGTTTAACTCATTCCAGAAACAAAACTCAGTTCTGAGGAAGGGTCACCAGACCCGAAACATTAACTCTGTTTTCTCCTTCACAGATGCTGCCAGACCTGCTGAGCTTTCCCAGCAACTTTGTTTTAGTTCCTGATTTACAGCATCCGCAGTTCTTTCGGTTTTTATAAAACTCATGTATTTTGATTTGACAATAAAACATTTCTTTATAAAATCAGTGCAACACTGATGCAGGCAAAATTAATGACTCAAGTAATTTTGACTAGTTATCCATTCTCATTGATGATATTCAATCAATGGGAAGAAACAGGGCAGTATGGTGGCTCAGTGGTTAGCACTACTGCCTCACAGCAGCAGGGACTTGGCTTCAAGTCTACCCTTGGGTGACAATCTGTGTGGAGTTTGCATGTTCTCCCCATGTCTGCATGCGTTTCCTCCCACAGTCCAAAGATGTGCAAGTTAGGTGGATTGGCCATGCTAAATTGCCCATCGTCTTGAGGGATGTGCAGGCTAGGTAGATTGGCCATGTGAAATACTGGGTTACAGGTAGAGGATAGGGGGATAGGGGGATAGGGGATGGATCTGGGCAGGGTGCCCTTCAGAGAGAAACAGATTTGATATTTCTGGTTGATGTTCTTTCATCAATATGATGAACAGCTTTTGGTCAGTTGCCCTAATACCTCCTTAAGTGGCTTGGTGTCAAATTTTGTTTTGTAATTCTCATGTGAAATGCCTTGGCCCTTTTTATTAAATTTCATAAAAAGCACTATATAAATACAAGCTCTAGTTATTGTATAGAGTGCAGCAGATTTAAGAGTGACATCATTTATTTATCTAGCTTTATTCAGCACTCAAAGCAATGTAAACCTTACCTATTTATTTTACTCTTAGTACGTAATACCACCTCTCAATTTGGCTGATGTAATAGTTCATTAATTTACTAGTATGTCTTTGTTTGTGACAAAGCAGAATGGCTGTGTTTAATGATTGCAACATCCCTTTTCTTGGCCTCGCTTAGTTAGAAAGCAGCCAGGATTTCTTCAGTAACAAAAACAGAAATTGCTAGAAAAACTCAACATGCCTGGCAGCATTTGTGGAGAGAAAGCAGAATTAACATTTTGGGTCCAGTTCAGAACATGCAGTTCTGAAGACGGGACACTGGACACAAAATGTTAACTCTGCTTTCTCTCCACATGTACTGCCAGACCTTTTGAGTTTTTCCCAGCAATTTCAGTTGTTTCTGGTTTCCAGCATCTGCAGTTCTCTGTTTTTTTTTTTGTTTAGGATATCTTCAGTGTGGAAAAAAGCAAAAACCCAGTTTTATAACAAGACAACTTCTGATTTCATTATACATAGTTCACAAAGGAAATATTCCCATATTTCCGGGTAGCAGGCAAAAGAAAATAAAAAAATCTGTATTCTCTTCAGCAAAGTTTTGCTGTTCTGAAGAACGGTCAATGGACCCGAAACGTTAACTCTGCTGTCTCTATCCACAGATCCTGCCAGACCTGGTGAGTTCTTCCAGCAATTCCTGTTTTTGTAACTTTTACTGCAGACGTATCTGAAAATTTCAAATTGTGAAAAATCTTAAAATGCTTTACAGGGCTGTGAAGGGGGTATACTTTGAATTGACTTCAGGATCTAATCACTATTGATATTGACACAGGCTGGTCAGTTACAATATATAATCCACTGCCACAGAGCAGGATAAATGGCTTGTGCCTCACCTTTGCTCCGAAAGCTTGTGATTTCAAATAAACCTCTTGGACTATAACCTGGTGTCATGTGAGTTCTGACTTTGTCCCACCCCAGCACCTCCACATCATTGATAGTAGGAACTGCAGATGCTGGAGAATCTTGGATAACAAAGTATAGAGCTGGATGAACACAGCAGGCCAAGCAGCATCATAGGAGCAGAAAGGCTGACGTTTCGGGCCAAGACCCTTCATCAGAAATGGGGGAAGGGGAAGGAGGTTCTGAAATAAATAGGGAGAGCTCAGAACCCCCTTCCCCTCCCCCATTTCTGATGAAGGGTCTAGACCCGAAACGTCAGCCGTCCTGCTCCTATGATGCTGCTTGGCCTGCTGTGTTCATCCAGCTCTACACCTTGTTACCTCCACATCATTTGTATTTTGCATATTGGAGAGATCCTTATTTCTTCAGGTAGTCTGTATCCTGTTATACTTTCCCTTACCTATGTGTTTTTGAATTTATTCACAGGATGAGGACGTCGCTGGCCAGGCAGCCTTTATTGCCCATCCCGCGGTTAAGAGTCAGCCCACACTGCTGTGGGTCTGGAGTCACATGTAGGCCAGAGCAGGTAAGGATGACGGTTTCCTTCCCTAAAGGACATTAATGAACCAGATGGGTTTTTCCTGACAATTGATTCATAATCCTCATTCGACTCTTAATTCCAGATTATTTGTCCCCACCCCCACCCCAAATTCAAATTCCACCGTGGTAGGATTTGAACCCTGGTGCCCAGAATATGACCTAGGTCTCTGGACTAACAGTCCAGCTATATTACCTCTAGGCCATCACCTCCCCCATGTAACTCTCATGGTTGCTAGATACTCTTTCATTGACACTATTATACATAAAACTGTTCTCTGTCACTGCATCTCTCCAGTACAGGCCACTTTATCCCTTTTTTCATAGTCTCTCACACCTAACTACCAACGTCACTGTTCCATCACACTATGTTCCAGCACTTGGACCCAGTGAAATTGAAGGAAAGGCTGTAATAAATCCAAGTCTGGATGGTGTCTGGTTTACAAGGAACTTGCATGTGGGAGTGTTCCTATGCATCTACTGTCCTTATCCCTCTAGATGTTGGATGCTACAAGTTTGGAAGGTGCCTTTGAAGGAGTTTTGATGAATTGTTGCAGAGCACGTTGCAGATGATCCACTCTACTGCCACCATGTGTCAGTGCTGAAGGAAGTGAATGTTGATATGATGCATGTGGTGCCAATCAAGCGGGCTGCTTTGTCCTGGATGGTGTCAAGCTTCTTGAGTGTTATTTGGAGCTTCACTCATCCAGGCAAGTGGGGAGTATTCCATCACACTCCTGACTTGTGCCTTGTAAGTGATAGGCTGGCACTGGGGAGACAGGAGGTGAGTTCTTTGGTACAGGATTCCTAGCCTCTGACCTATTCTTATAGCTACAGTATTTTTACGCATGGTTCAGTTCCGTTTCTGGTCAATGTTAACCCCCAGAAAGTTGATAGTGGGGTTATCTGTAATGATAATATCATTGATTGTCAGGGTGTGATGGTTAGATTCCCACAGTTTGGAGATTGTCATAGTGTGACATGACTGTTACTTGCCACTTCTCAGCCCTACACCTTTGTTTGTCCAAGTCTTGCTGCATACAGACAGGGACTGCTTCAGAATCTGAAGTGTCATGAAAGGACCTGAACATTATACAATCATTAGTCAATATCCCCAGTTCTGACCTTATGATCAATGGCAGGTCTTTTGATGAAGTAGCTGATGATGGTTGGGCAGTTTAAGTGTGTACATAAGATGCCAGTTCCCAGGCTACTACCATTCATCATGCATTATACCTGTTCTGAGAAAGGGTCACCAGACCTGAAACGTTAACTCTGATTTTTCTTCACAGATGCTGCCAGACCTGCTGAGCTTTCCCAGTAACTTCTGTTTTTGTTCATGCATTATCTTGCCTTGTTTGTCCTGCCCAAGTGCAACACTTTATCTGGACTGAATTCCATTCGCCACTCATTAACCAATCCAACTGGCCCTTCTATATCCTCCTTTCATCAAAAGCTATCCTCCTCAATATATACTACCCCAACAATTTTTGTATCGACTGCAAACAATGATCATTGTGGGATGCCACTGGACACAGGCTTCCAGTCAGAAAAGCACCACTTGATTATCACCATCTATCAGCATCTCTACATCCTGCAAATCAGCCAATTGTGGATCCAATTCACCAACTCTCCTTGATCCCATGGGCTCTTAACTTTGCTAACAGTGTCCTATGCAGAACTTTATCGAAAGCCTTGCTGAGGTTTGGGTAGACTATATCGAATGCATTGCCCTCATCTACACACCTGGTCATCTCTTCGAAAGATTCAATCAAGTTGGTCAGACATGATCTGCCCTTAACAAAACCATGCAGACTGTTTCTGATTAATCCCTGCATCTCTGAATACAGATTAATTCTATCCCTCAGAATTTCTTCCAATAGTTTCCCCACCACCGTGATAGACTGACTAGCCTGTAGTGTTCCGGGTTTATCCCTTGCTCCCTTCTTGAATAACAGTACCACACTGTCTGTCCGCAAGTCCTCTGATACCTCTCCTGTGGCCAGAGGGGAATTGAAAATGATTGCCAATGCCCCTGCTATTTCAGCCCTTATCTCAATCAACTGTGTGGGATACCTTTCATCTGGCCCTAGATACTTATCTGCTTTTAGGCCTACCAGACCAGCTATACTAATTTCTGTCTATACTAATTTCTTCAATTATGTAATAGTCCTTACCCCCAGTTTCTAAACCCATACCATTCCTCCGACTAGTGAACACCAAACAATGTATTCATTTGGAACCTTACCTAAGTCTTCTTGCTCCAAACACAAATTATCACTGTGGTCCTTAATGGGCCGTATTTTTTCCCTAGTTATCGTTTTACTCTAAATGTATCGGTAAAATAATTATTTTATGTATTTTAGTTTTCCCTTCACTATTTGGTGTCTAAAGCACAATTTCTGCCCATTACTCCCTTCACTTCTGCTTGTTTCTGAACCATTATTTCAATGACCCTTTCAAACTGAGCATATGTATCAAGTTCAATAGTAAACCTGTTTATTCCACTCAATCGCTGAGTGTAATGCAATCTCTATGTCATTTATAAAATCTGTACAAATACCTTTTGGTTAAAAAAAATCAACAGTATTCAAATCACATTGAAGTTAAAATGGGTTACTCTTATAATGTTGAACATTATTGACTCTTGTGCAGCTGAGTTTGATATTTTTTTGTATTCATTCGTTGGATGTGGTTATCACTGGCTGAGTCAGCATGTAGTTCTCATTCTTCATTACCCCTGAGAAGTTGGGTAAGCTGTATTCTTCTTGAAAGGCTGTGGTCCTTGTGGTGTAGCTACACCCAAGATACCATTATGAAAGGTGTACCAGAATTTTGGCCCGGTGACGCTGAAGGAATGGCGAATATAGTCCCAAGTCGGAATGGTGATTGGCTTGGGAATTTGAGGGTCATGTTGCTCCCATGAGTCTGCTGCCCTTCTTCTGAGTGGTAAAGGTCATGGATTTGGAAGGTGCTGTCTAAGAAGCTAAATTAGCTTGGCAGGGAATGGGCCACAGAGTACAGCTAGGCTCAATCAGCTATAGAAGGTATGCTCGACAGTCCATTGGACAAAGAAGACATGGGAGGTGTAGAAAGCTAATTTGTATCCATTTTAATTCAAGGAACTTGACTTGTAAGGTGGATGAACTTAGAGTATTGATCATCATGTGGGAATATGATATTGCTACAATCATTGAGACATGTTTAAAGGAAGAATGGGACTGGCAGCTCAACATTTCAGGGTGTAGACGTTTCAGGCATGATTGTTGGGGGTGGGCAGAGTGTAAGAGAGGTGGGGGCACTGTGTTATCGATAAAGGAAATCATCAATGCAGTCATAAGAGAGGATGTCCAAGAAGGGTCTTCAAATGACACCATACGTGTAGAGCTTAGAAATAAACATGAATGATTACTTTACTATCTTATAGGCCTCCCAAAAGTCAGAGGAAGATTGAGGAGCCAATACATAGGGAAAAACAGGTCAGCGAGGAACAGGGTTACAGGAGTAGGGGATTTCAAATTTGCTAACACCATTAGAACAGGATCTGGCAAACATAGACTTGGAGTAGCTACTTGCAGTAAATTTACGTTTAGAAAGTGGGAAGCTTTTAAACGTAATATAGTGAGAATTCAGGAACATCGTGTTCCTGTAAGAGTGAAGGACAAGGACAGCAAATCCAGGCAACCCTGGATGTCAAGGGACATTGTGAGTTTGATAAAGAAAAGGAATAAAGCATAAGTTAGATATAGCACGTTAAAAACAATGGGAGGGATTTTAAAAGTGTAGAGAGTGTAAGGGGTTGCTTAAAAATAATTAGAAGGGTAAAGAGGAGCCACAAAAAATCTTTGGCAGATAGAATCAAGGAAAAGCCCAAGGCATTTTATAAGTATACTAGAAGTCAGAGTATTACCAGCAAAAGAATGAGGCATATTAGAGACCAAATGGGCAACCTGTGCATGAAGCCTGAGGAGGAGGGGGAAATCTTCAATAAATATTTCTCATCAGTATTCACAGAGGAGATAGACATTGTAGCTGGGACTTCATTTGGGATGGTGAGGCTCTAGAACACGTTAAGATTAATAAGGAGGTGTTAGATGTTTTAGCGGGCATAGAGGTGGATAAATATCCAGAACATGAATAGATCTATCCCAGACTGCTACAGGAGATAAAGGAGGAGCTTTCTGGGGCTCTGACAGAGATATTTAATACTTTGTTGGCCACAGATCAAGTGCCACATGGGATAGCGAATCTGGTTCCTTTGTTCAAGCAGGGCAGCAGAGATAGACCAGGTAATTACAGACCAGATAGTCTGATGTAAGGAAATTATTGGAAAAAATTCTGAAGGACAGGATTAATCAATACTTGGAAAGGCAGAGATTAATCAGTGACAGCATTGGATTTGTTGGAGGCAGATCCTGTTTGACTAATTTGATTGAGATTTTTAAAAACGTGACTAAATATGTGGATGAGGGTGGTGCAGTTGAAGTGGTTTACATGGACTTCAGTTTGGCCTTTGATAAGGCAGGACCACAAGGTAGGAGCCTATAGGATCCAAGGCAAGTTCGCAAACTGGATCCAAAATTGGTTAACAAATGGGAGGCAAAGCGGTGCGCCACAGGAATTAGTCCTGGGACATTTGCTGTCAGTTGTGTACATTAAACACTTGATTGTGAATGTAGAAGGTATTAGTAGTAGGTTTGCAGATGACATGAAAATTGATGGTGTTGTTGAAAGTGAGAAGGATGGTCTCAGGCTACAGTCTGATATTGATCAGCTGGTAAATTAGGCAGAGCAATGGCAGACAGAATTTAATCCTGATAAGTGTGAGGTGATGCATTTTTGGAGGTTGAATAAGGGAAGGATGTACACAATGAACAGTAGGTCCCTAGGGAGTGCTAAAGAATGAGGGGACCTTGGTGTACAAGTCTATTAATTCCAAGGTGTCAGCACAGGTAGGCAGGGAGGTGAAGAAGGCTTTTTTTAAAATTAATTCACAGGATGAGGGCGTCGCTGGCTAGACCAGCATTTACTGCCCATCCCTAATTGCCCAGAGAGCAGTTAAGAGTCAATCACATTGCTGTGGGTCTGGAGTCAAATGTAGGCCAGACCAGGTATGGATGGCAGTTTCTTTCCCTAAAGGACATTAGTGAACCAGATGGGTTATTTTCAACAATCAATAATGGATCCATGGTCATCATTGAACTCTTAATTCCAGATTTTTATTTAGTTCAAATTCCACCATCTGCTGTGGCAGGATTCAAACCTCGGTTCCCAGAACATTACCTGGGTCTCTGGATTAACAGTCAAGCGATAAATACCACTAGGCCATCACCACATGGGATGCTTGCCTTCATTAGTCGGGGCATAGAGCATAGGAGCAAGGAAGCCCTATTACAATAATAAAGAAACATAGGTTAGGCGATAGATGGAATACTATGTACACTTCTGCTCGCCACACTACGGGAAGGGTGTGATTGCATTAGAGAGGGTGCAGAGGCAGTTTACTGGGATGTCACCTGAAATGAAAAGTCTCAGTTACGGTGAGAGACTGGATAGACTGGTCTTGCTTTCCTTGGAGCAGAGGAGCCTGACGGGAGATCTGATTGAGGTATGTAAAATTATGACAGGCATAGACAAGGTAGATTGTGAAAATCTTTTCCCCATGACAGACATGTCTAAGACCAGAGGGCATAAATTTAAGTGAGGAGTACGTAGTTTAGGGGAAATCTGAAATTTTGTTTTTCACCCAGAGCATGGTCGAAATATGGAATGTGCTACCTGAGGCAGGTACTCTTGCAACATCTAAGAAGCATCTGCATAAGGACTAAAAGTGCCAGGGCACAGTAGGTTATGGGCCAAGTGCAGGTAAATGGCATTACTGCAGGTTGGTGTTTGTTGGTTGGCATAGACATGATGGACCATAGGACCTGTTTCTACACTGCATCACTGTATGACTCTAAGCCTTAGTGAGTTCCTGCAGTGCATCTTGTAGATGGCATATGCACTGCTACTACTGACCGCTGGTGGTGGAGGGATTGGATGTTAAATGTGATGGATGTGGTGCCAAACAAGCGGCTGCTTTGTCCTGGATGCTGTCAAAAATCTTGAGTGTTGTTGGAGCTGCACCCATCCAGGCAAGTGGGGAGCATTCCACTCTGACTTGTGCCTTGTAGATGTTGGGTGGACAGGCTTTGGGGAGTCAAGAGGTGAGTTACGTGCCACACAATTCTTAGCCTCTGACCTGCTTTTGCAGCCACAATATTTATGTGACTGGTACAGTTCAGTTTCTGGTCAACGGTAACCGCCAGATGTTTATAGATTGTTGTGAACCAGACCAGAGCCCCTTAACATATTTTAAGAGGGTAGCCTAGACCCTAGCATTTTCTTGTTTTAAATCCAAATGTAAAGCACTGTGTTCCAGATGTAACACGACTGGTCAAACAACTTGACATTAAGCAAAACACAATTTATTCAAACTAAAATACAACAAAAAAAAGAACTTAGAATAACTTAACTCTATTGTGAAACGGAACAGAATGATAGATACAGCAACTAATACTAATTAACTATTCCAACATAGCAACATTCTATGAGCACATCCTTTACAAAATTCAGAAAATAGATTTTGTCTCACAGGTAACTCTAGAAGGAAAAACATCAAGAGAAAATTCAGACAGAATAGCAATCAGGAGACATTTACTGCAACTTCCAACACTGTTGAGACCCCAACAGCAACTGCTTAAAGCTAAAGGCCAAATAAAGCAAGAAATCCTGTAAGAGTTGGCCACACCCAGACAGGCTGCTTCTATTGTTCCAACATTAAAAAAAAGCCCAAGGCCTCACAAGCTGTTAACGTTACCACAGACTGCTCTCCACCTCTTGTTTAATCACTCTCTTAAAACAAACCAGGACAAAATACGCCCCTTAAAGCCATAGCATCATCACGAGAAACCAATTAGATGTCAAAAACATTGTCAATGAGGAACTTGAGAAGCATTAAACGTTTTTAATTTTTATATGTCACCCGGAAGAGAAAATAAACACTGGAGAAGAACATTTTGTTGCAGAACAATTTAACATTTGTTCATTAACAATTTAAACATGTGCCACAGAAAACTCATTCCTCAGTGTATGCACTGGACATCCAAGTTAATCCTGTGTTTTACTTACTCTGTGTAATATTTTGAATGTATTAATTGGCTAAACTTGTGATCTTCCCTTACCTTGATCACTGAAAGAAAACTTGGCCATCAAGTTCTTTGAATGTGTTCCTCCATTCAACTGGATCATGGCTAATCTGCATTTTAATTACATCTTGTTTTGGTTCCAGAATCCTTAATGCCCTACTGAAAAAATGTATCAAGCTCAGCTTTGAAATTTTCAATTGATAATTGCTATTCATTTCATGGATGACTGTGGAAGTTTTAGCGTGAAGACAAAACAATCAAATTGTTGGCATTTGAAAAATAAAACACCAAGCAAAATGAGTTAAACAAAACAGGTAACTGAAGCCTCAAGAAGTTGGGACAGATGTTGCTACAGTTGAATGTTTCTCAGTGTGACTCGTTCGTTAAACTTGTTCGTTTATTATTCAGTTCGAAATTAGTTTCCCACAAAGTTACTGTAAGTGTGAGCTGTTCATGCCTTGGTTAGGGCTAAGGAAGGGATCTTGGTGAATTAATATCTCCTTAACAAATGAGATTAAGGATTCAAAAATAAACAAAGGAACAGGGAAAGTGAGTTAATGTGGGTTAATGTAATGCTGAATCAGACATAGAAAGATAAATAAAAATAAGTTGGGAAATGGCGTTTAAGAGAGAGAAAACGAGATACAGAGGAAACGTAAGAAATCAAAACAAATTAAAACTCAACAATTTTTATCGTGACCTAAAATTATTGCAAATTCAACAGGGTGATGGAAACCACAGTGCACTTATGTGCAGGATGAAATTTTTGCAAAGCCAACAGCAAATCCACATTAATCTATCAGCAACTTGTGACAATTTGCAATTTATCTCTTCCTTGCAACATGTTGCTACTGATTTGCATTCTAATCTTGTTCAGGGATTGTTTATTTTTACAGCAAAATCTGACCATAATGTTTTCAACAACACTAAGAGAGGGTGTCTGCTTCTTGCAATTATTCTGGTCGCAACAACAATTACTATCTTTATCACTGGTGTAATCCGAAGTTATTTATTAAAGTAATTTGCCTAAGCTTTTGAAATTGGTTTGCTGACAGGATATGGTATAATATGCAGCCTGGTACAGGCTCTCAGTATTTATGAATGCAATAGCAAAAAGAAAAAGTTCATTGATTTTCCACAGTTGAAATAAACATTATAACATGGTTAGAGCAGTGTAACAGAAAGTAAATCGTGTCCTGTGTTGAGAGTGGGAGTTAAAATCAAATCTTATGTTCTCAGCAGTGCTTTTAATATAAAACTTTTCTGTGGTTGAATTGGTTTAGATTTTGTTTATTTTTCCAATTGAGATTTAATGAAGGTTTTAGAAATAAGGAGATAACACAATGTGGAGCTGGAGGAACACAGCAGGCAAGGCAACATAAGAGGAGTAGGAAAGTTGACGTTTTGGGTCGGGACCCTTCTTCAGACCTGAAACGTCAACTTTCCTGCTCCTCTGATGCTGCCTGGCCTGCTGTGTTCCTCCAGCTCCACATGTGTTATCTCAGACTCCAGCATCTGCAGTTCTGACTATCCCTTTGGAAATAAGGAGTGCTCTTTGATATTCGATGTTAATATTAAAGAAACAAACAGCTCATCACTCTTGACATTCTCTCCTGAATGCAGATTAAGTCTTAAAATCGAAAACAATAAATTAATGAATTAATCTGTTGCGCAGGAGAAATAGAGGTTAGAAATAGAAGCAAGAGTTGGCAGTGTTCAAGGGTATCTAATTCAATGGAAGGAGTACGATAAGTAAAACAAATAAGTTGTGGATACAAATAGATATGTGTCACAATGTAAGGTCACAGCTATTAAAGAACATTGGCTTAAAGAGGCACAGGAACTTTTTAAAAATTCACATGTGGGATGTGGGCGTCATTGGCAGTGCCAATATTTATTGCCTGTCCCTTGAGAAGGTGGTGGTGAGCTGCCTTCTTGAACTGCTGCAGCCCATGCGCTGTAGGTAGATCCACAATGCCCATAGGGAGACAGTTTCAGGATTTTGACCCTGAAGGAATGGTGATGTATTTCCAAGTTAGGGTGGTGAGTGGCTTAGAGATGAACTTGCAGGTTGTGGTGTACCCATGTATCTGTTCCCCTTGTCCTTTTACTTGGTAGTGTTTGTGGGTTTGGAAGGTGCTGTCTAAGGATCTTTGGTGAATTTCTGTAGTGCATCTTCTAGATAGTACCCACCCTTGCTACGGAGCATCAGCAGTGGAGGAAGTACTCAATGACAGCTTAGTGTTCCATACAAGATAGAAAAGGGGATGAAATTTGAGAAAGGCTGACAATTTTGGATTGAGTAAACAATTGCAGCTGTGAGGAGGGATATAACATAGAACATAGAACAGTACAGCACAATACAGGCCCTTCGGCCCACCATGTTGTGCCAAACTTTTACCCTAAACCTTAGGTCTATCTAACCTCCACCTCTACCTTATACTATCATCCATATGCCTATCTAATAGCCGCTTAAATGTCCCTAATGAGGCCGACTCCACTACCCTCTCCGGCAATGCATTCCATGCCCCTACCACTCTCTGAGGAAAGAACCTACCTCTAATGTCTCCCCTATATCTACCTCCACTCACTTTAAAACTATGCCCCCTCGTAATAGCTACCTAAACCCTAGGAAAAGTCTCTGGCTGTCCACCATATCTATACCTCTGATCATTTTGTACACCTCTATCAAGTCACCTCTCATCCTTCATCGTTCTAAAGAGAAAGGCCCTAGCTCTCTCAACCTTTCCTCGTTAGACCTTCCCTCCATTGCAGGCAACATACTGGTAAACCTCCTCTGCATCTTTTCCAATGCTTCCGCATCTGATGATGTTTTAAGGGCACCATCAAATTAGGCCAAATAGATTGAATCAAGGAACAAGAAGGGCATTCCCAGTATTGGGAGCCTACAATAGATCATCACACAGTCAAAAGCATATTGAGGCTAGATGTCTATAATTATGAGGGGAATAGCAGGGTGGTTAGCTGAAGGGTCAAGACAAGTGGGGAATAATTTTAAAGTGAAAGGTAGGAGGGTTAGAGGGGATTTCAGGAAAGAGGTTTTCACCCAGAAGGTGGTGGGGATCTGGATTGCACTGCATGGGAGGGTAGTTTAGGCAACTATCCTCACAACTTTTTAAAAAAGAACCTGGATGAGCATTTGAAATACCATAACATTCAACGCTATGGGCCAGGTGTGGTGACTAGTGCAGGTAGCGGGGTATTTTTGTTAGTACAGACTCGATGGGCCAAATGGCTTCTGTACTGTATGATTGAATGATTCAATGAGGAGCAAATATGTAGGTAACTCACTAAGATGCAACATTAACTGGGACAGTATTAGAGTGAAATGAATGGAGGGATCATAATTGTTAGAGTGCATTCAGGGGAACTGTTTTGTCCAAAGTGTAGCATGTCTAATGTGAGAGTTGAAGCTGGGCAGTGAGAGAGCTTTTTTGATGAGAGTGATCATAATTCAGTTAGTTTTAACACAGTTATGAACAAAGGCAAAGATAGAACAGGAGGTAAAGTTCTAAATTGTGGTAAGGCCAATTTTATTAAGTTGAGGAGTGACTTAGCAAAAGTAGAATGGAAACAATTAGTTAAAAGTTAATCAGTGCCAATCCATGACTTGTTTAGAGGACCCTCCTGTTTGTTGCTCTTTCGTACTTAATGTATTGATATAAAATCTTTAATGCTTCCTGATTTACAAGCTTGGAATTTAAAACCTTGAAGTGGAAGGGAAGAACTGATGCAGGTGAGTGGACATCAGAGTTTTGATGCTAGTGAGTGACTGAGTAGCATCTGGTGGAAGACCAAATTTGAGTAGGAGACAAAAAGGACTAATTTAATTTTAACACATTTAATTTTAACACTTTCATCACTTTTAGCACTTCATGACTTAGTTGTATAAGGGGAGGTGATGGCCTTGTGGTATTATCACTGGACTGTTAATCCAGAAACCCAGATAATATTCTGGGGACCCAGGTTTGAATCCTGCTATGGCAGATGGTGGAATTTGAACTCAATAAATATTTTGAATTAAGAATCTAATGATGACCATGAATCGATTGTCGGGAAAAACCCATTTGGTTCACTAGTGTCCTTTAGCGATGGAAACTGCCACCCTTACTTGGTCTGGCATACATGTGACTCCAGACCCACAGCCATGTGGTTGATTTTCAACTGCTGGATGGGCAATAAATACTGGCCTAGCCAGCGATGCCCTCATCCCATAAATGAATAAAGGGGAAAAAAAAAGAATTATCACTAGACTATTAATCCTGTCAGCAAAGTAATGTTTTCGGGACCTGTGTTTGAATATGGCTGTGGTAGATGGTGGAATTTGACTTCTATGAAAATCTGGAATTAGGAAGTTAATGTTGACCATGAAACCATAGTCAACTGGCAGGAAAAGCCCATGAGGCTTGCTAATGTCCTTCAGGGAAGGAAACATGCCATCCTTACCTGGCCTGGCCTACATGTGTCTCCAGCAATGTGGTTATTTCTTAACTGCCCTCTGGGCAATATGAGATGGGTAATAAATGCTGGTCTGGCCAGCAACACCCTCATCCCATGGATGAATGTTGAAAGACGGAATGCGTCATGATCTGGATGATGAATACGATATGTGGTAACTCCACAAGGTGAATGTGTGATGAAAACAAGAAAGTGTTGGAGATCACAGCGGATCAGGCAGCACCCATGGAAGGAAAGCTTGTTCTCCCTTCATAGATGCTGCCTGACCCATTGTGATTGCCAGCATTTTTTGTTTTCGGTGCAGATTCCAGCATCTACAGTAATTTGCTCCTGAATGTGTAATGACTGTTTCTTTTTCAATTCTGTAGCGTAGTTAAGATTAACAACTTTCCAGGAATGATGTCGTGCTGCCAAAGAATAATCTCTTGAACATTAAACTTTAATTTATTATAAGTTGGAACAAAATCCTGAGATAAGGAAGGAAAGATGCTGTTTGACTGCAGATATGGGAAGGGCAGTGATGCAGTGAGGAGTATACATGTTGAGATCACCAGCATGACTTCCAATCAAAATTAGCAACTTTAAGCAAATTTGTATACTTCTTACATGAATTGATTTGAAAGTATTCCTGAGAATGATGTCAGGATGCCATCAGGAAATCAGTTAATTAGATAGTTGGCAACTTTCATCCAGCAAAGAGCCATTACACTCAAACTTCAAATCCTAAAGAGAAGAGTTAGACTTGTGCCAAGAAGTAGACAAGCATTTCATACATCGTTTAGATATATAGTATTTGCCTTTTTGAAAGTACATCTAAGGATTGATCAATAATTTCCCTTTACTGCAGAAGATAAATCTTTAAAATTGCAATCTGGGGAAAGGAAAGCGTAGTCTATTCAGTATAAACCTACTCTGTATTAATGCTATGATCACTGAGAGATCACTGGGATGGCTGAAGTTGGCTGGGATTTCTGAAGAAGGGTCCCGACCCGAAACGTCAGCTTTCCTGCTCCTCTGAATCTGCCTGGCCTGCTGTGTTACTCCAGCTTCACACTGTGTTATCTCTGACTTCCAGCATCGGAAGTTCTTACTATAACTCGGATGGCTTGAATGGTTAAAAGTTATGGTTAAGTTGCTTCATTGGGAGCAGAACGTGAGGGTAAGGATCCACTTCTATGCTTATCCCTGAATTGGAATTGACTGAAAGTACAACAGGGAAATTGTTTTCTAATTCCAGCATCAATATCACTCATTGATACACCTTGGCCTGATTCATAATGCTGCCTGTTGCTGTTTGTCAATCATTTCTGTTGGAATTCATTAGTCTTTGTCTTTCACTTCAACAGGGAACTGCGGAGGATTCAATGGAAACAGTGTACTTGGCTATATCCACTCTTTCCACCAAACTCCCAAAGCATGGAAATCCTACCTTAAGTACTTTCTACAAAATATTGATCTGTAAAACAAGATAATTGCTATAATTCTGATTTTTTTTGGTCTATTAAACAATAACAATGATGGCATGATTTCAGAACTGGATAATATAACAGTTCTTCCAGAGATTAGATGAAATAAAAAAAAGGCAACGGGACCAGCCTAATGTGGTTTTGCAAGTTGCTTTCTGTACAAGTAACTACCATATGCTTCCAAATACTTAGTAGAGCGTGTGTAAAACTGCTAATATTCCTCTTCTGATGTGTATGCATAGAATTGTTTTTCGATTCAATTCTGATTCTGTAACTGCATTTTAGAAGACAATTGGCATAATTTTGAATTCTTAGCAATCAAAAAATTTCTCAGATAACAAGGAGGCTCGGGGACCGCTTTGCAGAACACCTACGCTCAGTTTGCACTAAACAAATGCACCTCCCAATCGCGAACCATTTCAACTCCCCCTCCCATTCCTCAGACGACATGTCCATCCTGGGCCTCCTGCAGTGCCACAACGATGCCACCCGAAGGTTGCAGGAACAGCAACTCATATTCCGCTTGGGAACCCTGCAGCCCAAGGGTATCAATGTGGATTTCACAAGCTTCAAAATCTCCCCTCCCCCTACCGCATCCCAAAACCAGCCCAGCTCGTCCCCACCTCCCTAAGCTGTCCTTCCTCCCACCTATCCCCTCCTCCCACCTCAAGCCCCACCCCCATCTCCTACCTACTAACCTCATCCCGCCCCCTTGACCTGTCCATCCTCCCTGGACTGACCTATCTCCTCCGTAACTCCCCACCTACACTCACCTTTACTGGCTTCATCCCCGCCTCTTTGACCTGTCTGTCTCCTCTCCACCTATCTTCTCCTCTATCCATCTTCTATCCGCCTCCCCCTCTCTCCCTATTTATTTCAGAACCCCCTTCCTCTCCCCCATTTCTGAAGAAGGGTCTAGGCCCAAAACGTCAGCCTTCCTGTTCCTCTGATGCTGCTTGGCCTGCTGTGTTCATCCAGCTCTACACCTTGTTATCTCAGATTCTCCAGCATCTGCGGTTCCTACTGTCTCTGAAAAATTTCTCATTTCACTCTCTCCCCCCAGACCTCCTAGCTACCTGTTAGACAAAGTTTAACTGAAGTGTAATACACCTCGCATGACCTGAACCTGCTTGAGGGTTCTGAGACCAGTCCTTAAATAGTTGGGTCTTCTCTGATTTCTTGTTGCATCATAAACCCCATTCAGGATTTTGCCTTTGAAAGGCATAGCAGAAATACGATTGCTAGAACCAATTGGGCATTTTGCATGATCTCCTGTCTCCAGACACTGAACCCTTATATTCCTGACAACATGTTTATTTGCCGATTGGAAAGTGAGTAACCTCTTTATTGTTTGAATAATTTATTGTGTTGGTCAAGCAACTTTTTCCCATTGTCGAATATCTTTATAGCTAATGAGTCATGTCTCACAGTTTGAGTCAGTGTGGATGACACAGTGGCTCAGTAGTTAGCACTGGTGCCTCACTGCGCCAGGGACCTGGGTTCAATCCCAGCCTCAGGTGGCTGGCTGCATGTTCTTTCTGTGTCTGTGTAGGTTTCTTCCCACAGTCCAAAGATGTGTCGATCAGGTGGAATGGCCATGCTATGTTGCCTGTAGAATCCAGGGATGTGGATTGGTCATGGGAAATACAGGGATAGGGTGGGTGGGATATCCTTTGGAAGGTTGGCATGGCCTGTTTCCACACTGTAGGGATTCTGTAAGTCAAGTATAAACAGTGCACCTTTTTTTTAAATTTTCTGTACTTGCATTAATGCAATCATTATTATTATTGTATACAGAGAAAGCTTATTATAGTAACTATTCTACTTTGTAACCCAATATTTTATCGAAGGTTCTTGGGTAGGATTTTCACATTTTTAAAAAAAAGTGGTGGAAATAATTGAAATGGCCATTTGCTCCTCTTCTAGTGAATCTTCTCAGCCCCTGCCGAAATTAGCGTTTTTTTAAAAGTGCCAATGATTTTTGCTTTTAATTAATATTTTCCTTTAAGAATGAGCAAAAACAAACATCAGATTCGCAGGTGGAGAAAAGATGTACAGTACAATTTGTGTGGGTGAACACATTTGCTGCAAGTATGTACAAAATAGCAGGATTTCACTGTCTGTTTTATCATGTCTCATGGTCAATCTGACAATATACCTTTCAGAGACATGTTAATGATATCATCACTGCATCATACAATGTGACCTGAAAGTCACGCAAAAAACATGCTGCTATTTTTTGAAATCTAATAGTTTATTGATAGCCAATATGTTTATATGTGTGAAAAACTCAATGTTTGAGTTAGCCAAAATAAATATTTGTTGGATTCTTCAATACCATGATATCCACACCCAGTTTATGTTACAGGAGATAATATCAGCAATGCTGCAGCAGGTAAACTATCCTGTTGGAGGTAAAATCACAATGCTAAGAGGAAAATCTCTTTATCTTCATGACTCTGCTGTTACTTTAACTGTCCTGCCACCTCTTGCACTGTAATTTCCATTGGATATTAGGAGGTCCTCATTTCAGATTTAATAGGTTGTTCTCTGTTAATGGCTTTTCGATTCAAATGATCATTAAGGATGACCCAGCTCTCGTCTTTTTCCGTTCAATCCCACAGTCACGTGCCTCTTACATCATGCCTGCATATAAATATACAAGAGATGTATTGATACTGAGATCTCTGTGCTTGAGCAGGTTGTAAATATGAGTAGAATTCTGCATTGGGTTTCAATTCTTCCAATAGATAAATAACAATTATGTACCCTAATATAGTGTTGAAGAAAAGTTGTACTGTCAGAAATGCCATCCTTGGGATGGGAAATCTGAGGGTGATTGTAAAAAATCAAAAGGTACTATTTCGAAGAAAAATAGACGAGTCTTCCCCAGTGGCCTATCAAGTATTTATACCTCAATCAACAGGGAAGACAAATTATCTCATCACTACCTCATTGTTGTTTGTGGAACCTTTGCTGTTCACAAATTGGCTCCCATGTTATAAAGTATTTAGGTCTTTTTAAGACTGTGAAAGGCATGACCCAAATGCAAATTCTTCCTAGTCTGTGTTTGAATGTATGGTCCAATGCAACTGGCTTTGATTCTGTTCAGAAACTGTCCCTTGCTTGATTTTTGTGCCAAATAAAATGTTGGCAAGATCTTGGCAACTGCAATGAATTAAAATTCAGCCAAAAATGAAGAGACACATGTCTCCTCTCCTAAGGCTCTTTAAAGAAACTGATATCAATTTGTCAAACATGAGAGTCAGCTACTCAAGCCTTGGTAATTTTTTTTATTTATTCAAGGTATATTGGGCATCACTGGGTGGTCCAGCATTTATTGCCCGTACGATAGTTAAGAGTCAACCTTATTGCTGTAGGTTGGAATCACATTTAGACCATTAGGGGAGATAAAGATAAACTATTTCCACTGTTTGAAGGTTCTAGAACCAAGGGGCATAGTCTCAAAATTAGGGCCAAGCAATTCAGGAGAGATATTAGAAAGCACTTCTACACGTAAAGAGTAGT
Organism: Rhincodon typus; assembly: GCF_021869965.1. NCBI lineage: Eukaryota > Metazoa > Chordata > Chondrichthyes > Orectolobiformes > Rhincodontidae > Rhincodon > Rhincodon typus. Next base: position 9,031,634 of record NC_063344.1, on the reverse strand, counting down.
GGAGGTTTGGAACTCCCTTTCTCAAATGGTAGTCGATGCAAATTTAGTTGTTAAATTTAAATCTAACATTGGCAATTTTTTTTATCAGCAAGGGTATCAAGGGATTTGGGTCCAAAGCAGGCATATAGTGTTAGGTAACATATCTTACTGTGATCTTACAGAATGTGGAGCAGGCTTGATGGGCTGAATGGTCTACTCTTGCTCCTACAATATATTGGGTCTGCTCTGCTGTTCAATCATGGCTGATTTATTTCTTAACTTCATTCGCCTGCCTTCTCTCTGTAATCCTTGATCCCCTTACTATCTGTATCTGTCTTAAATACACTCAATGACTTGGCCTCCACAATCCTCTGCAGCAATGAGCTCCACAGATGCACCACCCTCTGGCTGAAGAAATTCCTCCTCAACTCAGCTCTACAGGGCCATCCATTCACTCTGAGGCTGTCCTTCTGGCTTCTAGTCTCTCCTACTAGTGGAAATATCATCTCCATGGCCACTCTGTCTGGGCCTCTCAGTATTCTGTAAGTTTCAATGAGGTCCCTCCTCATCTTTCCAAACTCCATCAAATGCGGACCTGAAGTCCTCAACCGCTCCTCATAAAACAAACTCTCATCCCCAGGGTCAGTCTTATGAACCTTCACTGAACCCTCTCCAAGGCCAGCACATCCTTCCTTAGATACGGTGCCAGAAACTGCTCACAATATTCCAGATGTGGCCTGACCCCCAGAGGCTTTTACAACTTCAGCAGTACATCTCTGTTCATTTATTCTAATCCGCTCAAAATGAACTCAAAAGTTGCATTTACCTTCCTAATTGCAGTCTGAAACTGCATGTTAGCCTGAAGAAAATCCTGAACCAGGACTTCCAAGTCCCTTTGTGCTTCAGATTTCCGAAGCCTTTCTCCATTCAGAAAATAGTTGACGCCTTTATTCTTCCTAATAAAGTGCAGGACCTCACACTTTCCCACATTGTAGTCCATCTGCCACGACTTTGCCCACTCTCCTAACCTGTCCAAGTCCTTCTGCAACCTGTCTGCTTTCTCAACACTACCTGTCTCTCTGCCTATCTTTGTGTCATCTGCAAACTTAGCAACAATGCTCTCAGTTCCTTCGTCCAGATCTTAATGTATAACATGAATATGTGTGGTACCAACACTGACCCCTATGGAACTCGGCTGGTTACTGGCTGCCATCCTGACAAAGGCTCCTTTGTCCACACTGTCTGCTTTCTGCCAGTCAGTCAATCCTCTATCCATGCTAGCAACTTGCCCCTAACACTACGTGCTCTTGTCTTATGTAGTAGCCTCCTGTTTAGCACGTTGTCAAAGGTTTTCTGGAAGTCCCAATAGATCAAATCCACTGGCTCTCCTTTGTCTAACTTGCTCATTATCTCCTCAAGGAATTCTAACAGATTTGTCAGGCATGACCTCCCCTTGATGAAGCTGGGCTGACTGAGCCCTATTTTCCCATGCACTTCCAAGTACCCCGCAATCTCATCCTTAATAACGGACTCTTAAAATCTTACCAATGGGTCAGGCTAACAGGTCTCCTGTCTTCTTCTTCCACCCCTTTCTAAAAGCGAATATTATATTAGCCATTTTCCAGTCCTCGGGAACCCTTCCTGACTCCAGTGATTCCTGAAAGGTTGCCACCAATCTCCACAATCTTCTCAGCTTCAGAACTCTGGGGTGTAATCCATTCCATCCGGGTGATTTATCCACCTTCAGACCTTTCAGCTTCTCCAGCACCCTCTCCTTAGAGTTGGCCACTACACTCACCTCTGCCCCCTGACTTCCTTGAAGTTCTGGCATGCTGCTGGTATCTTCCACCATGAAAATTGATGCAAAGTACCTGTTCAGTTTCTCTGCTATTTCTTTGTTCCCCATTACTACTTCTCCACCCTCATTCCCAGCAGTCCAATGTCACTCTTGGCTCTCCCTTTCTTTTTCTATATCTTTAAAAAGTTCGTGAAATCTTTTTTTCATATTACTAGCTAGCGTTCCCTCATATTTCATCTGCTCCCCACTTATTGCTTTTTGTTAATCCTCTTCTGTTTTTTAAAGTCTTCCAAATCCTCTGGCTTTCCACTAATCTTCAGCACATTATCTGCTTTTCTTTTGCTTTTATGCTGTCCCTAACTTCCCTCATTAGCCATAGTTGCCTCGTCCTCCCCTTATTATGTTTCTTCTTCCTGGGATCAATTTTTACTATACCTCCTGAATTACCCCCAGAAACTCCTTCTGTTGTTGCTCCACCATTTTCTCTGTTAGCCTCCCCTTCCAATCAACTCTGGCTAGCTCCTCCTCATGTCTTTGTAGTTACCTTTACTCAATTGTAATACCATTACACCTGATTCAATCTTCTACCACTCAAACTACAGTGTTAATTCTATGATATTGTGGCCACTGGCCCCTTGGGCTTCCTTCACCTTAAGCTCCCTAATCAAGTCTGCCTTATTACACTCACTGTATCCAGAATTGCCTGTTCCTTAGTGGGAAAACCACAAGCTGCTCCAAAAAAAAAGCCATCTTGTAGACATTCCATGAATTCCTTTGCTTAGGATCTACCACCATCTTGATTTTCCCAGTCACCCTGCATATCGTAGAATCTGTGTGGAAAGAGGCTATTCGGCCCCTTGAATGCACACTAACCTTCCCAGCCAGAGCAACTGACCCAGACCTAGCCCACAAACTTATCCCTGTATTTACCATTGTTAATCCACCTAACTTTCACATCTTTGGACTGAGGGGGGAAGACAGAACACCTGGAGGAAACCCACCCAGAAACAGCGAGAATATGCAAACTCCACACAGACAGTCACGAGAGGCTTGAATCGAACCTGGGTCCCTGCTGCTGTAAAGTAGCAATGCTAACCATTGCACCACTGTACCACCTAACATCAAAGTCCTCCCATGATTATTGTGATAATGCCTTTCTTACATGTCTTTTCTATATTCTGATTTATTTTCTGCCCCACATTCTTAATACTGCTAGTGGGCTTGTCCATAACTCCTGCATGATGTTTGTCCCATTGTGATTTCTCAACTCAACCAGGCAAGAACAGCAGTTTCCCTTCTCCTAAAGAGAATTAGTGAACCAGATGGCTACTTCCCTAACAAATCATTTCATGGTCACCTTCATACTCATAATTCCAGATTTTGAATTGACTTCAAATTCCACCATCTGTAGGATTTGAACCCAGGTCCCCAGAGCAATATTTGGTATCTCTGGATTAATAGTCTAGCAATTATATCACTCAGCCATCACCTCCCCTTCAAATCAGTGCTTAAATGAAGATACTGACTTAGCATCATTATCATCAGCCCTCACATTGCTCAGTGTGGAAATTAATTGAAAAGCATACATTTACAAAAACAGCATACCAGGACAGAGCAAACAGTGCATCTTCTTTTTATTTTCCAGGCTTCTATTAAAATTTCATAAAGGATTGTGCCAGGAATAACTGAGGATTTTTCCTCTAATGTTGTTATTTCTTTAAGGCATCAACTGTCTTTCTAACGTTGGTTGCAGACTTGTCTTATTGTCCTTTTGAGGCAACCTTGGGCAAGATCAGAAAGTCTAAGCATGTGGTAAAATTCTAACTGTGAAGTTGCAAATTACAACCTGTGCCTGGAACTTACCTCTACTGTCACAGTTGTACACCCAAACCCCTACTGAGACCTCCCAACCATGAAGGCAGTATCCTGGGGTGAACTAACATAGCTTTCTAACTCATTCATCTGATATCATTGTTGACTAAGACAGAACAATTACAGTTCGAGGGGACATTGTCAGAAACAGAAGAACACTCTCTACAAGCACAAAAAAAAACTCTGTGAAAATCAGAACTGTAACATCCAGAAGAACAGTTAAAAGTAGAATACATTGTGAAATGAAAGCATCCAGTACTTTGCACTTGGAACAGTATCACGGAGCCTAATTATTGCATTTTCATTCCCCATTGGTCAGCTGCAGAATATTGTATTCCTACCACAAGTTGTTTTCCTTTGGGATCCTATTTCCTGTATTGATTTTAGGCCAGACGTTCCAACTAACTTCCAAGATGATACTCCAGTTCCCAGATGTTTACGATTGCTTGGTAAACATGGGAAGTGGCATGTTCCTGTGGCCCTCGATGCTGCTAAATTGCACTGTTCCAGTTTATCCTGGATAGCTTTCAACAACTAGCATCTGGGAAGGGTGGGGGAAAGGGGGAGGGGAGACAGTGCCTTCTCTGACATGTTTGGGGAAGTCAGACCAGAATTACAAAGACACATAAAAGTGCATTTTCGAATATGCTCACTGTGTGCAAACTTTTCCTCTACAAATTGATATTGTGATAAAACTTTCCTGACAGAGTAACGTAGCTCCTTCTGTAATCAGTAATTATTGTTGAGTAGCGAGTGCAAACCACTTCCTATAAATAGAAATTTGTGAGATTTCAGTGCTCCCTTTCCTTCTCTGCACCCCAACCCCGACAAAGGCAGCAATTCCATGTGCATAAATCCGTCTATCTTATGTTAAAGCTCATATGTGAGGCATGCATTTCATTCAGCTTTCATTGAACATTGCTCATGTGAACATGTATTGTACTTTGGGAGATACTGCGATCGGTTATTTCAATTTTAAGGTTGTCACAGCCTTGCCCCTCTCAGATTCACCCAGTCTGGCAACTTTTTTGTATGAACCATTAACCAGTGAGCTTGTGGAAAGCTAACATAGCATTGAAAGAAAGCCAATTCTTATTGGTCGGGGACCAGTTCTTTTCTTCCAATTATCAGGGCTTCTCTTTAATAGGTTTTTGGAGTCTCATGTTACACATGTGGGGGGCTAATTTTCAACTTATGAACTTCGCATATCCATGGAACTTACAGTTTTTGTGACAGGAATAAAGTTGATTCGCAGCTTGTTTTATTACCCTTTCACTCACACTGCTGCCTGCTTGTGGTAAGTTTATTAAAAAGATTTTAAGCTTGAGTACTGTTCCAATGTTACATCTTGGGCCAGGCTTCCATCTTCAGTTTTGGACCCACAAATCAGATCATTTCTTCACATTGTGATCCCAGGATCCAAACGCTGGCTCATTTACCCAGTGTTTTGGTCCCCCCTGGTATCAGAGGAAGACTCTGGTCAGTGCCATCTCATAGAATTCCTACCATGTGGAAGTAGGGCATTCGGCGCATTGGATCCAAGCTGACCCTCTGAAGAACATCCCACCCAGACCCACTCTATCCCTGTAACCCTGCATTTCCCATGGCTAATCCACCTATCCTGCACATCCTGGATGCAGCGGGCAATTTAGCATGGCCAGTCCACCTAACCTGCACATCTTTGGATTGTAGGAGGAAACCAGAGCACCTGGAAGAAACCCACGCAGACACGGAGAGAATGTACAAATTCTACACAGGCAGTCACCTGAGGCTGGAATCAGACCCAGTGAAGCATCAGTGCTAACCACTGAGCCACATTGCCACCCTGTTGCAGGCCAAGCTGGTGGAAGAAGTGGGCAGATTGTAAAGCCAACGTTTTAGAATGTCCACCTCCATTAACTTGATGTGGAGGTGTCGGTGTTGGACTGGGGTGAACAAGGTCAAAAGTCACATGACACCAGGTTATAGTCCAACAGGTTTATTTGAAATCACAAGCTTTCGGAGCGCTGCCCCTTCGGCAGGTGAAGTGAAGAGAGCACCCAGGTACAGACTTTATACTGTGTCATGTGACTTTTGAACTTGTCCATTAACTTGGACATTAGGCCGTTGCAATTCATAGCTGTTAGGCCCTCCATCTCTCCATTGCACAAAATTGATGCTTGAGCAATTTGCTCAACTTGTTCTGTGATGCATTTGTCAGATAGCCTCATTATTAATGTTTAGCTAAACTACCAGAGTAGATTAATAGCCTGGCAGAGGTTCCTTTGCAAGTTACAAAAGTGCTAGTACTGTTTGATTAATAACCTCACTACCTGGAAATAACTTCGTCTTTGTTTGATATGGTTTATCATGTCTTGTGTCTATTTGGTTCAGAGTAAGGGTTTTTTTTTCACAAAGAATGTTGTATGAATAATATTTTTATCTTTGAATTTCTGAATATTTCAACAACTTGCCAGTGCTATTATATGGCCCATTGTTTCTTTACTAAGAAGATACTAGAAGAAGACATCAAAGGCAGATGTTAGAATATGAAATCAATGTGGAAATCAAGCTAAAAATAGAAATTACTGGAAAAACTCAGCAGGTCTGGCGGCATCTGTGGAGAGAAATCGGAGTTAAGGTTTCAAGTCGAGTGATAAAATTTGGAGGTATGGTTGATAGCGAAGAATCTTATCAAAAATTACAGAGAGATCTTGATCAGATGGGGAAGTGGGCTGAGGATTTGCAAATGCAATTCAATACAGATAAGTGTGAGGTGTTGCATTTTGGAAAGTCAAACCAAGGCAGGACTTATACAATAAATGGTAAGGTCCTGAGGAGTGTTGTGGAACAGAGGAACCTAGGAGTACAAGTACATAGTTCGTTGAAAGCTGCGTCACAGATAGATAGGGTGGTGAAGAAGGCATTTAGCATTTTTTTCTCTTTATTCATTCACATGATGAGGGCATCGCTCGCTAGGCAGCATTTTTTGCCCATCCCTAATTGCCCAGAGAGCAGTTCAGAGTCAACCACATAGCTGTGGGACTGGAAGTCACATTTAGGCCAGACCAGGTAAGGACAGCAGTTTCCTTATTAGGATATTAGTGAGCCAGATGGGTTTTTCCTGACAATCGGCAATGGATTTACAGTCATCATTCGAATCTTAATTCCAGATATTTATTGAATTCAAATTCCACCAGCTGCCATAGTGAGATTTGAAACCTGGTCCCCAGAACATTATCTGGGTCTCTGGATTAACAGTCCAGCAATAATACCACTAGGCCATCGCCTCCTCATAAATGCTGACCTTCATTGGTTGAGGCATTGAGTATAGGAGTTAGGGCATTATTTACAGTTGTATAAGTCATTGGTGAGGCCGTACTTGGAGTATTGTGTACAGTTTTGGTCGCCCTGTTATAGGAAAGACATAGTTAAACTGGAAAGTGTGCAAAGAAGATTTACGAGGATGTTGCCAGGACTAAAAGGACTGAGTTAAGGAGACAGGTTGGTCAGGATAGGACTTTATTCCTTGGAAGGTAGGAGAATGAGGGGTGACCTTATTGAGGTGTATAAACTCATGAGGGGCATAGACAGGATGAATGCATATAGTCTTTTTCCCTGGGATGGGGGATTGAAACTAGAGGGCATAGATTTAGAGTGAGAGGAGATAGATTTAAGAAGGACCTGAGGGGCAACTTCTTCATGCAGAGAGTGGTGCATATATGGATTGGGCTGCCAAAGAAAGTTTTTGAGACAGGTACGATAGCAACATTTAAAAAACATTTGGATAGGTACATGGATGGGAAGGATTGGGGCAATTGGAACTGGCTGAGTGGGCATCATGGTCAGCATGGACCAATTTGGGCCAAAGGGCCCGTTTCCATGCTGTATTACTCTATGACTGTGTGACCGCTCCTCAGAAAGTTGTCAGGAAGGGTCACTCGACCCGAAATGTTAACTCTGATTTCTCTCCAGACCTGCTGAGCTTTTCCAACAATTTCTGTTTTTGTCTCTGATTTACAGTATTTGCGGTTCTTTCGGTTTTTATTTCAACATCAAGCCACTGTATTGGAAATGTTCTTAAATGATCATCAACCATTAAATTTTGACATTTCCAGTTGGCAAGAGCATTCAATTGTTTCCTTACTCCGCTGCAGGCTTCCCTCAAAGTCGAATGCTGGAAAGTGGGATGAGTGTGGATTTAAATTTTTGCCAGTGCAGACTTGATGAACCAAAGGGTCTCTTCTGTACTGTATGATTGTATGAATGTCCACTCAAGCTTGTGGAGAGAAATCGTCCACAAAATTCATTAAAATTGACACTTAGCCAATTTCTGGTAAGATTCAACCTATCATTTCTACATCAACTCTGTCTAGTACCTTAGGATCTAACATGTTTCAATACAAACACCTCACACACTTCCAAATTCCAATGGAATGACACCCAACCTATCTAAGTTTTCCTCATAGGGTAATCCTCACATCCTCGTAATTGGTTGGGTGGACTTTCTCTGCTTTGATTCTAATGCAATATAAATATATATATAAATAAGTAAAGTGGTCAAAACTGTGCATAATACCTTAGATGTGACCTCACCAACATTTTGTACAACTGTCACAAAATTTGAATCAGAACTTTTAGATTTTGCTCCCATTGCAATAAGTGGAACATTCCACCTGCCCTCCTATAATCACTTGTTGTACCTACGTGCAAATGCTTTGTGATCAATGTATTTTTGTATCCGTTCATGGGATATGGGTGTAACTAGTTGGGCAGCATTTACTGCTCATCATGAATTGAGCTGAGTGACTTACTAGCGCTGTTTCAGAAGGCAGCTAAGCGTCAACCACATTGCTGTGGGTCTGGAGTCACATACAGGCCAGACCGGGTGAGGACGGCAAATTTCCCCCCTGAAGGACATTAGTGAACCAGATGGGTTTTTCTGACAACTGACATCTTCACCATTAGACTGGCCTTTAACTCCAGATTTTTTAAAATTTAAATTTCACGATCTGCCATGGCCGGATCTGAATCCATGTCCCCAGAATATTAGAGATAGTAGGAACTGCAGATGCTGGAGAATCTGAGATAACAGGGTGTAGAGCTGGATGAACACAGCAGGCCAAGCAGCATTATAGGAGCAGGAAGGCTGACGTTTCGGGCCTAGACCCTTCATCAGAAAACGTCAGCCTTCCTGCTCCTATGATGCTGCTTGGCCTGCTGTGTTCAGCCAGCTCTACACCTTGTTTCCCCAGAATATTAGCTTGGGGTTCTGGATCACTAGCTTACAGACCACAGATACAACTCTGCCACTGCAATGTACCAGGATGCTCAAATCCCATTTGTTTCTCAGAGTCCTGTGTTCTCTCTCAATTTGAATAATCTGATATATTTTCTTGCTCCTGAACAAGTCAAAACATCAGATTTTCTCACATTATACTCCATCTATTAACTTTTTGCCAACCTAACTATATTCCTTTTAGTCTCCTTATATCCACTCCACTATTTATTTCCCTACCTACCTTTGTGTCATTAGCAAATTTAGCAAACACACTTTTGGTCCCGTTAACAAAATTATTTGATACGGCTTGCAAGTAGTTGAGACCCTGGCACTGAACCTGTGTCACGCCATTTGTTCCGCCAGTGCTGGAACAGTTGCTGAAGGTTGGCATGCAGGTGCAGCCGGCAGTGAGGACAGCTAATGGCATGCTGACTTTCATAGCTAAAGGATTTGAGTATCAGAGTGAGGATGTCTTGCTGCAGTTATACAGGGCCTTGGTGAGGTCACACCTTGAGTATTGTGTGCAGTTTTGGTCTCCTAGTCTGAGGAAGGACATTCTTGTTATTGAGGGAGTCCAGTGAAGGTTCACCAGACTGATTCCCAGGATGGCAGGACTGACGTATGAGAAAAGACTGGATCGACTGGGCTTGCTGGAATTTAGAAGAATGAGGGGGAGATCGCAAAGAAACATATAAAATCCTGATGGGACTGGACAGGCTAGATGTGGGAAAAATGTTCCCGATGTTGGGGAAGTCCAGAACTAGGGGTCACAGTCTAAGAACAAGGGGTAGGCCATTCAGGACTGAAATGAGGAAGAATTTCTTCACTCAGAGAGTTGTGAACCTGTGGGATTCTGTCTCATAGGAAGCTGTCGGGGCCCGTTCATTTGATATATTCAAGAAGGAGCTGGATGTGACCCTTGCAGCTAAAGGGATCAAGGGGTATGGGGAGAAAGCAGGAATGGGATACTGAGATTGCATGATCAGCCATGATCATATTGAACGGTAGTGTGAGCTCGAAGGGCCGAAAGGCCGACTCCTGTTCCTATTTTCTATGTTTTCTATGTTACAGCTTGCCAACTGAAAAATGAGTTAGGTATTTATGCCTACCCTCAGCTTCCTGTTAGCCAGCCAATCCTCTTCCCATACCAATGCATTACCCTCCAGACCATGCACCCTTATTCTGTGTAATAGCCTTTGATTTGGCACTTTGTTGAATGTCTTTTGGCAATTTAAATCTATCACATACACAAGTTCAACTTTATCCACGCTGTTTGTTACTCCTTCAAAGAACTTTGATAAACGAATCAACCATGATTTCCCTTTCATAAAACCATGTTGACTCTGTCTGATTGTATTGAGATTTTCCGAGTGCTCTGCTGCACCTCCTAAATAATGAATTTCAGGATTGTCTATATTACAGAGGTGACTGGCTGGAAGTCAAGGTTAGTGTTAGACGTTTCTAAAATTTCCTCTAAGCTTCATCCATAGTAACACTTCTCTGAAATCCTGAGTTCATGAAAGGCAGCATATAAAAACAATTTCAGAGAGCAACAGCTAGAGATGGGCAAGAAATGCTGGCCAGCCAGTGACAACTATGTCCAATGAGAGAGCTAAAAAAACGTTACTTCTTAATTTTTTTATTTCTTTTAATTGTAACAAGACATATAACACTGAAAGATAAATACAAATTACTTGCTAAACTGCTTGTAATTTCCTTTACAGCAGTTCTCCAGTTAATAAAAAAGACTGGCAAAATCTGTGTGGACAGTCAACTTTGTTAGAAAGGTTAAGATATTTATAAAATTGTTTTCATTGGTCAAAATGGCTTGACTTAATCATGGAACATTTCACTTTCGCACACTTTTGTAATTTCCGTGTCCTATCTGGGTAAAGTCAGAGCAGCAACTTTCCCACACTACACTCTCCTTTTAAATAAGTATCTTGTCCAACTGCACTTCAACCATCCACTGTGCGATCTTGAGTATATATTCTCCGGAGAAGTGCTTCCTGAATGAAAAAGAAGGATTTGTTTCACAAGCTGTGACACATTCATGACAGCTCAGCTCATGTGGTCAGAGTTGAGAAGTCACTTGAGGAGTTTACATTCAATTAATTGAAGTCCACTCCATTTTGTTTCATGATTTCTCAATGTTGTTTGGTAGCCGCCCACTCAAAACTCCAGTGTGATTTCTCTTGCTTCTAACTTCTCCTCTCTAGCTGAGCTAACTTTGTCTTGCAAAGCCTATTGTTTACTTAGTTAGCAAATGATTACACCATCAGCTAATGATGGATGTATAACGTCCTTACTGGGAACTGTCTGGCTGGATTCACTTTTAATTTCGGTCGTCTTCAGGATTTCAACGATAGGTAAACAACGTATGGCAAAGCTTTGACATAAATATCATGGTCATTGAACTCATCCAAGACTCTACTTCATGGACCCTAACTCTAGGCATTGTCATACTCATGATTGCTGTTTTTGAGCTACAGTGACTCCCAACTGGCAAAGGCTCAATTTTAAAAATCTAACCCTTGCTTCCTCCATTGTTATGTCCTCCAGCCTACTACAGCTGTCTGAGACAACAAGGTGCAGGGCTGGACGAACACAGCAGGCCAAGCAGCATCATAGGAGCAGAGAGGCTGACGTTTCGGGCCTAGACCCTTTTCTGATGA